>NC_046361.1:1835287-2202880 GCF_011125445.2 Fundulus heteroclitus
ATTTATTTGTAAGATTGATATAAGCTTATGTTTGTAACTTTAGTAATTTGAATTGAATAGTTAAATGTGTACAAACCCTGTAAATAACTGACTTAAATCACTACTTTCACTATCACTAAAAAAGTGTGCAAAGCACCTCGGGAAATCTTATGGCAGGCGAGGTCGCTAAGGATGGTAGCGGTGCATCCTCAGAATTCGGGGAAAAGGAGGACCCATTCGAAGGCTGCATTTTAAGCATCCTCAGAATTTTTGCCAAATGGGACAGCCTCCGCGCATCGTTGTGACGTCACTGGCCTTAAAATGCGTCCTTCGAAGGACGCAGCCTGCGAATTGAGACACAGCTACAGTGTACCGTAATGCTCTGAATATCCATTGAGCGGAGCAGCTTCGTTGTTAACCAGTCATACTTACAAATTTTAACAGATTTTTGAGGGCATTGTACCACATAAAATCGGTCAGTAAGCCCAGCGGTAACCATATGTAAAGGCGCACTGGATTATAGGGTGCAATATCAATTTGTGAGAAGATTTTGAGTGCACTTTATAGTCTGAAAAATATGGTACAGTTTCCACTGAAATGTTTAGAACCGGGCTGAAGTAAATATGTGGCTCTGAGACAGATGACAGATGTCCAGCTCAGTAAAGCCAACCAGCTAACCTGGGTTGATATGCAACGAGTTTCTTCTGAACGTTGTTACTAAGAAATGCTGCGATGACAGCCCACTTTTACCTTACAAATACCAAGATGCTGTTTTTATGTCAGAGAAAGATTAACATTGAACAAACACCAATTTTATACTCTGTTAAAGAGTTTAACTTCAATATGTTATTAGAATTCACGTCACTCTGACAGTTCATTAGTATACACCATTTAGTACACATTGTGCGAGTGTAGTAATGCAGTCACACTTTAAAAGGGCATCTTTATTTAGATTGATAAGTCAATCAAAATTAATATTGGTGCATTTCATTACTAAGCAACAGCCCTGCTATAAACCTTTTGGTCAAATGGAGCTAAAATCTGTTAACTGTTTTTAGAACAGCTTAACATCATCAAGAAAAATAATGAAGGGGTCTGTAGGGGCCTGTGTTTACGTAAAGAAGTTGGAAGATGAGTTTATTAAAGCAGAGAACCTTTGAGCGGGTCTCACCTCTCCCACGTACTCCATGACAAACGTGTTCTTCTTGATGTGCTGCAGCGTGCGCACCCCCCAGCCTCGGCCGTTCTCCGTCTTAAAGATGCACAGGTCAAACTGGATCCCTTTCTGCACCACTCTGTTAGAGCAGCCGGGCCCACAGTTGCATCTGGAGTACACTCGTATATGGGGCTCCCGGCCGGATTCGCACCTGGCCCTTGTCGTTGTAGGCCATTCGATGGAGTGAGGCCCCCGGGCAGCATCCCTTCACCGGCTCCTTCTGACAGTCCTTGCACTCACAACCAACAGCCATCTCGTTCAGGACGATGCCTGGGCCAACTTTGTAGTGTTGTTGTAGGTGAAGTGTTTTGGAGGGCCATCGAGATCCACGTCGTTGGTGACAAAAATGCGACCTGGGTGATTGCGAGTCTTATTAAGGTGAGCTTCCCACTGACGCAGGCGCTGGCGGTGTTTGGCTTTCTGAACCAGGATCAAGGCCGCTTCTCTATCCAAGCTTTTGGGGAGGCCACGCCTCTTTTGGCGCTTCAGCACTTGATCCAAGTCAAGGTGGAACAGTTTCATCAGTTTTGGACATTTGAGGTTCCTTTTGGGTTCCCACGTGTTATCAGATTCAGGGAAGCCTTTCCACTTAACAAAGTAGAACTCTTCTCCCTGAAACACACAACAACTTCAGATATTCCTCCCAGAGACCGGACCAAGCATCTTCACCATGTTAACAAGCAAAGATGATCCACACCTTAAATTAACAACGAGCTGGATTTTTGGTTTCTTATCATCTACTTCATTACACAATGATGGATGGTGCTTTTCTATGCTGCTTTAACAGACTTTTCATCTTTTAAGCTCTTAAGGGTCCTCTTTACTAAAGAAAATCAAGAGATTGTCTTTCTGAGCAATGTAAGGATGTAGCACCTTTTTCCTCTGTGATAAGGAGCAAGAGGATCTATATGCATCTGATTTAAAACTTTATGAAAGGGTTTAAAGGAAACAACAAGATTTAAATTGTCTGTATTTAATTAGAATCAACAGGTAACCACTTATTTCTATTATTCTAATGCGTTTTGAAAAACTAGACTTTTAGATAATTTTTCTTTCACAAAATGAACCAGCAATGTTCACATAACAGTTTTTTGGCACATTTAAACAAAGAAATGTGGATATTAGCGCCACCTTGGGGTTTTACTATTTTATACATCTGTTAAATGTTGTTTAAATACTCGGTTTCTTTTGTATAGCAGCTTTACTGCATAATTCCTCTCAGTCCAAAACATCCTATTATATTAAATTAATCCCTGTCTCTCTCTATCTAAATAACAAGTACGGACAAGATAACACGCAGAGCTTCTGGAGATAAATTGAAGGTTCAGCTGTTATTTCCATTCACACTTTAAACTACCTGCTGACTATTTTTCCAGACAGCTTGATTAACAACAAGTCTGGAGAAACTTCTGAGGATATCTGCAGTCTCATATACTCGTTCTGAGATGTATCTAAAAGAACGCATGCAGAAGTTAAAACACACTGTTGGATCTACTGTGAATCACGTCTTTTAAAAACATTTAGAGGAATTCGTCTTATTTCTCATTGAAATCTTTGTGAAAAAAAAAAATACCTTGTTCCTCTTGTAATCACAGAGGAACTCCACTTCATAATCATTGACGTTGGCTCTGTTCACGTTAAGCTCTTGACAGTAGAGCTTCTCCAGGCGACAAAGCCCCTCCAGCTCATCCCAGGTTATCTTGCAAGGGACACAGCAATCTGAAACAGCAAAGCCAAGAGATGGACTTAAACGGACGGTGCCAGAACAGTGTGTGTGCGTGTGTGTGTGTGTGTGTGTGTGTGTGTGTATACAATGTCTTGCAGAAGTATTCAATCCCCTTGGCTTTTTACACATTTTCTTACATCCCAATCTGTAATTTAAATGTTTTTTTATTCTACAATACCCACATCTTAGATGTTCCCCAGAGCACCATCAAATCCTCATCATCAAATGGACAGCACCTGGTACCACAACAAACTTGCCAAGAGAGGGTCGCCCACCAGAAGTAACAGACTGGGCAAAGAGAGCAAGCAGACCAAAGGTCACCCTGAAGGAGCTGCAGAGCTCCACAGCAGACGCTATGTAGTGTTAACAATAAGTTTAATTTGCCACATGTATGGACGAAGGTGCTCTGGTCAGATAAGACTAAAATGTAACTTTTCAACCTCCAACAAAGACTATGTCTGACCCAAACCCAACACATCCCATTACCTCAAGATCATCCCCACCAACATGGTGGTGGTAGCATCATGCTGTGGGAATAGGTTTCAGCAACAGGGACTGGGAAAATGGTCCGAGTCGAGCGAAATATGGATGAGGATAAAAACAGGGACGTTTTTGAGCAGAACCTGCGTTAGTTTGCCTGTGATTAGAGGCTGGGATGGAGGTTCACCTTCCAGAAGGACAATGACCCTAAGCAAGCTACTAAAGCAGCATTACAGTGGTTTAAAGGGTCAGTTTATAGCATCAAGGCCTTCGTCTTGCAGGAACTGCTGACACACTCCAGCCACATGAGGTCTAGCATTAGGAGGAACCCAGGGCTAACAGCACTAGCATCTGGTCTCACAATGGGTCTGAGGATCTTATCTCTGTACCTAATGGCAGTCAGACTACCTCTGGCGAGCACATGGAGCCACTGTGCGCTCCCCAAAGAAATGCCACCCCACACCCCACCACTACTGACCCACTGCCAAACCAGTCATTCTGGAGGATGTTGCAGGCAGCAGAACGTTCTCCATGGTGTCTCCAGACTCTGTCACATCTGTCACATGTGCTCAGTGTGAACCTGCTTTCATCTGTGAAGAGCACAGGTCGCCAGTGGTGAATTTGCAAATCTTGGTGTTCTCTGGCAAATGCCAAACGTCCTGCACGGTGTTGGGCTGTAAGCATAACCCCCGCCTGTGGACGTCGGACCCTCATACCACCATCATGGAGTCTCTTTCTGATCGTTTGAGCAGACACATGCACATCTGTGGCCCGCTGGAGGTCATTCTGCAGGGCTCTGGCAGTGCTCCTCTTGTTCCTCCTTGCACAAAGGCAGAGGTAGCGGTCCTGCTGCAGGGTTGTTGCTCTCCTACGGCCTCCTCCTCGTCTCCTGATGTACTGGGCCCGTCTCTTGGTAGCTGCCTCCATGCTCTGAACCCTATGCTGACAGACATAGCAAACTTTCTTGCCACAGCTCACATTGATGTGCCATCCTGGATGGGCTGCACTACCTGAAACACTTGGTATGGGTTGTAAACACTAGAGTGAAAGTACCACCAGCATTCAAAAGTGACCAAAAACATCAGCCAGAAAGCAGAGGAACTGAGAGTAGTCTGTGGTCACCACCTGCAGAACCACTCCTTTATTGTGTGTGTGTGTGTGTGTGTGGGGGGGGGGGGGGGGGAGGTGTTACTAATTGCCCTCTAGTTTCCCCCTATTGTCTGTTTCCACTACAGCAGGTGAAATTCGATTGTCAATAAGTGGTGCTTCTCAAGGGGACAGTTTGATTTCACAGAAGTGTGACTGACTTGGAGTTACATTGTGTTGTTTAAGTATTCCCTTTATGTTTTTGAGAAATATACATACACACACACACACCAGGTTGACAATTGATCAAACAAGGGAACTAATTTTTTTTTTTTTTTTTTTTGGTGTTTAAAAGTTCATCTTTAGACCAAATCCTCGGGTCCCAGGAGGACACACACACAAAAACACGGGAGTTTTAATTCAAAACAACCAAGTTAAAATTAGAACACGGCTCATGGGACCAATTGCTGTTTTTGATTATGTGTGCATTGAAGCTAGTTCTCGGTTGGACTTTTGGGACAGATTCAAACAACCCGCTGCTCCTTATTTGGAAACCGGTAGAGGAATCGGGCTGTAGAGTAGAGACGGGTTTAGGTTGCCGACCTATTTTCAAACACAGCCATCACATAAGTGTAAAGCCAGAGTACGTCTCAGTACAGATCCGCACACATTTAAAAGCGCAGCTTCGCGTATGTTGCTCCACGTTCTCAGGCTGTTCTGTCCCTCTTCCTTCCACACTCATGGCAGCATGCTTCTCTAAACGCACACTTTAATCCGTATTACAACTTAATAACCACGAAGAGCTGAAAGTACTTTGAACAGTCTGGCAGCCGCGGTTAGGAGCTACTTTCTTTTAAAAAAAAAATGCACCACTCACAATAACGGCCTCTCCCAAAGACGACATGTGGTTAGCATAATAGCATGACATTCCCTATTGCAACTTTCACCTCGCTCACGAACAAACGAACGATTTAACTCACAACAGGGTGAAACATTACCTTTCAAATTTTCCGCCATGTTTTCCGCATAACCGCCAAAATACATTAAAACTCCAATGGCTAACACTGGCGTCGGTGAACAGCTCTTAACTGTTGCTGATTGGTTGAGCCGCTTTGCTCAGTCGTCCTATTGGTGCAAAATCATCAAGAAGGCAAGGAGCGCTGCTTATAGGCCTCGTTCGAGATACACCAAGGGAAAGAACCGATACTTTATTGGTCGCTCCGCTGTGACCTCACAGCCTAACAGCGGAAGACTAGTCAGTCTGTCCTCTTCTAACGGTAACAAAAAACAAAACATGGACATACTATAGGTATATTAGTCTACGGTACAAAACAACCACACACCTACGTTTGAAAACCAATTTCCTTCCTTTTACTTGCTAGCCTATCATGTAGGTCATTCTAGTCCTCCCAACCAGGGGCGCCTGCAGGATTTTCGGAGCGTATACGCACAAAAACCATTACCACACCTGACCCACACAAGGGCAAGGGTGAACATGCGTTGCGATGCGCGTGGCACAGAAATGCATTATGTGTTTGTGTAACTCACCGTGAATCATGCGCGGGACGCACAGCCTTTGATTCAGCAACATGCACTACTTGACCCACACAATTTAGCCACTTCTAAGTTGATGTCAGTATTGGTTCAAAACTGTGTCCAGTCTCTGATTTCTCTTCAGAGTGATAGTAGAACACTCCTAGATGGTTCTCACCAAAGGTCATCAAGATTTGATGTGGAATTTCAAAATGAAAGCCCTCTCAAAATCTCTTTATTAGCTTGTGTGATTCGATTTAATTTTGAAATTCAGATTAGTGACAAAATTTTGAGATTTTGATGGCCTCTGGTGAGAAGCATCTAGGGGTGTTTTACTATCACTCTGAAGTGAAAGCAGTAGCTGGAAGCAGACAGTTTTGTTTCAATATTGACAGCAACATAGATATTTTGAGAGGCTTTAATTTTGAAATTCCACATCAGATCTTGAAGACCCTTGGTGAGCAGCATCTAGGGATGTTCTACTATCCCCCTGAAGCGAAACAAAGAGTTTTTTAGCAGCACCTTAGGTAAAATTAACCAGATTTAGAGATTTTGAGCAGCTTTATTTTGGAAATCCACATCAGATCTTGATGACCTTTGGTGAGCAACATCTGGAGGTGTTCTTTTTGTCATCCTAAAGTGAAAGTATTCACTGGAAACAGTTTTTGTTTAATAGCCATGGAAACCTATGTAAAATAAATGGGTACTCTGAAAAAGGAACATCCAATTAACCACATGAGACAGTGACTAAAAAACAAAAATACATACATACATCATACAACCATATTCCTAGGAAGAAATTAAATATTTTTAGAACCGAGGTAAGAATGGTAACTGACTCCAGTTAATAAACGGTAAACATATCACTTTCATTTTGAAAGGTCCAAACCAGGGTTGCTATGCATTTCATGCTGTATGACTGGGATTCACAGGCTCAGGTGCTGAGTCTGTGACATCCAGAGGAAGAGAAGGTGAAGCGATAACATTTGCTTCTTTTCAACTGTTTTAGCAAAGGTATAGGCAATATTTAATTGTTTAAAAGGCCGCTTATTCATTTTAGCTGACTTCACAGGAGTCCCATTTAGCTTGTGAAAAAAGGCACCAGCCACTAAATAACAAAGGTTATCTAATAAAAATAATTTAAATTTAGGATGTATATACATGCGCCCAACCGCACAGACACACACATATGTACCTACTAAGCGTTTGACAAAAAAGAACATTTATTTTATCCCAAGGAGAGACAAAAATCAATAAAAGTCAAAAATCAAATTAGAAAAAAATATCAACTCAAATCCAAAGATATGCATAGTGCATGCAGCTGCAGGGGCCCCTGCGCAGACCCAGGAATGCTATGTTGCCAAACTCCGCCCCTTCAAAGAGTTCTTTTTCTTTTTTTTCAACAGTTTTGGTTAAAAAAGTTGGTTTAATAAAGGGTTGAGATAGAATTAAGTGTTCTTTATCCTAAAAATAGCTAGTTAAGCAACAGCATAAAATGACCAGGGGTCCACTGAAAATGTGTTTTGAATTTGCAGAAATACACCACTCCTGGTCAGAAACAACCAATCAGAGCCAGGAGGACTGTCTGGCCTCTGAATGATAAATTCATTCTCTTTTGCTTTAGAACGTAACTTTTAAACTAATCATATTACTAATCTAGTTGGTAACTGTCACGCCCAAAATTTCCTATTATGGGACAATAAAAAGGTATTTATTTTTATTCTCCACAGATTGTTACCTGCAGGTCTTTGGAGCTCTGGTATTTAGCCTTTGTTTCCAGCTCAACATAGGCTTAAGAAAAATCCTTGTTGTTATACAATCCACAGACAACAGAGCATCAGAAGAGACAACAGTAAATGGTGTGAACACTTTCCCAGGACACTGTTGTTGTTTTTGTTTTTTTACATGATCACAAAGGGTTACAAATATTTATAGAACATTCATGGACTAAATATTGCAGAAACTAACTGTAGTCATCGAAAACAAGAAATATGTGGACAGTCATGGACCAGGACCGTTTAAAACTCACAGGAAGACAAACCAAGATCAAAGATTTGTAACTTTAGGTCATTACTTACCATTTACGGTAAGTTACAGAAATGCATACACTGTTGGATCCAAACTGTGCATGTAATGTTCACTACAAAATCTCATTTTATCGTTTAATTTAGTCCATCAGATGTACACATCACATGTCAACAGATTATCAAATATCCTAAAAAAAAAAAAAATCAAACTTTAAGAAAGCATTTGGTATAAAAAAATAGTTTTAATTTTGCACATTTCTTTTAAATCTGCCACAATAAGGTCACTGAATGAGACGATAGAAAATCCAGCAAGCAAAAATGATCCAGTGGCTCGCCCAGTTCAGTTCAGACCACCTCTGTATGGTGTGGATGGCAGCGTAACCCTTAAAACAGAAACAACAATTAGTCTGACTCAGGTCTCAGCCTTTTTCTGCTGTCTAGGTCAGAATTGTCAAACACACAGCCCAAAACTTACTACAAATCCACTATGTCTGGAAAAAAAGTAAATATGTTTTTCCTGGTGTGGAGATCTCTCGTTGTTCACAAAGATATCTCAACTTTACTTAATGCATCTAAGTAAAACAACAATCATGCAATCAATGAAACAAATATAGCAAATTTAAAATAATTAAAGCCGCAACTGGTGATGAGCGGCCCTCGCAGCTCAGTGCTGCTGCAGCCCGTGTTGAGACCGCGAGAGCTGAGCATTTCTACAAGCTTCTGCAGAAATCAGCATTCGGCAGGTGCAAAAAATCAGCTCCACCAGGCTTAGATGTGCACCAGTGAAAAGTGTTGAAAATAGGGCCAAAGTCCGATGTTCTTTTACGAAGCTGTGGTCACTTCCTGTGTGGTGGCAAAGGATTGACGAAGACCTCCTGTCGCGTTTTGAAAATGTCATGTCAAATTATCTAATATTTTGCAAAGCTTGAAACATAAAAACACACTCACAGAAGTTTGTTGCAGCTGCATCATTGTGTCCCAAGGTATTCCAGTTTTGTCTTTTATGGCAAGAAGTTAGACTTTGAAACCTTGGGACCACGCCCACATGCTTTCATGCAGCAAAAAGCTTTTGATAAACTTTTGATTCCCAATGGCTGAAGACTATATTGAGTGATTTTGAAGCCTTTGAAGTCAAAAGCTCCAGGAGGAGTTAGCTCAGAAATGACGAGCCACTCGGATGACTCAGGTGTTTTACAATGGACCCATTCAGAGTGGCTGATGCCTTGTGTTCTGGCTTCCTTCACTCCTCTCTCCAAACCACCTGTTTTCCCTGTCCAGAATGTGTTCATTACTCTCTTGAAACAAGTATTCTTCATCCTTGAGATGTAAATGAATGGCTGAGTCTTGACCCAAGAGTTTGCTCTTCTGTGTTAGCCCATTGGTAGCTGCTGTTTATAGATATAGAGGGTCTCAACATTCCTTGCTGAACTGCACTACACGGCTCCACCGTGAACCTAGGTTTTTTTTCATAGTTTGGACAGGGAGGTCAGAAGGATTAATAGAGTGAAAAAAACTCCTATATATATATATATATATATATATATATATATATATATATATATATATATATATATATATATATATATATATATATATATATATATATATATACATATATATACATACACATATATGTGTGTGTGTGTGTGTCTGAAAAAAATCGCGACTTGTTTTAGAAACTTTAAAGCATCTTTTTGAGGAGGATTTAGAAAAAAAGTGACAGGATTTGACCTAACTTTAGAGCTGGACAAAAAAGGGGCGTAGCCCTGCCCCTAGCGACCAAAGGGGTTAGAGACAGAGGAACTGAGAAAAAGACAGAAGGCAGAAATGAAGATGAGGTTCTCTTTGAGAGTGACGAGGATGGATAGGATCAGGAATGAGTACATCAGAAGGACAGCACATGTTTGATATGTTGGAGATTCCAGTCTGTACATGTCCAGTCTGTTGGAGAGAACAGACTGGACATGTACAGAGGAGGCATAGTGAGCACATCGGAAGAATGACGCTAAGGCTGTAACTGCTAGGCTGGAGGCCTGGAGGAAGAACAAACATGACATGAAGGTAATGGGGGTGAGAGAAGACGATGCAGAAGACAGGGTTAGATCGAAATACATGACTCTCTGTGACGACCCCTGAGAGGGAAAAGCCGAAAAATTAAAACAGAAAAAAATCTAAGAGTTTCAAAGATTGAACATTAATGCCCCCTTTTGGTCTTCTGGGAAAATAGCATCTACATGTGGAACTCTCTAACAAGAGTTGGGTGGAGTTCAGGAGAGATGGATGACATGAAAAAAGAAAAGCCCCTGTTATCTTACTACTCAGTATTTCTGAATTTAGAATATTAATGGCAATTTTGTTTGAAAAAGTTGACTTGTATTAGCAGCCAAAATATTTAAAATTGTTACATTTTAAATACGATCCCTAGCTACAAGTTCTTAACTTATTAAAACAAAAAAATGTAGTTGCCATGTAAGCTACCTGTCTAGCCTGGAAAACAAACTTGAAATGGAACTTAATAGTGAGGAGAAAACACATTGTACCAGGAGATTATTTTATATGGCAAGGATGCTAAATAAAATGAAGATAATCTAACTGTTACCTCTTTACACTATCAACACTTCATAGAAATGTACCAGAAATGTTTACCTCTTCTACTTCCTGTTCATCAGATCCAGGATCAAACATGGAGCCCAAGTAGGTAAGATGGAAGATGACAAGCAGGCTGAAAACTAGATTCAGCAACAGCACCCAAAGATTCTGCAGAGTAGAGCAAAAACTTAAAATAAGAATAATCCTTCTAAATCCAGAAGTACAAATCCAGTTATTTGGAGCCAGTGCTTGAAGTGGGCCAGGATCCAGCTGCCTTCAGTACTAGCACACAGGAACGTTTCATTTTCGCATCCCGTCACATTTTCCTGTGTGTTCCCACATAAACTGCAGGAAGCTTTCTCAACGTTTAAATAACGTGCCAAGGACATACCATGAAGACAGGTGCTGCTTCAGCAGCAGATGGTACTGACATTATAGTTTTCCTCATTCTTGTTCTTTGCATTGCATCTGAATGTACTGTAATATCTGTTAATAAAGGCACACTATGCTTCCCCTTGTGATAAATCTTTCTCTGTTGTACAACTTAACCTTAACTTTATGGGTGTTTTTATTTGTGTCTGTGTGTTGTGCGTGCATTCAGAGCCAATCGTCTCACCAAAATTCCATTATGGCTGCATAATGACAATAAAGATTCCTGATTCTTTAACTAAAATGTATGCATTATGTGGTTTGATATATACAATTGCTTTCTTTAGTTAATTTTGCAGTAATGCATAACATAATAAACCTAAGAAGGTACCTTCTTGTGTTGATGGCTGCAATCAGACGCACAGGGCCTGGACAGGATGCAGGCGCTAAGGATAAATGCAAGCCTCTTTCTCAGAACTGACAACAGGCAAAAATAAAATGTAATCATTATTAATCAACCAACTAAAGAAGAAATGGGATTTCATGTAGGCAAAACAAATGTGCCTAGTACAAATTTGCAATAAAAACAAACATATAAATGAATCTTGCATTTAACACTAATTCAAATACTGAAATATCAAAAATGATGGTGATTATATTTCTTATTATAAATTACATTTATTTTTCAGCTAAACATACAATTTTCGTGTAACCGACATTTGTGAAGCTGACATGACATTAGCTATACTCCACCACAGAGGCAGAAATAATGGCATACCGTGTTCGACATATGTGATGAATCCCAGTGTGAGCAGAACAGCTGCCAGGTGGAAACTCAGGCCCTGAAGAAAGTCAACAGCACAAAATCAGCTGAAACTATCCAGCAAATCCCTCAAGGTTCACATAGCATTCCTATAGTATAATTTCTTATTATACTTCTCTATTTTCAATTGACCACAAAAAAAGCTTAGCAACTGAAAATAGGCAGTTGAATTGTTAAAATAAGTAAATGAATAAGGAAACGTAATAATGCAAGGTAATAGTAAAACATAATGAGGTGAATTTCCATTTCTTTCTGGTAATATTATTTCTCTTTGGAATTAATTGTGTTTTAGTTTATTGAACTGAATGAGAGCTATCCAGGATGTCCACCTTTTTTCACACCCAATAACAACTGGAGAAAGGCACCAGCCTCCCATGACCCTGCAAGGGTCAGCAGGTGTGTATGGATCTCAATTCTATTTACCTGTATAGAGCTGGACTAAACTGAACAAAACTGAATTTGTCTGACTTGTCTATCTGTAAGCCAAATGTCAACAGTAGAAGAAGAAAAAGGCGGAAGTGTCGATGCTCACTGTTAATGTGAGGCTCACTAGAAAAAAACGCGCTGCTTTGTAAATTCTAAGAGTTGTCCCTCTGTAGTTTGACTCCATGTCACACGTACCGCTGTCATGCTTCTCTCCACTCCTATGTTTTCGTTTGAGAAGACGAAGAAGGATTTCCTTGTTTGCGCGTGCGCAGTGCGTGAGGTTGGGGGAAATCGGCTCGTAGACGCTCGTAACTGCGCTTCAACAGCAGGACACGCTCACGATCACTCACGAGGGCCGACTGAATTTCAAACATGTTTGATTTTCATCCGACTGTCCGATACCTGATCGGGAGGTGGTCATGAGAGGCGAATTGCCCCTCGTTACCCTCCGTATACTACACGACGCAGGATCAAGCAGAAACTCGGCCCGATCCAGAAATTGTCGCAAGACTGAAGAATCGTCCCGAAAAGGTCAAAAACTCTTATATAGTGTAGGCTCGGCTTTAAGCATTCATGTTCTAGGTTTAAGAATAAATCTACTCTTACTTCCTAGAGTAAAAATTGTGTTTTAGGTTCTACAGTCTCACAGACTAGTTATTCCTGTAATTAGATTTATTGACCTACTAAAACTAGGTGGGTCCCTAAAGTAATAAATATCCTAAGTAAAGGAATTACAATGCAGTCTTATTTGGGATCAAAGCACACACACACACAAACACACACACACACACACACATATTTGTGTTTTACATACTCACTGAAGACCTTGCATCAACTTCCATTCATTTTCAAACCTTTCTATAGCCTAACCATAACCCTAAAGGCTGCAACATACTCTGCGAGACACCAGCAATCCAGAAAATGACCTCATTTGTTCTTGCAGCCCTTCTCTGGGAGTTCTCGCAGCTCGTTTTAAACAAAACAACTGGGCAGAAGTTTTTTTCTTGTAGGATGTCTGACTACTGTTCTGTGATTGGTCAGGATTTGAATGGGCATGTTTTATGTAACCTGTCAAGCCAGATGAATTTTGTTCCACTTAGCTCCGCCTAGCTTCACTCACATCCATCTGGGACCTCTTCCATAGAGAGTGATTTCTTCAACCAATTTTATTGTCCAGCCAATCAGGACGCAGGGCTGGAGTTTCATAGATGTGTAGTGGAGAAGCGACCGTGAGACTGTTTTGATTCAACAATGGCAGCTCGCATCGAGGAAGCAAGCGTTAACATTGATGCTGCCATTTCTTCCGTGTTGTCCAATCTACCTAATATTGTTTCATTAAAAGAACATCAGAGAACAGCTCTGAAGGCTTTTGTTGGTGGAAATGATGTTTTCGCCCTTATTCCGGCTGGATTTGGCAAGTTTTGTTTTTTCCTGCGTCGCTCTCATCAGCGTTACGGGTTGGCTTCGGTGTGAGTGGTTGAAATAGCACGTCGATAAAGATGACAGACAAGTGGCTTATCCAATCATATGCAAGGATTTTTGATAAGGCCCAGCCTTCTGAAACGCCATTCCTATGGATCTGTCCCAGATGGATGAGTGGAGCTAGGCGGAGCGAAATTCATTTGGCTAGGGTCAGGTTAATGTTTAGGTTGGAAAAGCGGAAATGTCTCATGTATCTGTCGAACTAAACACTGTAGTCACCCTGTTAAACTCTGGTGGTTTAAGCAGTCGAACAAACTAAACCTAATTCCTATCTTAGTCCTAAAAAAGTGAGGACTAGCTCCGGATGGTCCTCAGTTTCCATAAATGTCCCCACTTTGCTGATAAAATTTGAAAAATGAGTTCTCACTCAGTCATAAGTACACAAACACACACACACATCTCCATGTATGTAATAAGTTTGGCCGATCTCATACAAGAAACCTATGAACAAAGAAAGTGCCTAAATGTGACTAACATGCAGGAGGGCGCTGGCCGTGTATGTCACCAGGATTGCTGGGAACGTTCCCAGTTTCATGGCAGTTTTAAACACATCTGAGGAAAGAACAGAGAAAAGAACATGGTCAAACATGGATATCGCTCTTTTAGTGCCTTTCAAGAGATGCTGAAAAATCTAACTCTGTTTGAGGCAATGGAGATAGTACTACTAAACACTATAGCAGTATATAAAAATATGAAACATATGAAACATAGAATAATGCTGGGTCTGTGACTTGAACACCAGTGTTTAGTAATACTAAATACTGGAGGCTGAGACTCACAGGTTTTTAACCACTGGGACATTGGAATATTCCAGGAAATCACCACCAGCACCATGGAGCGAGGCATTTCCACACTTAGAGGTTTCACTATGCTCATATCCCTGTACATAATTATAAGGAGTACAAGGAAATACATGGTTACATTCTACATTTATTGGGTTCATCTTTTCACAAATACTCAAGCATAAACTAAATAAGTCCAATGTTACAACAGCAGCTAAGCCTTGCAGAAGTTACCATTTGACATTGTCTTTGTCTTCTGTGAAGCCTGCTCCAGCTAACATACTGGTGCCTTCACTCAGATGACCCACGAAGTAATTACTGAAGTGGAAGGACACAGCATTCTCATAAGCATGCAGCCACCTGCATAGCGTGAGAAAAAACACTATGGTCAGCTACTGAAATGCAAACAGACCTCTTTTCTTTCAATTAAAAGAACAGAATCCTAAAATTTTAGAATCCAAAACAGGATGCTGTTTTCATGATGAGGACTTCATGATGAGGACTTTCCCGCCCCAAAAGATAAGCAACAAAGGACTTTTGTTTCCAGTACCGTTTGGGTTAGGCATGAACTCCTGTTGTGTTTTGGGCAGCTTTTGTGTAAAAGCGTTGACAATTACCCACTGTTATGATTAGAGTCAAGGAACATAAATTTTGTTAGTGGCTGGACTCTAATTTGTTTGGACCTGGGGTTTTCTGAGTGATCAAGCAGTTTAACTAGAATCAAAAATCTTAATTGTCACTATGTATGTCGACAACGACACAGTGATCAACTACCATTATCAAAATTATTAGCTTCATCTAAACCAGAGGTGTCTAAACCTTTGCGACCTATGGCGAAAGCAGTAATGCTCCACTTGTGAAAGTAAAATCTGTTGGGCTCTTTTTGGCATTAAGACAGCAAATCTTAATGCCACATTGCCAGACATAAAAAGAAATAGATAGATAAATAAATAACCCCACTGTTTCATCGATGCACACCTTCCCCTGCAGCTGCAGCGTCTCTTGTAGATTCTCTACAGGGCTTTTGCTCCTCCTAATTAATAATTCTGGGAAAGTTCCAGAATTATGCAGTGTGCAGTGGAATAATTTGAGCAGTTGAAAGTGTAATTTTTAATAGTTCTTCTCTGGTATACGTTACCAGTTTTAAAAAGGTTGGTGATCCCTGTTCTAATCCATCTATGGGATCCGAAGCACACAGACACATAGTTTACATTACTTAAGTTGTAGCGGCCGCGTTGCTCTCAATCAAACCTCCATGGTACTCCGATGTAAACAAGATGACAGACGAGCAATTTTCACGTTTCACAGTGAAATCTTCTTACAGCAGATGTTCAATAATGATTGATTATCCAAAATAACTGAAGTTGGCTGATACTACCCCACAATGTTTACAGCTATGGTAAGAAAAACTGTGTAGCTTTGGTCTCAGTGTTTACTTTTTCTTTTTTCTTCTTTCCGCTGGAAACTCCCCCTGAGCCACAAGGAAATTCAGCCTTATGTTAAAAAATAACAGCATTATATAGCTGAGTACAGTAATTTTTCCAGAATTTAACTTTAGGCTCTGACTATAGATAACCAATTTGTCGTAAAATAAGACAAAATATGAGTCCATATTGTATCTCAAACGATATCTGGAGAACTTTGGCTCCTATACTACCAAATCTGACATCATCAACATTAATAGCTGTTGGCTAGTCAAATTTCACTATAAAATCGTATTGTTTAATGTCAGCTGTAAACGCCCCAAGTAGGGTTAGGACTTCAACTGAACAACTTGTTTCATTGCTGTTGCTGCTGTTGCTGTTGCTGCTGTTGCTATACTGCGAGGTGTTGCCGAAAGGTCTATTGGCTCTTGTCCAGACCAAACGTCTTTTCAGCGATAAAAAGGCATCCAGAGCCTCAATGCTCTGACGGCACGTCTGACAAAGTGGTTTCAGTTGGTAGGAGCTACTCTGTTCTTTTCCTTTGCCAGGCTCTTTGGAAAATTGCAGATAAAATCAAGACAGTGGCTTGGCTTTGTTTACTGAATAATACAATCTGTACCGTGTCTAAATTCACAAATAATTCAAAAGCGTTTGGAGTTTGGTGAGCTTCACCACCTACTGCAGGAGCTGCGTGCTGATGAGGGTCACTTTCAGTGCTATTTACGTCTCACCTGAGCCCAGTTTGACAACCTGCTTATCCGCATCGGTGCCTGCATCTCCAGCCAGGTGCCCTATTTCACATAGCAGAGTCTGGGTGACGCCCCGCGTCCAGCTACAAAGGTTCAGAGTTTCCGACTCTTGCGTTGGCAGCTCTAAAGGCACTTAACGCACATAAAACCAAATTTGCAGCACGAAACCCGCTAAAAGCTTCAAAACGCACAGAGCAGGACCTCTCAAAAAAAAAAAAACACGTCTACCATAGACTTTGCATGTAAATATGATGCCCTTGATGCTCAATAAAGCCTTTGGTATGAAAGCAGCATTACAGTAACTGTGTAAATTAATGGCAACTTGCTTTCTGATAGTTGCACGTTTTAACTAGTCAGCAATTAGCTAACATCGTCGTGCAACATTACTCAACTTACACAGTTTAGAAAATAACGATGCAAAAAAAACTGGCTGGTTTGCTGAACATGCTTCTGACACACACTGCACAGCACTATTCAGGGGGAGCACGTATCCCCCTCTGTGAACCACTGTCAGTGTCTAAACTCATGGTGTTTAAAAGCAGATCAGAAAAACATGTTTCAGGATGTTAACAATGGATTAAACAGTTGTAATGGCTGAAAAAAGTGTGAGGTACAGAGGACACAGATAAGGGAACCATGTTCCCACGTCCGTTACACCCATGCTTTATTGAATGATTTCATATTAAGTAGCTAAACAGTCAAACACTGGTAATATGGTTGACAATTTCCAACTTCCAATTCAGTCAGTGTGTTGAAGTCTTAATTATTTGAAATGCATCTTGAAATAAGAAAAAGATATTACACGGTGTTTTAGCAAAAACAGGGATTTTATTAGGGTATTGCTTTGGCAAAATCAATAGGATTTGAATAAAAGTCTTACTTACTTTTGTGTGACAGAGTTTCCATAGACTGGGATGAACAAAGGGAAAAGATATGGAGCGATGCAGGTAGACACCAGCAGACAGATCTGACTTTTTAGAAGACTAAGGAGGGAACTGTACAGCCACGAGTAGTTCTGGGGAACAAACCATCAGATCATCACCAAACCACATATGACAATCAATACCATAAACAGAGATGTAAAACAGATGTAAACACTCACCAGTTTTGGTGCATTAAGTGCATTTCTGTAACTGGACAAGCTGATCCATGGCCCAAAGACAACAGTACCCACAAAGAAAACATAGCCAAGGAACTCAGCGGGGGATGGCAGGTTAGTCACAACTCTTTTGTCATGCTCAAAGGCCAGCGAGATCACCTTCATGGCCACCACCATCTGTGAGCCTGACACAAAAACACATTTTCATACTTACTTCTTTCTCTTTAGAATTAACTGTAGAATTTTGCAATCAAGTAAAATGATAGTTGTGGGACAAACAAAGTTACCCGTACAAGACAATAACTTTTAGAGGGGGTTTCCTCTATGACTTTAATCTTTCTAGCCGGTGCAGAGAATATTTTGGTCTTTGTTTCATTTCGTTGACTTTTTTGACCATTTGATGACTTAAGATCACCAGTTCAAAAGTGCTAAAGTCTGGAAAAAGCAACACCAATATTCTATTTTTTTTTTTTAATAATCCATAGCAAAACAGAGTTACTGGTGTACTTGGATTATAACCCTGCTCATGAATCAGCTATAGCCAAAACATCAGACTTTGATAAACTGAAGGGCTCATGGTCAGTTTGATGAAAGCAACACATGAATGGTTTGTGACTGTAAAACAAGTCCATAATACCAGCCCTTCACCAACTTTGTGGTGAAGGGCTGAGGTGTTTGTTCTATTATGGTGGGTTTGGTTTTCAGAAACAGTAGCCTTATGCATCATTGGCAAAAATTCCCCACTTTAGTTTCATCTGTCTTTTTGGACATGTCTTTTATTCACATGCCATTTTGAAAAGTCTGGCAATTTTTAGAGAGAAGTTGCTTTTTCCTGGAAGTCCTTGCAAACAAGGGAAACAGTTGACACAGCTTTAACACCAACATTGAAAACGTCATTGGGCTAACAGTGATTAATTCATACTGACATAGCTGAGTTTTTTTTATGTCAAGCAGATGTCCATGAACAACCTTTGGTGGAAGCAGAAAAGCAGGTCACAGACACATTTTTCTAGAAGGAAAATGTCTGTGTCTGTTGCATATATTGGACTTCACTTGACTGAATCCTCCCAGTATAATTTGTTAATCTTACATCTTTGTTGAATATTTTGGGGTATTTTGGGGTATATTGCATTCAGTCTTTTCCAACATGAACTGTCCAATCTGACATGCTAGATGATGGCAGCAGAGTAGGGCTGGGCAATATTTTGAGATTTATAGGAGATTTAAGCTACACTATATTGTTCTATATATTTATATCTTATGGTATATTTATATCTTATGATATAAATATACCTTTATGTATTCCAGTAGGTTATTTTTCAACCATTTCTCATACTTATTTACAGCTGTTAGTTAAAATATTTGCCTGTGAGACATTAAGGAAAAGGCTTTTATTCAGAGATGCCTTTTATATTTACTTTTTGAAAAAAATAACATATCGAGATGGGCTCTTGTCTATCGGCATTCAGCCTAAAATTATTGAGATAACATTTTTGGTCCATATTGTCCAGCCCTACTGCAGAGTCTCAAAGAGAGCAGTTACTTCTGCTCCGTTTTCCCAAGAGTTCCCCTCGTCTTAATGCCTACAAGTCATGTCAGTGTAACAAGTGCAAAGGGATTTTTTTTTTCATAGCTCGTTCTAAGCTAATTGTTTTTTGTCAGTCCGGGGTTGATAATCTATTGACTGATTTTAAAGCTCATTAGAGAGCTAATTATTGTTATATGGAAAAATTGAGAATTCAAAATGTTATGATTGGTTAAACATACTCCCCTTGTCAATGATGCCATGTTGTGAATTCTACCAAACATTGTAGTAAAACTCTAATCATTAATCCTGCAAATAAAAGCATTAGGAAGTACAAATATTTAGGAGAATGAAGATAAAACATGTCAGATGAAACACTGTGCCGAGCGCAGCTGTAATGTACTGGGTTCTGATTTGAGCCATTTTAGAATCAGATTTCAGTTTTGTGTGGAAGAATTAAGAATTGTCTAATTAGCTCAGCAGACACACATTAAAAAACAATTTCAGTCTCGTGAACAGTATACACAGTTAAACTGAACTTAAAATACCTCTAATGATTTACATTTTTTATTGTTTTCATGAAACCAAAGAGTCTGTTTCTAATAGGAAATGAGACAACTATATTTCAAAAGATAAAACAACGTAAAAAAAATCAACTTGGAAAAAACATTTATTTTTATTTGTGGGTTAATTTTAAAATATGTATTTTATTCTTATTATCTAATTTTATTTTAAGGTAAAATCAGATTCAGTACCGGACTCCTTAATATTAATATTACTTTCAGTCACAAGAAACATGTTGGTGAAATCAACAGATCACATTAAACCTTAATCTGCCAGGGGTTTGAACAATTTTGTTCTTACCTCGTATTTTATTCCAGGTTCCCATATCGATAAAATGCAACTCTCTGAAATAAATCAAGGAGACAATTCTTTCAATCTTTCACAGGAACAGACTATAGTTTATACAGTGACTTATTATACAGTAAATTTATTAATTTATTTTGTCTTTTTCCTACTTTGTTGCTTTCCAACCTGTGTTTAAATGTTTTTAAATCTTATTTTACATGATGGATCTGCACAAAATAGTCTAAGGCACCCTTTCCTACTACTGCAGGCAAATGTGGCCCAAATCTGAATTTATGGCGTGAAGTGACCAGGTCAGGCTTTTTAGAACAAGTGTGCATGCGCAGATCTGGTCCATATCTGATTTTTTTGTTTCAAATCTCATTTTAGCCATTTCCATTTGTTGTCCTGAATCCGACTTGTATCTGATCTTTCTGAATTTGAGTCCAGCAGAACAACCAAGGGAGATTGAATGAGACTTCGACGCCACTTTCCATCAACATTTGTCACAACTTTGTGCAGGCAGAAAGTGATAGCAATTGGCAAGATTGACAGCAGCTGCAACAGTACTGCATACAGACGACTTTGCAATGCCGAAGAGGTTACCAAGTGTGTCATAATCTGCCCCTGTTCCAATGCGACTCAAAGGATTACAAGTGTCCAGCCTTAGTAGCTAAGAGGAAAGGCGCTGATATATACTTGAAAGTTGCCCTCAAAATCGTAAAGTTCTGTTTGAACTCCGTCTCTGTGAAGTTGACCTCCCTGCCCCTCCAATCCCTGCATCCAAACAGACCTCTGTGCTAAACCGGGGGCCAACGCTCCATAAAATTTCAGAATACAGAGTTTCGATCTCTGTTTATTACCTAGTTTTCCTTCATCCTGTTTGCTTAACCAGGCGAATTTAAACCTTTGGTCTCAAACTCAAATCCTCGAGGAAAGGTGTCCTGGAACGTTACCTCGGAGTTCCACCGAATGCGGAAGCGTCGCAGGAGCGTTGAGGGGCAGCAGTGCTGTGCCAGGCACCATTTCCACCAGGAGTGATTGAGAGCGCAGCGCCGGTGCACGGTCGGACTCGAATCACCTGAGGATTGACTCATCGCGCGATAGTAGTGTACTTGTAGGCTTTGAATAAAACTAAATTCCTCATCCATGGGGTCCAGTATTAAATGAGATAGGCTGGTGGTTTGGTGCCGGAGCCAATGACATATTGACGTTTCACAGTAAAATGTGATCCAAACGCTGCACATGTCATTTTTAACCTCGACTGGGTCCACTTTGCTTTTCATCAACTGACTCCCTACCTGAACAATCCGCTCTGCTCTAGATTGACGTGGAGTCGGCGTGGCAAAAATAGAACAGCTGAGTGTTTTAGAGAAGTGGCGAGCGTCGGCGGAACTCCGGGGTTAAGATGAGTCCCTTACCACATGCTTGAATCAGACGACTAAACTACCTTACTAGCATGACGGCAAGCTCTGGCAATGAGCTCATATTGGGGTCAGGTGTGTTGAAGCAGAGATCTCTAAAAGTTGCAGAACATCGGCCCTCGAGGACTGAAGTTTCAGACCACTAAGATAAGAGATAAGATAAGGTAGACTATATTAATCTCACAGTGGAGAAAATCACGTGTCACATCGCCTCAATAACAAAAAAAGGTGTCAAAAGGAGGAAAAAGTGCATGAGGTATATACAGTGTGTCCACATATACACAGTGGATCGAGAAAAAAAAAAAAAAGAAAGAAAGCAGAGATTTAAGAAGACTTATGTACATTTAAGGTGACTTATATACATATGGATTGATGATGTATATTAAAGTTGTACCAGGTAAAGAACAACAGTGAGGTAATGAGATAATTATAACAGCTGTTAGTTTAAACATCAGTCACCGTCTCTGCTATGGGGCAGGAAATGCAAATGTTTGGAGCTAATCTCTGTACAGGCCATTTACTTAATGATCCTGGATTACCCACCTATGGGTGTATGCAAAGCTTTTAAATTAATGTCAATGACCTCGTCAAATACAAATAAAAATCTTATTTTAGGGGGAAAAGATGGAATCGCGCATCAAGACCGGCAGTGTGAATGTAGCCTAAGTTGGTGAAATGAAATTAGAAAAGTATATTAAAAAATATATAAAACTTTAAATTGGCATGTACGTATGTATCCAACCACTTTGCTGTGAGGCCCCTAAACAATTCAGGTGCAACCATTTAGCTTCAAAGGGAATTGAAGTGCCCCTGAGTTCAATCTACGTGTCACATGACCTGTCAGCATAAACACAGATTTTCTGAAAGGCCACCGAGGCTGCAGCACTGCTACCCAACAGGTATATTGTTGCACAGGCTCTGACTTAGCCATTAATTGTTTACACTGTACCCAGATGCTAAGGTAACTTGCACACTCCTTTTCTGGGATGCTGCTGGACTATCATACACAGTGCCTATTGTATAGGTTTTGTACATTATGGAAATTGTGCATATGGAAATATGGCATATTATATTATTGTGAAATTTGTCTATAGGCTGGAGTTATTTTTTCACTATCAAATAACTGTTTTTCCTTTGGTCAATTTATTTATTTACCCTTATCTTCTACTTTTGGTGTTTTCTTTAGAGCTAACTTTAGATTAGACAGTTTACTTTTCTTTCCTTGTATTCTTTTTTCTTTTTTCATCACTAATAATTGTTGATGTTTGCCATTGTCAAGCCTGAATTTCCCCATTGTGGGACATTAAAGGAATTCTTATCTTATCACACCACAAAGACCAAGGAGCTCTCCAAACAAGTCCAGAAGAAAGTTGTTGAGAAGTACAAGTCAGGTTTAGGTTATACAAAAGCATCCAGATCTTGGAGGTTTCTCCAGAGCACCATCAGATCCATCATCTTCAAATGGGAAGCACATGCAGGGTTTCCCCAACTGTATTATAAATTCGGTGGGCCGCCAGACTTTACTCAACCCCCACCAGGCTAAGCAATGTTTGTCTAATTTAAATGTTTTTTTATACACCAGTAACAGAGACCCCAAAAGTTGGTATATAGTAGGGGTGCCACAGTGGCCAATATGTGGTGTTAAAAACTAAAAAGGCAGGCTTTGAGTTTGTCATAAGGTATGTGGGCAAATACCCAATTGTTTGGAGTAAGAGGCTCTGGTTAGATGAGATTAAAATGCAACTTTTTGGCCACCAAGGAAAACACTGTCTGGTGTGAGGCAAACACATCCCATCATCTCAAGAACACCCCCACAGCAACATGGTGGTGGCAGCATCATGGTGTGCTTTTCCAGAAGGAGCGACAGGGAACCTGGTCCAAGTCAAGGGAAAGATGGATGGATGGGATATGCTTGACTCAAAGCTGTATACGTCTCCCTAAGGTTTGAGAATGGGATGGTGGTTCACCTTCCAGCAGAAGAATGACCCAACGCATACTGCTATAGCAGCACTGGAGTGGTTTAAAGGGAAACATTTATATGTGTTGGAATGACCTAGTCAAAGTCCACACCTCAATCCAATTGAAAATCTGTGGTTAAACTTGAAGATCTCTGTTCACACGTGAAAACCATCCAGCATGAAGAAGCCGGAGCAGTTTAGCTTCGAGGAATTGACAGAAATCTCAGAGGCCAGATGTGGGGAGCTGATAGAGACCGATCCAACGGAAATACTACGGAAGGTGGGTCTACAAAATACTGACCTTAAGGGAGGTGAACGCTTATGCACGCTGAAGTTTACTGTTATTTTGTCAAGGCAAAGCAAGTTTATTTATAAAGCACTTTTCAGTAATAAGACAATTCAAAGGGGTGTTGCCCTAATTGTTATTTAAGTCACAATTTTAAAAAATCCATCTTTAAAGTTGTAGGCATGTTTTATAAACGAAATGGTGCAAACTCTGAAACAATCTATTTTAATTCCAGGTTGGGAGGCAGCAAAACACAACCATCATTATTTCTATTCACCATGACATGGCTTTTAGCCCATGGTCCATGCCTTCCTAAATCCAACCTGAAGCAAATAAATAAATTTTGGGTCTAAAGCTTGTAATATCGAGTGAAGGAATAGGCAAAATCCTGCATCATACACAAGCTTAAATAATTTCCCTCTGGGATCATTAAAGTATTTCTGATTCTGAAGGTTAAACAGCATGCTATTATTTCTCTACGTACCACTGTAGATACCAGTGTGAGCAGAGGGAGCAGTGTTGGAACCAAAACACTATAAACTGTCACCGTTCTCTCACCCAATGAGCAGGTACACAAGGATAACAGCTGAGAGGAAGAGGCCTTTGCTGCTGGAGTGTCTGCAGAGCAGGAGACTCAGGTAACAGATAAGGCTGAGCAGCAGCACCCACAGCATGTGGAGCTCCAAGAAAAGGAACAGGCCATACATCCCAGTCAACATGGACATGACGTGCTTCACAGTTGATGAAACTCCTGGGGAACAGAAAGAGCAAAGCACGGAAACAGAAGGACATGTTTAGTCAACTAACTCATCATTTGTCATCATGTAGCTTCTAGACCAGAGGTCACGGATTAGCGGACCACGGTCCGGATCCGGACCCAGCTGCTGGCTAATCCGGACCCAACCTGATTTAAAACATTTATATATTACTGCATGTCCAATGACAGTGTCTAACTCAGGGGTTAAAGTTCTCCGTCGCTGCGACGGATTTCCGTCATTTGGAAATTGAGCGCAAAAAGCCCCGTCTAGACTTTTTTTTCAAGGTTTTACACTGAAGCTGCTCTCAACCAATTAAACCTGGCAGAGGCGGGACATTAGCCAATCAGAAAGAGAGTAGGGCGGGTCTTTGCAAAGCGGACATTGCCAGTGTGAGGTTTATCGGTGTTTAATCATTATAACCTTTGGAAGAGCGTCTCAAACTGACCACAGATGACATGAATGAAAGTAGCTGTGGTCAAAGGTTTTCTTTGGATCTATGAACAAGCAGGTCAGAAAGTTCAGGAGCTGACAACTTCCCTCGGTAAGCGTCAATCTGCTCCGGCATTTAATTAATGAATTATTTCCACCTGTTGCCACGTCGTCTGTCACCGTTTATTCCCTCGCTGATAAACGCGGCGACCAACCAGGGATCTCCCCGTGATTCGCTATTATGTTTCATTTAAAACACAAAGAAGAGCACCTGATGAGCAGCTGCGCTCCACACTAAATAAAATGAAAAGGATTTTGATGCTTACAGATTGTTAAGAAAACTACATTAAAAAGATAAAGCAAATAAACTGCAGCTACAACATGGACTGGAGAACGGGTTCTAACTGGGTGAGGCCAGAGAAAGGCGATTCTCAGAGAGTTTTTTTTATGAAGTTAAAGTGGAGTGCGGACACAGGGTTCATCCTGGACAGCTCTCCAGTCACTGGGCTAAAATATAACCATTTTATTAAACTTCAAAAAAGTTAAATCATGCCTTTTTATAAACTGTAATCATTAATTGGTGAACAATAACGGGCAAAGCAGAGACTGATTATTGTAATTGCAATCTGTGTCAAATTAAAATGTATTATGTCATGATAACGTTGATGACGTGTCCTGCATTTCCAAGGCTGTGTTTGGCCTTGTATGATCATAGGATTAATGTATATTGAATGTGACAGGCAGCCAGTGGAGTTAATGTACAGGTGTGAAGTAGATGATGTAATGATGCAAGCTGTTGTCTTTGTACTAGCTGCAGTTTATGGAGGGTTTCTGGAGGACAGGGAGGGAAGGGAGCAAAGGGAGCTGGGATTGTAAAACAGACTGTGGACCAGTTTGTCAACAGTGTGAAGGAAGAACTTGATGCTGCAGAGATGAAAGTTAACCAGATGATGATTTGGATGTGGAAAGTGATGGAGAGGCTGTCCAGGATGACGCAAAGGGTCTAAAGCTGAAAGGTGGCAGAGATACAGGAATTTTCAATGGATATTTTAAAAGTACCAGATTTGGTTGACTTTGCACAACAAGCAACTAATGCAGCATGATGTCCACGGCTCCGGGAAAATATGGGCTGCACGTGATGCAAATTAGCCAATGAGCTGTGTCAGTCAGGTTTGCTGCTGCTGGCTACTTTTTAGAAAAAAAAAGCAAAATCAAAAAGCACTTTGGATTTTAAAATAGAAAAACGTTCTATTTTTATGTTATTTTTTGTTTAAATAGTCAATGTATAAGGTGGATGCGTAAACATTTTATTTCAGTGTTAAATACTATGTGAAGTAACGGATTGTAATTAAAAATGTGTTCGGACCTTTACTGGTTGTTGATTTTTGTTATTCGGACCCCGCTGATTTTTAATTAGTGACCCCTGTTCTAGACATTACAGGAGCTGTGTGATAAAACGTCAAAGACAAGGAATCATAAAATGCAAAAGACACAAACGATTTGCAGATATTTTCCATGCATATGACTATAAACAAAATAAATCAAGGTAATAAATGTGGAACTTCAAAGGTTCCGGCTTGCTGATACTCACCCAGCCTGAAGCAGACTCTGCAGATGAGACAGAGTAGAAGCAGCCTCCATAGCTGCTGGACGCTCTGCTGTAAAGTAGCGATGCCACAGCTCTGAGCCAGCTCCTGCCATATCATCAGCCTGCTGGCAAGGTCCATCCTACACACACACACACACACACACACACACACACACACACACACACACACACACACACACACACTGAGTTATGTCAGAACTGAGCAGATTAATCCTAGACATCCTGAACATTTTTCATGGATACATTTTTAAAAATTTCCAGACTACATGTTGTGGGGCTCACAGTCTTTTTCAAGAAGTAAAGAAGTCTAGAAATACCAAAAATATGACCATACCATTTGTTTTTTTCATACTATCCCAAACATAGTAAATGGTGTAATCAGACATAATGGACTTACGATTAATTGTTGAATAATGGTTAATTAGATTAGTTTGTTCAATCCGATTAATTGATAACGTCCACTTAGACGTGGTGCAATAAAATGTTAAAATATAAAGATGTGACTTTTAAAATTCAGCATATTGTGAAAAAAATAACCATTCATGTTATTGAAAGAGAAAAGTAGGGTTTTAAAGAAAATGGTAGTTAGCCGTTAGTTGATTGATAAGATCAGTCACCTTTAGATTAACTCATTCATTGATCACTTGAATCCCTAATTGCCATACTTTTCCAGACTGTGTATGAACCTTGTAATCCGGACTTTAGGGAAGCATCTCCATTCCAGAAAGCGAGAAGTTCATCCCCAAAATCGAAACTATCTGCTAACATTACATTGCCAGTGGCTGGTTTCCTGTAGAAAACCCTGAGGTTCAGGTTAGGGCTGCACAGTATATCACAGATGTATTATTATCACAATGTCACAATGTGATAGCTGAGAAGGATTCAGTTTTAGGTTCAGGTGAAGTAAGATGTCGTGAACTGTGAATTAGTTCAGCTGTGTTTTTTTTACAGTTGTTGGTACAGATAATTTTAAAGAATCTCTTTTTGCTGAACTAAGAGGTCTTGGCTGGGGATGTGGCTGTGTGTGAACGGGTTTGGAAGCATGTTGCGTCAATAATCAATTTCCAATCACATTGTAAACAAATCGTAAGCTGATCCCTAATTAGAACGTCTTAAAAGCCTAAAGCATATGCAGGAACAACACAAAGTCATATACCAGCTGGACTGATGGTAATACCCCACATCTTCATATATTTTTGAATGGGCCTCTTTTAGAAAATGCCGAACACCCAACCCTACAACTCCGGAAATAAAAAAGAATGATGCGTTACTAAACTAAACCTTTTTACTGAAGTTTTATTTATTAATATTTCTCGCTTGTAATGTCTTCATTATCAATCAATGTTCATTGAAGTTTTCTACATAGCATACAGGAGTATACAGGAGCATACAGGAAAAAATAAGCAGATTTGCATTAACTTGCCTAGGTTTTTGTACATATTTACAGATATATGTATACATAAAAAAACAGCAGCATCAGAGTTAGGGATTTTAAATGACTTTTTAACCTCAACAAGCTGATAAAGAAGCCTGGTTCTGTTCTCGGGGATGATTCGGAACCTTTAGAACCTCTTTTATTTCCAATCATTAGCTTCATTGGAAAAACTAACTAGCTTCCTTGGAAATAACTGGCCAATACAAACATGTGAAAGTTCATCAGATTTTTGAGAATGAGTTAAATTAAAACAGCAGAGGTTCATGTTGGTCCTGGCCCTCTCAGTGGCTGTTGGATTTACCCTCCAGGACCAGCTAATCTGTATTTCTGCCAAAATAAAGACATCAAGACACTTGATGAAAAATATTCACTCCTTGTGATATTTTAACAGAACCTCAATTCAAACATTCTGAACCATCAGTTTAAATAAAAGAGCTTTATTTAGTGGACTGTCAGCCTGGGAATATCTGCATGAATAGGAATAGGAATGGCTGACTGTAGTGTGAGCTTTGGGTTCTTCTGGACTTGGTAGTGTTGTACGAGTACAGACCATTTAATATTTTGCCATTTAATTATTTGTTCTAAACTTTATTCTATTTCTTGCACAGATGGAAAAGTTTAGCGCAATCTCATTTCTTCTGATTCCTGAAAGAGTTGAAACTTCACATTAAAACAACACCCTCTTCATATAATGGGAAAGTTTTGCAAACACATATTCTAACTATGTTGCATTAGTTTTTATCTTTAGTAATTGTCATGTTTTGTTCCCTTAATATGTCAGATCTCTCTCTACTGTTGTTTTTCATTCCCGGGCTGTTGTTAGGAATGTCGCCATTGTTATAAATAAAGTTTGGAGGGGGGGAAGACGTACCTCTTTCTGGAAGGAGAACTCCAGAGTTTTCCCTAAACTCGGGGTAATTCAGGACCAGCAGAATAAAGCAGATGTTCCTGATGGTCTCGATGAAATCAAATAGATCAGATGTTTGCCTCAACTCAGACCTGCTCAGAGTTTTATTCAAAGCTGCTTTCTGCAGCATCCCGCTGGGTTGCAGCGGCACAGGACAAGTTCCAGACCAAGGCGAGATTTTTTTTTCTTACCGGAAATAATGTGATTTCCAACACAGGAAAGACGTCACCTTTTAGGGTTGTTTCTTTTATCGTTTCAGCCAACCACCCGGCAGGCTGGGAGCCGGGAGGGGGGCTGACAGAATATAACCCGCCTGCTGACGGTGCACCCTGGATCATACATCGCGCCCCATCTGTTTCGTTATCCCTGTAGAAAAGGTACGTCAAGGAAACCGCCATATTGTGAGTGTCAAGGTCGCCTAGGAGACGAATACAAATGTAACGCGAAGGTTTGATAAGTGGTAATTGGGCTCAGTCTTAATGGAAGAAGAAGAGGCAGGATGGAAACCTGCATGCTCGGCCATAGACATCATATACGTAGACGCGTCGTTGGGCGCAGGTTCGCACGTCAACGTCACCGCCATATTGTATGTGGCAGAAAAAAGTTCTGTTGTAGTGAATGTGGATCAGAGAAGATACCTTATTCCTGTGCTGCATGGAAATGTATTCGGGCTGTTTTTACTACTTGTATCTGCCTTCTATAAACAAAGGCTGCACCATGTTGCAAAACTGGACAGACTAAAGCTGCAGAGTGGCAACACTAGGAACAAGCTGTGCAAGACCATTTGTTGCCCATTCATGTTTTTAGCTTGCATACAGCACAGACTATTGTATTTAGACATACTGTAGATGTGCATATATAGACATAGATTTTCAAGTATTATAAATAAGCCAAATAAATAGCTGTGTGATTATGTATATATATATATATATATATATATATATATATATATATATATATATATATATATATATATATATATATATATATATATATACGCCCGCTGACAGGGGGGGACAAACGGGTCAGTCGTCCCGGGCCCAGGACAGAGGGGGGGCCCAAAACTGACGCTGACAAATGGTCAGAGTGTCAGTCAGTGCGCGCGCGACTGCGGCAGCTTTACCAGTGTCGCAGACCTGAGTGAAGTTGGCCAAATGTAGCACAAACGGTTTGCACCAATTTCGTCTGATTTGAAGAGGGTGGGGGGGCCAACTTCACTCAGGTGTCTCGCAGTCCTCACGGCACTCTGCTGCTCCCTCTCCCCTCTCCTACATGGCTCAGCGGTGCCAGCCAATCAGCACGCAGGCTCAGCATGGCCTGCCCACTCAGCTCTCACACAAACTCAACACACAAACAACCGCGCTGCCCGCTGCTGCTTAGAGACTCGGACAGAGAGAGACACCACAGCAGTGGAAAAACTTGAAGAGGGAAAGAAGCACCGTTTGGCTTTATTTTAATACCGTAAATGAAATCAAGCTGTATGTTTTGTAAAAAGCCAGTTAAATTCAGTGGAAACACAACAATTTTATATAAGTACGTGAAAAACCATGAGCAAGAAAACATCGAGCCACAGAAACGGAGAGAGGAGACGAAACTTCTCTCATTGCCCCGACAGACCCACAGACTGACGTCACTGACTGAGGCGTTTCAGTCCTCCAGAGAACATCCAGGTAGATCAGAGTGGTCATCTTCAGCAGCAGTTCATGTTAACTTTTAAAGTAGATATTATCTATCATATGTTACTGAAGCCCACACAGAAAATGTAATTAAGACATTGAAAGAACCCAGTACATATATCCTATTAAAAAGTGTTAAATTCAATTGAATTCAATTTTATTTATATAGCGCCAAATCATGAAACATGTCATCTCAAGGCACTTTACAAAGTCAAGTTCAATCATATTATACAGATTGGGTCAGATTATACAGATTGGTAAAAAATGTCCTATATAAGGAAACCAGTTGATTGCATCAAAGTCCCGACAAGCAGCATTCACTCCTGGGGAAGCATAGAGCCACAGGGAGAGTCGTCTGCATTGTACATGGCTTTGCTGCAATCCCTCATACTGAGCAAGCATGAAGCGACAGTGGGAAGAAAAACTCCCCATTAACGGGAAGGAAAATCTCCGGCAGAACCGGTATGAACGTCATCTGCCTCGACCGACTGGGGTTTAAGAAGACAGAGCAGAGACACAACAAGAGAGACAAAAAAGCACAGAAGCACACATTGATCCAGTAATCTGTTCTACATTAGATGGTAGTAGCGGGTGAGCCGTCTTCTCTGTATGATGTCACAGTTAACAGAACGCCAGACCAGGTGTACCTACTATGAAGATAAAAGAGAGAGAACAGAAAGTTAAAGCAGAAATGACAACACATAATGCATAATTGAAGAACAGTAGAACTCTATAGAGGGAGAAAATTAGATCCTGATATCCTCCAGTAGCCTAAGCCTATAGCAGTAAAACTATAAAGGTAGCTCAGAGTAACATGAGCCACTCTAGTTATAAGTTTTGTCAAAAAGGAAAGTTTTAAGATTAGTCTTAAAAGTAGACAGGGTGTCTGCCTCATGGACCAAAACTGGGAGTTGGTTCCACAGGAGAGGAGCCTGATAGCTAAAGGATCTGCCTTCCATTCTACTTTTAGAGACTCTAGGAACCACCAGCAGACCTGCAGTCTAAAAGCGAAGTGCTCTGTTAGGAACATACGGGATAATCAGAGCTCTGATATATGATGGAGCTTGATTATTAAGGACTTTATACGTTAGAAGAAGAATTTTAAATTCTATTCTTGATTTAACAGGAAGCCAATGAAGGGAAGCTAAAATTGGAGAAATATGATCCCGCTTGTTGATTTTCATCAGAACTCTTGCTGCAGCATTTTGGATCAGCTGAAGGCTTTGAACTGCATTTTGTGGACTTCCTGATAGTAAAGAATTACAATAGTCCAGCCTTGAAGTAACAAATGCATGGACTAGTTTTTCCAGCATCGCTCCTGGACAGAATGTTTCTAATTTTGGCGATATTCCGGAAGTGAAAAAAGGAAACTCTGGAAACCTGTTTAATATGGGATTTAAATGACATGTCTTGGTCAAAAATAACACCAAGATTTTTTACTTTATTACCAGAGGCCAAGTTAATGCCACCCAGATTAAGTGATTGGTTAAGAAGTTTATTTTTTGAGGACTCTGGCCCAAAGATTACAACTTCGGTCTTGTCAGAATTTAGATGCAGGAAATTTAAAGTCATCCAGCTTTTGATGTCATCAAGACATGACTGCAGTCGAAGTAATTGATTGGATTCATCAGGATTTATGGATAAATATAGCTGAGTATCATCAGCATAACAGTGGAAATTAATCCCATGCTGTCTGATAATTTTGCCGATCGGAAGCATACATATAGTAAAGAGAATTGGTCCAAGGACAGAACCCTGTGGTACTCCACAAGTGACCCTAGAGTTTGAGGAAGATTTATTATTAATATGAACAAACTGGAATCTGTCCGACAGATAAGATTTAAACCAGCCTAATGCTTTCCCCTTAATCCCTACAGTATGTTCAAGTCTTTGTAGGAGAATATTGTCATCAACTGTATCAAATGCAGCACTTAGATCTAACAGGACAAGTACAGACACAAGTCCATTATCTGTGTTATTTAAGATAAGATAACATGAGCTAATCCTTTATTTATCCCACGACGGGGAAATAAATAGGATTAAAGCAACAGGCAGGTGCACAAAACACAGACAAAATTACATAAGGTTGAAAGATATAAGAGGTGGATTAGGGAAAAAACACTGAACATAACATTATTATTATTTAATTGTAATAAAATAAAAATCACAAAACCGGAAAGGTCAACAGTTTCATGATACATCAAGTTTAAGGACTGGCTAATATACAGCAGGTCATAAAAGGCCATATTCTGGCTGCCATGCTTGCTGTTCTCTAATGAAGAAAAGATCAACTAGTGTACTAAATTCAATAGACGGGTTGAAAATATCCAGTATAAAATACAGAGATTTCCAGGGCATCCATGAAGTATACAGTTAAGTTGACTTTTTTTTACTTTTTTTTTGGTGTGTGTGTGTGTGTGTGTGTGCGTGTGTGTGTGTGTGTGTGTGTGTGTGTGTGTGTGTCTGTGGTGGCAGCAGGTTTAGAGGGGGGGGGCAAAAAGACTGTGTTGTCCCGGGCCCTAAACGTCATATTATGAGAATTAAGAGGGAACATTTCCAGAATGTTCACAGTTTGCAGAATTATTTCACTCCTGGAATAATAGGGCCAGGTTAGATTATTTTAATTATTTTTATACTTTACGAGAATAAATTCAGGAGAATGAAGCTAAAGGGTTACGAAAATAAACTTGTATTATTGCAAAAATAAAAATATTATGAATACAAAGTATATTCTGAGATTAAAGTCCCTCTGATACTGTTTAAAGGCATACTCTGCAACATTTTCAGTTAATTAATGTGTTCCATACCGTTTTGGATGATTAAATGAGTAATTTCAGGTCGAACAAAGGTTTTCTCGGCCGCCCTGGTGGTCTGTAGGGGAAATACCGTACTTGCCCCTCGGCTTGCACCCACAGGCTCAGAAGTCTGGTGCATCGCGAGAGTCGGTCTTGCTTTACGGCGAGAACTTCTACATGCCCCAAGTGAAAGGCATGCTCGTTGCTAGCGCAGTGGCGATATTTGTGCAGTTATCATGGCGGAACCAGCGAGAAAACAGCGAAAGCCCATGTTGGAGCAGGCAAGAAAGAGGAAAAGGGCTCTGGACAGAGAGAGGAGTCGTACACGGGTGAACATCGGGCAAGCTTTTTCCGAATGGCGAGAGCTAAAAGAAAAAGAAGGCTGCAAGGCTGACGCGGACCTCGCGTTTCTGCTGATGCGATTGTAAGTAACATTGGAATGGTTTCTCTCTCTCTCTGTGCATGTTCAAACTTTCACTGTGTTAGTCATTTTTTGTACGGCCATTTTTTCGACTTTTCATTGCGTTCGCCGGTCTGCTAAGCTCAAAACAACTGCGCCTGGCTTGACGGAGAAAACAGGATAACACCTGAGCATCTTTATGACAGTGCACTTTTACTTTCGCCCTCTGGGGGGAGCCTCGCTGGAAAATCAACCCCGGTTGCATAGTATACCTTTAAGTGACTGAGTAACTGCAGATTTGCCACATTCATCATGGCGGACGCTCTGACGCATCACAGCATAGGCAGAACCCACCCAACGATGCGTCTACTATTATATTATTTCTATGTGCTCGGCAGCCAAAATCTCCATAGAACTCCCCTTCCTGAGTTAACAGTCACCTGACATGACCAGCCAATCACAGGAGCGCTATATTTACTTTAACACAGGAGCAAAGACAATTCCTACAAAAGTATGCCACTTAACACGTTTCCCAACGCTAAAATTCCCGTTGTATTATATTGAAGCAAATCCTCTAGTATTTTCTTACTGCTGTCTTTAGGAATAAAAGTTGCATTATCTGGTGAAACCTGATCAAACTACTAACGTTACTCCTTTCTCCTCCTCAGAACCAAGCCAGACCCCTCCTGGAAAGCCAGATGTCAAACCCATTTCTCACTTACCTGCTTCAATACAGTTTGTTGTCCGGATGTCTGCCTTACGATCTGTTGGATTCTGTTCACCCACCTGTTTCCCTCTAATAAACACCATAAAACGCATGGAGACCGTGTCTGGCTGAATACCGGGTTCATCCCTACTCAGATCATTACAATTTTGTTTTTAAAAACAATTAAATTTTTTGCTGTTCGCCTGTTGAAAATGTTTTCCCTTGAGGTTACTGACAGAGCCATAACAAAATATTGCTTTATTCTTTTATTGTACAGAACATGCAATTTTTTTTGAAGGAAGTTTGTTTTTGTCTGTTGAAAATTGTTTCACTTGAAATTACTGACAGATCCAAATGTTGCTTCACTAATTTGATTATTAAATAATATACACCAACTTTTGTCTATACCTCAATTAATAGACCTTGGTTCACTGCTGTTCCTTCCTTTGTTCACGTTAGAGATATAGTCATTTCATTCAGATAGTATTAGATACTCTTATTGTTTCCCTATGTCCCTAGTAAATGTCCACTTTAACCATGATCCTGTCTGCTTTTGAGTCCACCTTCACCCAGTTTGTACCATTACTGTCGTAATGAATTGTCAACATCTTGCTTCATGATCTAGTTGGTTTTCTTTAAGTGTTGTGTGCCATTTTAAGATAAGGTGTGATAAAGTAAGGCAAGGTAAGTTTATTTATATAGCACTTTTCAGTAACAAGACTATTGAAAGTACTGTACATGAACAGCAAAACATTACAGACATAAAAAGGAATAAGCTGAATAAATCCTTGATTAGAATTGTTTCATGCATTAACAAGCATACAGAAAGACTTAATAGTTTCAATTAATTCAATTCAATTCAATTCAATTTTATTTATATAGCGCCAAATCATGAAACATGTCATCTCAAGGCACTTTACAAAGTCAAGTTCAATCATATTATACAGATTGGGTCAGATTATACAGATTGGTCAAAAATGTCCTATATAAGGAAACCAGTTGATTGCATCAAAGTCCCGACAAGCAGCATTCACTCCTGGGGAACCGTAGAGCCACAGGAAGAGTCATCTGCATTGTACATGGCTTTGCTGCAATCCCTCATACTGAGCAAGCATGAAGCGACAGTGGGAAGAAAAACCACCCATTAACGGGGAAAAAAAAAACTCCGGCAGAACCGGGCTCAGTATGAACGGTCATCTGCCTCGACCGACTGGGGGTTACAGAAGACAGAACAGAGACACAACAAGAGAAACAAAAAAGCACAGAAGCACACATTTATCTAGTAATCTGTTCTACATTAGATGGTAGTAGCGGGTGAGCCGTCTTCTCTGGATGATGTCACAGTTAACAGAACGCCAGACCAGGTGTACCTACTATGAAGAAAAAAGAGAGAGAACAGAAAGTTAAAGCAGAAATGACAACACATAATGCATAATTGAAGAACAGTAGAACTCAATATAGTGAGAAAATTAGATCCTGATATACTCCAGTAACCTAAGCCTATAGCAGTAAAACTATAAAGGTAGCTGAGAGTAACATGAGTCACTAGTTATAATTTTTGTCAAAAAGAAAAGTTTTAAGCCTAGTCTTAAAAATTAATTAATTAATTAATAATTAATAATAAGAAATAAGCTAAGTATATTCTTGAGGATTTTTGATCTAAAGTAATTTAAGATAAGATAAGAAATCCCTTTATTGTCCCACAATGTGGAAATTCAGGCATGCCAGTGACAAAGACACAGAGTTACACACAATTAACAGTAATGAAAACCCAGCTAATCTAATATAAAGGTAGTTCTAAAGCAGCAGAGGATGAGCTTTATCAGAAACGCCAAAATTAACAGTAAAAATAAATAAATGCCAGAGTAAATATTGCTCAGTTATTAATAATATGCCATATTCTGGTAAAAAAAAGATCAAATATTCAAGTTGACAGTTGAAAAACTCCATCCACCATATTTACATAACGGTATGCAATAACATCCAATATAAATGATAGTTCAGCAGCACCTCGGAGTAGCTAAGGTGTGTGCAAGGGTTCCTTAATATCTGAGACTGTAAATGATTCATTATCAGATCCGAACTTGTGCAACCATTTGCATGTTGTAAGCTGTTACTGAGTCTGTTGTGAGCAGCAGAGGTTATAAAGTCTAATTGCAGCTAGCAAGAAGGACCTGCGGAGGCACTCCTTAGAGCATCTAGGTTGCAGCAGTCTGTCACTGAAAGAGCTCTTCAGCTTTACATGGGGTGGGAGACATTGTCCATCAGCGAAATTATTTTTCCTACAGTCCTTCTGTCTCCCACCAACTACTACTGGATCCAGGGAGCTTCCCAGGACAGAGCAGGTCCTCCTAATCAGTTTATCCAGCCGCTTCCTCTTAGCTACAGTTAAGCTGCTGCTCCAACAGAACATAGAAGATGGCTGATGCTACCACAGAGTTAAAGAAGGTCCTCAGGAGCGACCCCTGCAGTCTAAAAGACCTCGGCCTCCTCAGGAGATGGAGTCTGCTCTGTCCTTTCTTTTGAAGAGCATCAGTGTTATGACTCCAGTCAAGTTTATGGTTCATGTGAACACCCAGGTACTTAAAAGAGTCCACATCAGTTCTCTGGATGCTCACCTGTATCAGTGAGGTGCGTCTGAACCTGTGAAAGTCCTCCACCAGCTCCTTTGTTTTCACTCCTTTTAACATGCGGTGGTTCTACTGGCCCCAGCCTACAAAGCTCTGGATCCAGAGGGCGGTGAATAAGAGCTGAAGGAACTGCAGTTCTATGTGGAAGGAAAGACAGTTGTCCATGATGAGGGTGTCTGCAGCATTATAGGCTGAGTTGGGAGTGTATGTGTTTTTAAACACAAAATAACAACAGAAACATTGTTTCTATTAAAACAGTATATGGACAAAGAACTAATTTTACATTTGGACTTGGTCTTCAACGTCAAACCCCTCATAACTGAATCTCGATACCTTGTCAATTTTCTATCCATTGGCTTCTATTCAGGTAAAAAGAAAAACACCTAAGATGTAAAATGTAATGTAAAATGTAAAACTACACCCAGAATCCACACAGAACAGCTTATTGATCAGATTTACTTGTGCACTATAATGTGCTGTTCCTCTTATTAAACAACACACTGTTATTCTGTCCGTACCGCCATTATTTTCCCCACCAAACGCCATCTGTTGTGTACTAGTTGGTTCAATGAATATTGACATGATTTCACAGACTGAGCAGGGGAAGTCCAACGCTAACAGGCCTGCAGGTCAAATTCCAGATTGCAACCAGAGCTCTGAGACCATAACCTGTACCACAACACCAAAGGGAGAGACACTGTTATTCAACACAACTTTTACACACAGGTAAGCAGAGGTATTCAGAGTGGGAAAACATCTGGTATTAAAGGGAATGAGAATCATAATGCTTTTATTCCCATCCCACCAGTGCATGATGAAATAATGACAGCTTCTACTGTCAGGTGTGTGTGAGGAGAATGTATAAAAAGGTAAATATAATGGAAATTTCTAAAAAAAAAAAAAAAATATTGCACATACATTTAAACAGAGTTGTGATGTCTGACAGCCCATATATAAAAACTGTTCTTCTGTCTTTTGATCCTATTGAGTGACCTGAACCGCTTCCTTGAGGGGAGCAAGCTGAGTAGTTGGTGTTTGGGGTGGAAAGTGTCCACAACTATTTTCTGTGCTCTGCTCAGCCAGCAGGACCTAGCGATGTCTTCCAGTGGAGGCAGAGGGCTGCTGACAACATTTTATGCAGTTCTTGTTACCCTCTACTGGGCCCTCATGACTGCAGCAGAGCAGGCAGCGAATCAAACAGCAGCACAACTCATCAGCACTGGTTCTGTGGCTACCCGGAGGACAGACACCAGCAGTTGCTCTCCAGGTAGTTCCTCCAGATCAGTCTCAGGTAGAAGGGGAGTCTTTGCTGGCCTTTTTGACCTGTGCCAAAAAGGCCCAGTGTTGACTGTCCAGGCAAGGTCCTCAGACATGTACGTCCCTAGGAACTCACAGGAGCCCCTTTTATTGATAGTGGAGCAATGGAGCTTTTTGATGTTCAGGTCCAGGCTGTTGATGAAACACCACCATTACAGCTCCTGTACTTCCTCTCTGTAGGCCAAATCATCTTTCTGTGATCAGCCCAACCTTAGCGGTATTCTCTGCAAACTTGATAATGGTGTCTGAGGGGTGGATGGGATCACAGTCAAATGTGTAGCCAGCATACAGAAGGGGGCTCAGCACACAGCCCTGGATGGAGCCAGTGCTGAACTTCAGAGTGGAGGAGCGGAGCTGACCCATCGGCAGATCGGAGAGAAAACGTCCAGATGTCTCAGGTGATAGTGTTGAAATTGAAAGAGCTATAATCTTCATTCCACAGTAATTTAATAATTGAGGTAAATTATTTAACCACATGAACTTCCTGAATATCAAATGTTTCCCAGTTAAATAATAAAAAGTTTGCTTCATTTAAAAAAGTCATTCTTCCAGTGATGGTTAAGTTAATGAAAATGCACTTTGGGTATCAAAAATTTAATCTTCAGCTACCTTTTCTGATTCTAGAAGGACTGAAATAATGGATAGTAGGTTAAATGTGCAAAAATACACATAAAGAAATCGTTACAAAGATCAAATGTGATACCACTAGAAGGAAGGTTTTTTTTCTGAAACGAGCTGTTTTATAAATTGGAAGAAGGCAACTGTATTTCAAATACAATGAGGGAGGTCAATGTCAAAATTCTGCACAGTATTTACTGTGGTAACAACATTATTTTAGTGTCCAAACAATTAGATGAAAAGTTCACATTTTGTCAAATTGAGCAATAAACTGTTATATACTTATTCTGTAAGTTGACTCTCTCCTCTGGATCTAAATTACTGTGTCCTCAAAACGTACTGTTGGTTGACTTTGAGTTGGAGTTGGTTGGAGACTAAGTCACAAAAACTTGGACGTGTAGACCTGTATCTCTCTATCTAATATTAGAAAAATCACATTCTAATATAAACAACATCTTTTAATCTTACTTGTTAAAAGTTATCCCTCGAGCCCTGACGTAAATAGTCCCTCGATTTAAACAAAAATAAGCCGCACAGTGCTGAGGCATCATTAGTGTGTTCAGCTTGAATCAGCAGGATTGGGTAGCAGGTCGACCGCCCCAAGATGGCGGCCGTAATTCCTGCGCAGCGATAGTGAATGCGGAGTCTACTCTTACATTATGTTTATGTGCCTGCAGCTCTCCCGCGGACGTGCAGGGGGCAGTACAGTCGGGCCTCTGTCCGTGGTGCTGAAAAGCAGATCGGGCTCTGTCTGGAGTGTTGGTAGGCTAAGGGGTCCTGGACTTCGTCCGTGGACGCCGTCAGAAAAGGCAGTTTGGGGTGGTGTCCCGTTGCTTTGCTGCCGCCGCTGCTGCTGCCGCTGCTGCTGTTGTTGTTGTTGTTTAGGACAACGTTACTGAGGCCGACAGTCCGCCTGCCTTGATATGTCAAGGCGGAGGGGGAGGGGAGGACTGTAGGGTGAGTAAGGTAAGGCTTTGGTTTACTAACAAAGAGCTCTTTTCTATGCTGCTCTTATCGACACTCTGACTGTGGAGTTTTTCTTGGATTACACGCCGAGCAGGGTGGAGGTGACACTCAACGGTGTGGGGCGATTTCTGCCGAGTTTTCTTTTAGAGAGCCGACAAAGCTCGGGTGGGCGGTCTCATGTATTTTATTATCAAATGTTGATTTTACTCTTGATTGGTGACCTATCACAACAGCGAGTGTGGTAAAAGCCGTGAAACGGTGTGGTTGGTGTATTTGGTTCAGTGGGGCAAATTAGCAGAGAGAGAGGCCTGAGCGGGCCGGCCGGCCTGTCTCTGTTGTCAGCGCACTGAACGCCTTCACTCTGCATGCGTGTTCTCGTTTTTCCTTTTGTGTCACCGCGCATGAGGCTGGATCCACAGCTATGCGCTTCTTACCCGCTTGTTCCTGCGTATGCATTTTGCTCCTATTAGTTGATCTTCATACGGGTAAATTTATGTTTAGTTTACTTACTTACTTCTTTTTTTTTCTTTTCTTTTTTTTCTCTTCACCTTTGATTTAATTACATAACACTTGCCGATTTGCTCGCCAGCCCAAAATTGTTTTGCAGCTTCCTGTCCAACCTACTTTTATTTTGTTCTTGTAAACAAACCACTTCGTTCCACATTTACAGTTCTCTAATGTGCCGTAATTACGTAATCCACTCTATGTAATTCATGGGATTTTCATTACACCATATTTTCTTTCAAGCGGATGCTGCTAATTTCCCCGCTCCACAATTTCGCACTTTTACCGTTTCATGTCCATCTTTGGTGTAATAAATAAATAAACAAACTGTTAGACAGACCACTTTATACAGTTTTAAACTAATCCTTTAGCAAAAAGCGTAATCCTCCGGGGAGTTAAACTGATTCACAGCTGATAAGCACGTTGGTAGAAAAAAAATGTTTACCAGCGCTTCCCACCTGAAAAAAAAAATGTTTTGGGAGGGAAACGGAAGTAGGTTGAAACCAAATAAAACTGCGAGTTGCGGGTGCCAAAGTGAGCCAGAGTCTCCATACTGCCATGCTTTGTCATAGCTGAGTGCTGCTTATAAGCATTCATCTGTAGAACTGTTCTCTTAAAATACATGTTGCTATTCGAGGTATTTTCTGGTATTTCTATAATCGGAGGGAGTGATGATCATTTTAGTTGATGGTGTGCTGAGGAAAAATTAATTTTGAAATATTTTAAAATATACTGGACTTTAGAACCAATGATCTTTAGTGGTGGCAAATCAATGTCTACTCTTTAGTGTGCAGCTTGTTTGTATCCATGTTTAAAGTCAACTGTGAGATGAATTAGCCAAAGTTGGTCAATTTTGACATTTCTTCGAACATTTTGAGTTTTATAGAACCATGAAGTAAAAAAAAAAAAGTTACACAATATTACATCAATGTATCTTCAATAAACGTGATGTCTTTGTTCAGAAAGGTGGAATGTAGATATGTCTGCTGAAGAGAGAACTTAAGTAATTTATTTAACTTGTTTCCCCTGTAATTTACCATCCCTTTTGTGTTTGATTATAGTCATTATATGAGTTCAAAGATCGACGAAAAGAGATCCCCTCTATTAAAAGTCAGTAACAACGTATCTTTGTTTTTTTCTCTCTGTCTATTTTCTGTATCTGTCAATCTGTTCATCTCTCATGTCTGTTTGAAATAATTCACCCATTTAATCATTCCTCCACACTACATTGTCTGTTGTATGTAAACCATTGGCCCAACCCTGTGTTACATAGATGAGTCAAGAAACAGAGACAAGAACACGAGCTCGCTCTAAAGCCATTCGAGGTGAGTGCGAACGCTGGCATGTTTGTACTTAGAAAAGAGAACCAAACGTGAGCTTCAATTCCCAAAAAGTCGGTTTCCTCAATCTGTAGCTCATTTCTGATTTATATTCTATAAACCCAGTCCAGTCACATTTAGACTACTAGAAAGCTGTGAAGCCAGCACATTGCTTCAATTCTTTGCTTCTATTAACTTTTATTGAAGTCAATCATTCATCTTCAAGAGACTAACAAACAGTACATTGAAGTAAAATAACCCAAAATATGTAAGCATAAAAAATTGTAGGGGAAAAAGTTTTTTATATATATATATATATATATATATATATATATATATATATATATATATATATACTTTATTTGTAACAGACAATAATACCAGTGATGACAATGGAAAAACAACGGGGTATAAAGGAGGTATCAAATGTACAATAAAATGTAAAAAAAAATTAATTTATACGCAATAAGTGTAAACAAGGACAAGCACCACAAAATTGGTTATTATCAATATCATTCCTTAATATGAGGTAGGTGGTCCATTTCTCTCAGAAGGCGTCACAATATTTCCAAAAAATATAGATGTGATCTGCAGGGCATTGTCCACACTCTGGCCAGCATTCAGGTGGTTGTCCGGTCTGTCTTTGTTTTTGTGTAATGAAATATCTAATGCTATTTTTCCAGGAGAAATCTCTCCAAATATGTGGATACGTAGTGCTGATTTGTGTGTCAATCATGACTTCCTAATCATCAGGTGATATTGCGACTTCCAGTTCCTGTTCCCATTTCTCCTTGATATACAATGTAGAGTGGCCCCCATGTTTTGTAAGGTACCAATATAATACACCATTGATTTTTAGGGTATAACGTGACAGGTCACCATATTTCGGCAGCAAATCTATCAATCTCGGAATCCCAGAAACTAGATTTTCAAGGCTAATCAAGACATCATCTGCATGAAGACCTATCCTGCACTCTGAGCCATTCATATTTACACCTTGTAAAGTTGGATCTTGTCATATAATGTGTGCAAGCGGTTCAATAACAAGATTAAAAAGATTCAGGCTAGCCAGGCAGCCTTGAGAGCAACTCCGACGCAGGTGGATGAGTTTACATAAACACTCTCTTCTTCCATTCTCTTTGATTCTGGCTATGGGGCATGTATAAAAACGTTTTAATGGTATGAATAACATCCTGATGATAGCCAAACTTGTCCATTACTTTATAGAGATATCAAAATCAATCAAAAGCTTTCTTTGTGTCCATACTAAGTAGAATAGCCTGTGATTTGTACATGTGTATGTGCTCCATAGTATGGAGGATTCTCCTTATATTGTCCTGTGTCTGCCTTCCTGGGATGAACCCAGTTTGGTCTTCCTCAATTAGGAAGTCCATGCTCTCTTCCATCGGTTTTGCTAAAATGGCAGCAAAAATTTGATTGACTTGATTCAAGACACTAATGGGTCTATGGGACCCACACTGAGTCAAATCTTTCCCGTCTTTTGGAATTATTGAGATTGCGGCCTCCCTCCAGGATGGGAGGAGGAAATCCTCCTTGAAAGTATGACTAAAACGTTCTGCCTAAATTGGGATCAGTTGTTTTCTCACTGGTTCATAACATTCCCCAGGAACCCCGTCAGGTCCAGGTGTCCGAGGTCCAGGGATGTGGACCATGAGGGGGCTATGCTAACAGAGCAACCAGGTGTCAGCAGCATTACCCTTTTTTCTTATCAGTCCCTTGCTAGGGCCCCGTCTTCTCCCCCTGGCATAGTAGCACTCTTAAAGGCTATAAAACAAATCTCCTGGTTTGAGAAATGGGGTTTGTCTTGTAAGTCAGTCGGGAGTGCACATTTTATGCTGCCATCTTGTTCTCTGCGCTACCGGAAGTCCCCATTTTGTTTGTTTTTCGAGTGAATCATTTGGTCTGAGCATACAAATGCCACATTCTCACCCTAATGTTGCCCAAACTGTCCTTGCCTTCTCCCAGAGAAACTACAGAGGTCAAATGGTAACAACCTGAACCATGTTAGTTTTTCTACATCTTTCATATATGTATTATTAGGTTTTGCTGGATGAAGTCAGTTTCCACCCAAGTAAAATTATAAAGTAGTGTGTTGCCATGGATAGTCTGATACAAGTACATCTCCAAAAATTAGAATATCTTTAAAAAGTTCAAGATTTTTGTTCCTCATTTCCAAATGTGAAACTCATAAAATAAATAGATTCATTACACACAGAGTGAACTATTTTAATGCTTTTATTATTTTCATTTTGATTATTGTGGCTTAGAGTACTGAAAACCCCAAATTCAGTGCCTCAAAAAAAATTAATATGATATAAGATCATCAAAAATTATATTTTAAACAGAAATACCAGGCTTCGGAAATGTTCATTTCTATGCATTCGATATTAAGTTTGGGCTCCTCTTGCGTGAATCACTGCATCAATGATCTGTGATGTAGAGGCCATCTGCCTGTGGTTCTGCTAGGTGTTCAGGAAGCCCAGATTGCTTTGATAGCTGCCTTCAGCCCATCAGCCTTGTTGGCGCTGGTGTCTCTCATCTTCCTCTTGACAACAGCCCAGAGATTTTCTGTGGAGAATTTGCTGGCCAGTTAAGAACAGGAACACCATGGTACCAGCTCTTGGTACCTTTGGCAGGGTGGACATGTACCAGGTCCTGTTGGAAAGTGAAATCAACATCTCCATCCAGCTTGTCTGCAAAGGGATGCATGAAGTGCTCTAGAATGTCCTGTTAGATGGCTGCATTGAATGTGGACTTCAGAAAACCCAGTGGAGCAGAACCAGCTGATGACATGGTCCCCCAACCGTCATTGACTGTAGAAACTTCCCTCTGGACTTCAAGCAGCGTGGATTCTGTACTTCTCCTCTCTTCCTCCAGACTCCTGAACGTTGATTTCTAGATGAACTGCAGAAAATACTTTAATCTGAAAACAGGACTTTGGAGCACTGAGCATCAGTTTCGTTTCTTTTCTCCTCAGACCAGGTAAGAGGCTTGTAGCCCATATGTAGGATTCATCTGTGTCTGACAGCTCTTGATGCAGACTCCAGCCTCAGTCACACTACATGTGACGGTCTTCCAAATTCTTGAATGGATTTTGCTTGATAATCCTCTCAAGATTGTGGTTCTCCTTGCTGCATCTTTTTTCTGTCACACTTTTTCCTTCCTTTCAACTATCTATGACTATGCTATAATGTTTTCACAGCATTCTAATTTTTAGATACTGAATTTTGGGTTATCATTATCTGTAAGCCAAAGTTATCAAACAAGAAATGAATGCATGCAATATTTCACTATGTAAAATCAATCTGTGTAATATACAAAATTCACTTTCTGATATGAGGGATGCAATTTGTTGAACTTTTTCATGATATTCTATTTTTTTGAGCTGGACTTGTAAAAGGGAAAATTTAACAGTGGTTTCCTGCCATGTAGCCAATAAAAGTATCTTGACAAAACTGTCCATGTGGATTTCATTGAAAGTTGAAATGAACCATTTCAACTTTTCTTGATGTAGTTATTTTGTATTCAGTTGTTTTGAAGAAAAAAAAGTTACAATGAGATCCAATAAACTGACAATGCTTTGAAGTTTGATTAAATACTACCTAAGTGCAAACACTTAGGTAGTATTTAATCAAAAAAGTTATTTTTAGATGTTGACGAATCTTTAATGAACTCACTTTGCTACATTGTTGTCGTCCACTCGATGAACTTTTAAAGTCCTAAACTAAAAGAGCGTATGCTCTTTCTTATTAAACAAATATAATCCAAAAACTTCCACTGGAACAAGAAAATACTGTCCAAAGAGAGTGGCCTTAAAAAGGGTTTAGTCCTGATTTATAAATGAAATTTAAAGTATTTTTAAGATGAACCAAAACCAGGATCTTCGTGCTGTTCCAACAGCTTCTTTATGTCTCCATGTCTCATGGGTGTTTGGAACTCAAGTCAAAGTGTTCCCTCTGTGAATGTCTGATGTCTGTTGGTATTTAATAGAATATGAATCAGCAGTCTGTAAAAATGGGAACCAGAACAGCTACTTCCAGCCAAAAACATTCAAAGAGCAGAAGATTACCCAAAATAACAGTACCAATAATCACTTGGTCATAGTACACTAAACAAGTTCAAACTAATGGAAACACTTTTTTTTGAGTTTGCAACATCTTACCCATCCTCATAGACAAATGCTACTGAAAGGAGAAGTTTAACTGTGTAGTTTAAAGAGTTGTGGTCTGCACTGACTGTTGGCTACTGAGAAGTCTGTTGATATGTTGTCTTTGCCAATCAGTTTAAATGTAAAGAACTGTGGCCTCTAACCATGCAACACCTTGAACACACATTAATGAATGAGCATACACGTAAAAATATTAAACAGGCTGAAGATGTGTGATCACTAAATGTTTGTCTCCACATATAAACTGAGAAATATCTTGTGTTCTTGGAACTAATGACTGGCCTGAACTCTCCTCTATGTCAGCAGAACAAGTTGGACAAGCAATGAAGCTGGAAATAAGGTAAAGCGATGGTGTTCTCATACTGAACGGCTCTATGATCAAATTGATGCCATGTGTCTTGGTAATGTACGCTTTTCTTGTCTTACGCCTGCAGCAGCTGTCCCACACCTGGATGTGATGGCAAAGGTCACGTCAGTGGAAGATATTCCAGACATAGAAGGTAGGATTTGTCAGTCCTGTTAGCTGTGAAAATGTTATGTTAGCTCTCATAAAATACCATCCTAGATAAATGATGGCATCAGCCTTATAAATGGTGCTCTGAGGACACTTGAACTGTACATTCACTTGGCTGAATTCCTCATAACAATCCCCATTTTTACTTCAATTTCAGGTAACGTCAAAAAGCAAAAACAGCTGTTAGATTCAGACAGAAATAAATAAATGTAGAACATGAAGGCTGTCTTTACATTGTAATTGTGGCCCTGGTGCAAGCTTGATGCCTTATTTTATTTAGATCTATATTTTATCTAGGCTAGTGTACACTTGCATCTAATAAATGTCTGCATGGTAATTTAAAAGTTATTACAAATTAATGAAAAGGGACAATATTTCAAAGCTCATTTCTTTAGCTTTGCTCTGAATCTCCCATGCATCGCAGTCTGAACTGGGCATACTGTCACAGCTCCACACAGACTTTAAAAATTCCTTCACTTTTTATAATTTAGGTTTAATGGAGGGGGGGGGGGACAAGATCCTTATCAGGATTTATGGGTCCATAAATATTTTTAAAGACACATTTTACTGTCCTCAAGAGGAAATATTTTTTCCTCTGCTCCTTTTAGAAGGATAGTTTGTTTGACTGATGGAGAACCCATGGGTTCCTTATCATTTTAAACTTGACTATTTCATGAGAAAGATGAGGTTATCATTCCAACATTTCTGAAGCTTTTCTTTTTTCTTTTTCCTTGCATCCTATTCCCTTTGGAAATGTTGTTTGCTTCCAACCTTTCTTTGCTCACTGATTCCATACAGACATTCAGGGACACTCAGACAGGCATCATTTTAACCAGGGATCTTCGATTCCAGTCCTTGACTTCTGGTGTCCTGAATCATTTAGATGTGACCCTGGTCCAACACACCTGGGTCAAATAATCAGATCATAAACAAAGTTCTGGAGAACCTGACTGCACACTAAGGAGCAAGTTCAGCCATTTTGATTCAGGTGTGTTGGCAAGGGGCACATCTAAGAGCTGCAGGATATCAGACCTCGAGGACCAAAAATGAAGATCCCTGCTTTAGACCATGGATTCCCAAGCTGAGGGTCGGGATCCGTAGGGGGTCACAAGACACCACGTGGGGATCACTTTAGACTTTAGACTTTATCCACATAGTAGTTTTTTTCTTTTTTGGATGATACATTGGCTTCAGGTGAATTTATGCATTATGTGGTTGAACTGCCCTAGAATGGTACAAGACTTAACATTGTTCATCTTGCTGTCAGTGCACTGGGCTGCCCAATTGTAAAGAAAAGGAAACTGCAGGAGGCTGAGGCTGAAGAAAACCCACTGTCTCCCAAGAAGAGGACGCAACCCACTAAACCGGCGGATGAAGACAGTGACATGGCAGAAGAGGAGGAAGAGAAAGAGGATGGGGAGGAAAGAGATGTCCCCAATGACAAAAAGAAAAAACAAGCAAAAAGTGAGCTAGAGAAGGGTGAGTGTACCTGTAGTGGCGCTGATGTTTTTTCACACATTTTCAACAGCTGCATGAATCCGTTGCCAGTCAGTTCAGAAAAGGATGCAGACATGGTTAAATGTAAACAACGTAGCTGTGACTTTTCTGTATACTTGGATTCCACAGCGGAAAGCTCCCCTGTGACCGCGGACGGCCCTGAAATCCCTTGCTCTCCATGTGGCGATGACAAGAGCAGGAGCGTCACCTCAGAGACCGAGAACAACGTAGAGGCAGAAAACTTTAGCGAGGAGTTAACCTGTGTAATAGTCACAGAGGAAGAGGACGTTCAGACAGACTCCACGTACCTGCCGCCAGAGCTCACGGCAGAAGAAACCGTCGACCCGCACCATGAAGAGACAAACGGGGAGGAAGAAGACGAAGCAGAAAAAGCAAACCTAGAGCAGGAGCCACAGGAAAGGCAGGAGAGTGTTGGAGAAGAGAGGGAGATAAGAAGACAGATGATGAGGCAAGAAAATTCTGACCACCAGTACTCAAGTGGAGATTACAACAATCAGGCCAAAGATCCAAAACTGTTACCGAATATAGGAAATGAGCAGGAGGAGGAGGAGGATGATGAGGAGGAGGAGGACGAGGAGGAGGACGAAGAGGATGATGGAGCAGTGAGAGAGGCTGAGACGGTTTTCTGTCAGGGATCTGAAGCCACTGTGTCACTCAGGGAAGAAAAGGTGAACACCCTCAGGACAGAGGAAGAGGAAGAGAAGGAACAAGAACCAGCAGAGAAGGAGACACGAAGTCACAACGCTGGTCAGATAATCCATGAAGACGAAGAAGAAGACGAAGAAGAAGACGAGGAGGAAGAAGAAGAAGAAGACGAGGAGGACGAAAGCTCAGGCAAAGCCTCTCCGAGCACAGTGATCATTGAAGTCCGCTCAGAGGAGGAGGAGCATGAGGAGGAAGAGGAGGAGGAGGAAGAGGAGGAGGAGGAGGAAGATGACGAGGAGGAAGATGACGAGGAATTGGAGGAGGAAGATAGAGGAGAAGAGTTGGATCATATTTCGGACGGCTCAGGCGTCACAGATGACTCTGAAACCTGGGACATGACTCGAGGGAACCTGGGGCTGCTGGAGCAGGCCATTGCTCTGAAGGCAGAGGAGGTCCAGGGAGGTCAGGAGAGCAGCAGGTCTCCTGACTACCAGCCATGCAACGCCTCCATCAAGAACTCTGAGGGTGCTGGTGCAGTCCGCCGCTCCACTCACTGCAGCAAAGGTACACACGAAACATAAAGCAAACAGGGCATGCTGCTGTAAGCAAGGGGAAGCACAAACTTACCCTCGTCTTCTTCTTGTTTCAAAATACTCCACTAAGATTAGACATTCTAATTCAACAGAAATTATAATTATGAAGTACCTTTTTTGTCAAAACATGTACTGCAGCATCTTGAGTTTTTATGTTACCCTCGTGTTACATTTGCCAAATAGTCCTTTTCCACATGTGGTGTGCTTTTCAAGCTTAGTATTTCAGTTCAGCTTTATTTATATAGTGCCAATTCACAACACATCATCTCAAGGAGCTTTGCAGTCAAATTCAATCAAAGTATTTCAATGCAAACTGTGATCAGCAAATGCTAATGTCCCTTACTTCACCGTTGGAAATCTTTATCATTTTTAAACTGAATCAAATCCAATTAAAAATACAGTTGCTATGGAAAAATGCAAATAAAAACCACAAATATTACTTTTACATTAGCAGCCCTCTTGTGTTTCGATGGACTTTAATCATCCTTCTTCACATCCTTTCAGAAAAGAAGGAAGTAAAGTGTCCAACTCCAGGCTGTGATGGGACAGGTCACATCACTGGGTTGTACCCTCATCACCGCAGTCTATCCGGATGTCCTCACAAGGACAGAATACCTCCAGAGAGTGAGTACACATGACCTTGACCCTGTGCTTCCTGAACTCTCACCGTCTGGCTGCTGTTGGTCGAAGTGAAACAATTTCAGCAATTAAACAATTGAAGGGACCAGAACAACAATGCAGCAGGCCTCATAAACCACACAGATGTTTTACATTATGCAAAAAATATTGTTTTTATCATTTGGAAGTGTAACTGGATTCATTGTGAAATCCTTAAGGTTCCTACTTGGCCTTTCACAACTCACAATGTGGCTCTGACCACAACTTTGGGAACCACTGCACTAAACCCTAGAGGGCCACAGGCATTTTAGATAAGTAGAAACATATTCCTAATATTTCTGCAACCTTAATAATCAAGATAATAAAGAAGTCATTACTAGCACCTCTACCATCAATAACGCAACTAACACTACTTCTGCAAACGGACTAATACTGGTATAACAACTGCTTTCTTCAGCTCATAGTCGCTGTGCAGCTGTGCTCAGTTTTACACCTCCTTAACTAAACATACTGACCTGACTGTATTTCCGCTGTGTGTCTGTAGTTTTGGCCATGCATGAAAATGTCTTGAAGTGTCCCACTCCTGGCTGCACCGGCCAAGGTCATGTGAACAGTAACCGCAACACACACCGCAGGTTATTAACACACACACACACACACGCACACACACATTGCAGGTAGCCTATACTCCAGTAGCACTTCTTTGTATTAATATCTGTTAGTTGTTGTGAATTAATTGATTTATTAGGTTAAAGATATGTTTGGTTAAAAAACAACAGCGCACTGAGAAAGGTTAATCTCCTCTAATAGAACTAACACATGTTGGAATGAATCATCTAAAACGAAAGGCGTGATATTTGTTGTCCTAAACGCAAAGGTCTGAATTGTCGTCCCGTTTCAGCCTGTCCGGCTGCCCCATAGCAGCAGCGGCTAAGCTGAACAAGAACCAGGACAAACAGGTTCATCTACAAGCTGCAGCCAGTGAACCAACTTCCAACTCTGACAGAGTGCTAAGGTAGAGCAGGAAACATTTCTCCTCCTGTTCATCTCGACGTCCATGTCTCTGGATGTGTTTTGGTGAACTCGGGGCTTTTCTTGCAGACCGATGTGTTTTGTGAAACAACTGGAGATCCCTCAGTATGGCAGCTACCGGCCCAACACAGTGACAACCACGCCACGAGCTAACCTTGCCAAAGAGCTGGAGAAATACTCCAAGGTTTCTTTTGACTATGCAAGCTTTGATGTCCAGGTGTTTGGAAAGCGTATGATCATTCCAAAGACGCCTGGCACCCCCGACACATCCCCCAAAGCTTTCAAACGTAAGACCAACTTCTGTTTTACATTTTTGCCACATAGCAAGTCTGACAATGTTCATGACCTTGAAATTCAGCATCGTGTTTTTGATTTCTCTTTTCGTGTTTCTCTATATATCAGCTGGATGGATACTATTGCATCAGAATATAATAAACATCTATTGGAGCTTGACTGGATTTAATCAGATTTAGAATCAGAAAAACTTTATTATTTCCAATAAACACAGAGGAAAGAAACATTCAATTACTTTAAATTCGGAAAAGAAGAGGAAACATTTAAAAGTACAAAGTTAAGGCAATCAAATGGCTATGCTTGTAGATATTTAGGAATTTCTGCACAAGAACACTATTGATTGTACCAGTAAAACCATGACTCACTCCAACTTGGTTACATCCTTGCTGTAAAAGCCTGTGCTCTGAGTTTCTTTCAAAAATTATTTTGTCACGTCCAATAAATGGTTGAACTGAGAGACAGGAATACTTTTCTTCAACGATGTGGGATGGTATGGTTGTCCATGTAACAATGATTTCCTGTCAGCAACATTATTTATACCTTAAACTGTTCAAGAAAATTTTGCAAAGAGGAATTAGAGAAAAGATTAATTCAATTTTAAATATTGTTCTTGTTGTTGTTTTAATTGATGTGCAAAATCCCTTGTGTTTTATTTCTGCAAATATCTATACAATATGTATATAATAAAGATGTTATAATATTAGTAAAATGTTCAGTGACATGCAGAGCTGCCTAAGCCTACAGAAGCTCAATGTCCAAAGTCAGTAAAAACTATTCAAGAAGTCAGATATGATCTCTATTAAAGAACCAGTGGTTAATAATAAGTAGTAACTAAATTCTGTTGTGACATAGGTACTACAATTCATTTTCAAAAAATGTATATAAAAATGCATTTCCTAATGTTTTGTCTTATTGAAAATATCACAAATGTTTTTGTATGTGTGAATGAACAGCCACTAACTGATAGCCGTTAAACTGAATGGACAACAATGTGTTTGATGCAATAATCTTTGACACCCTAGAATTTTTCATTAGTTTGTTTCATCATATTATTAAACTTACACATTACTCTAGGGTTGCACACACACATTACTTTTGAATTTCCGTTTTTCTGTGTTATAAGAGATTCATTTTTGATTCATTTGCACACAGCTAAACCATTCCCCAAGCCGTCCTCCCCAAGTCACAGTACGGCTGAAAGTTTCCCCAAGAACACTCCATCCTCCAGTGGTTATGACTATAGCCAGGATGCAGAGGCAGCCCACATGGCAGCAACAGCAATCCTTAACTTGTCCACTCGTTGCTGGGAGAGACCAGAAACCTGCAGCACCAAACCCCAGGAGCCTTGCACCAAGGTAAACTCATTTATCTTGATAGATATAAAGAATTCAAGACTGCTTTAGGTAAAGCCACTCCTTGTACAATTGCCACTGAAAGGCACATCAATGACCCAGATCAGTCCATTGTCTCGGCCAAAGCCAGTTCAGCCTGTGGACACTGGCAAGCGTTGACTCTAGCTTTATAAACAACAGCTGACCTCTTTACCTCTTCAGAACCACACTTGATTTTCACCATTTACTTGTATACTGCAGGAGGTGGCAATAGAGGTGGATGAGAATGGCACTTTAGACCTGAGCATGAAAAAGACCAAGAGAGAGGACATAAAGTCTCCAGAGCCTTCGTGTTCTTTGGCTTCCTCCTCTCAACTTGTGGGTGTCACATCATCTCAGGACTGCCCCCAGTCAGATTGGGATGGTCCGCTAGATTTCACCAAACCCAGTGAAGGCAAGGAGGAAGACCAAGAAGAGGTACGGAAATTTGCCAATTCTCTATACAAAAAGAAAGGTTGAGAAATAAAACAGGCCTGACTTCGCACTGATTTGGAGCAATACTTTTCAAAAAGTATCTTAGCCATTTGCACTCTATTTTTCCAACTTTTCAGATGGAATACACGGCTCCTTCATATACATCGTCTGAAGATGAGGAAGAGAACCAAGAAAACACGGAAGACCGAAAGTACCCTGGTGAAGTCACTACCAGCAGCTTTAAGGTCAAGTTTCAGCCCAAAGACAGCAAAAAAGAAGTTATTGTGTAAGTCCAAAAACTTCCCTTTTTAAAATCAATAACAATTAAAACAAATAGGCCAGGAGATATACAGGTGGTCCTCGGTTCATTGTTAGATATTATTTATCAAATAGTTTGTGCCTGGCTTGAATCAATCAATCATGATTCATGGAAGAAGCTGAAGTGAAGTAGAAACGCCTGCTGATATATACAAACTAGCACAAATAGGCATCTTGGGGATAAGTTCCCAGCTTCCTTCCCCGCCACATGCATATCAACATGGCAGGGAAGGAAGCCGGACTCAAACCCACAACCTTTCAGTTGCTAAAGAGACAGAGGACCTGATATTCGAGCCAGACAATGATATTTCCCTTTAAAAGGTTTATTAATAGAACAACCAGAGGACCTGGTGTAGGCAGGCAAAACCTCAGCAGGATAAGCGGGAGTCTGGTGAGGCTGGGAGCTGGCAGCTCACAGCAGGAGGTGAATGGCAAAAAGGCTGAGGCTAGAGTTAGGTTCGTGAGGCTGGTATAATAGCAGAAAACGCAGAAAACCGATGAGGTTTCCGACAGGGGCAAGGTGAAAAGGGAAAATCCAGGAGACAGAACTAGATCAGAAAACTTGGCTAGGCAGGCAAGGAGCGCTGATATCTACTCGCTCTATGGCTTTAAAAAATCTGCTAACGACAGGAGAACAGGTGAATGGAGTTGGTCTGATTGCGCTGTAACATCTCTGAATTGGACCCTACATCTTCTGCTGGTTCACTGGAATGAGAATGGATGAATATCTTTAAACTGTCCTCTAAGAAAACTTTCATTACACTCCCTGGCAGCGGATTTCATTTATTTAAGACACATTTTTTCCTGGGACTCAATTAGATTTTAAGGATCTTCCTGGTTTGGACATAATCGTTGATCTCATAGAAGTGCAATTAAATCTGCTGGAGGTGTTGGTATTTTTGTTAAGAACTTCATTTTTGAATAATTTAATTTTAAATTTATGGGCAAATCTTATGATGGAATTCTATTTTAGTGTTGCGAGTCACATTGTGTGACTTTATCCCTTTATGGTTATTTCCTGCTATCTGTCCCCTGAAACATCTCCATGGGGTCGAAATGTGGATTTATTTTGTAGTTCCCTCGTAACATTGTTTTTTCTGTCAAGGTAGAATCTGTATATATTGGTGGGGACTTCAATAGACATATTGCAGATTCGAAAGATTTGTTGAATCAGTTGCTGATATTTCTTCTAGAATTATTTTGGATACGGGTTTTAAATAAACAAAAAGCCTTTTTTTATAGAAGCCAAATACTGCAGGCTGAATCTAACATTAAGTCCTGAGTTTGATCATTCCATTTCTGTTTCTGAGAGGTAAAGCAGCTGGTGACATTGTGACACCATCTGTTAACTTTAAAACCTGTCTTGAGTTTAAAGTTGACACCTTTTGATTTATTACAAATGACTAAATCTGAAGCTTGATGGGCTTAGTAAACTTCTTAATCATTCAATCTAATGTTTACAAATTCAAATAGGAGAATATTGTATATATCAAAATATTATAACCAGAGGCTCTCATTAGGAGGGTAAAAGGATGAATAGAAATGTTCCAGCTAAATTTTTTTTGTCATTTGTCATGTGCCAAAAGTCTCTGTTGGAAATTATAGATGATCTTGAAAAAGTGAATCCTACGCAAAAAAATACTTGTTGCTGTTATAGTCAATTTTGTGACCTGTTATGTAATAAAATGGATGCACATGACATGGTTTAAAAAGGGTATTATGAAGAAATAGGTGAAAACAACATTAATGGAATGATGAATTTATTCAATTATGTTATGATTTTTCTTTAGCTGAAAAAATGTTTTTATAGTCTAAGGCTCGCAGAAAAAAAAACAAGACTGTATTTAGATATTTTCAACATCTCTTACAAAGCTGTTGTAACATAAGGAACATTTAAATGAGGACAGGTTCCTTAGATGGCACATTTACGATTTCATAACTCTCAGCACATTTGAGGGAAATAAATAAACTTGGACCTCAAAAGAACAAAATTATTCTGGAGATTTTTTAAGGAAATTTGGTAATCTTGTTTTGAGAAGATCGGGTGCTAAAAAAAAGTGGGAAACGGGTTGTAGTTGTCTTTATGCTTGTAATGGTTCTTTGTTGTTTAATGATTAACTTCTGGTGGGGATTTGTAAAAAGTAACACAGCTTTCTGTTTAAATGATTACTGTTCCAATGATATGCTGAGATGACTCAGGAGGAGATGCAGAATCAGTCGTGGGGGATAGACGAACTTCCAGATGAAGTTATAAAAATTCTATATTTGTTAAAAAATGCACTGTATTGTTTATTTCAAACATGTTTCCTTAATGGTACAATTCCTTTATTGTGGAAAAGAATTATCTATCAAACCAATTCCTAAATCTACAGATGTGCCCACGAGTTCCTTTGAATTACAGAATTATCATCTTGATAAGTACAGTATCAAAAAAATATTCTGCGATAATAATTCACAGATTAGTTCACTGTTTAGAGGCTTAAGATGTACTGGTGGATAAAAAGAATGGTTTTAGAAGGAGTCAATTTTTTAGTGATTATATTTATGTTTTGGCCACAGCAGTTAGAGCACAGTCATATGAACAGAAACATTAATTTACTTGTTTAGTTGATAAGAAAGCTTTTGATTCAATTAATATTTGACCCTTTACAATATAAATGATCAACTCTTTGCATCTGTGAAAATTAAAAAAAACACTATCAAAGTTTTTCAGAATGATCCATTTTCATGTTTACAGTTAAATAGTTTTTTTGACCAGTTGGGCTCCAATCACCTTCAGAGTAAAACAGCGAGATGTAGTTCTGCCAACATAATTTGCTATTTATGTCAATGACCAAGCTGAAGAATTTTAGTAAGCTAACATATGTTTTTGTATTGATGGTCTGAATTTAAGTATTCTGTTATATGCAGATGATACTGTGATGGTTGCAAAAACAGAGTAAGATTCAGAACATTTTGCATCTTTTGAGTTTATGGTGCAGTAAATGGAGGCTGAAAGTCAATGGTAATAAAACTCAGATTATACATTTCAGAGAAAGAGGGCTTCAACACATTTAAGTTTGGAGTTTCACTAGCTGTTTTTGATGAAAATATGCACTTTACTGAGGAAATAAAAGCTCTGCCAGACTCAACAGGAAGACCTTTACACAGCAAAATTAAATTGTGTCCTGTTGTGCCATTATTACCCACTGTTTTAAGTTATTTAGTGTTTAATAAATAACTCAAACAGTTGACATTAGGACAATAGTTGAAATGAATGATTCGAGCTCTGGCATTCTTTTAACAGAAAACTCTGCACTCATATAGAATAAAGGAGTGACAACTTCTCAACAATTCACTAATTTTGAACATTTGGTGTGTGTTTCAACCCATTCACAATGCAAATGGAGTTAAATAAAACATTATTCGAGAAAGTAACATTTTAAACAATGATTTACTTGGTAAAATCAATGCCTTTAGCACACTCGATTATTTTGATCCAATTATTCTTCCGAGAAGCTAGGGCCGTTGCAGCAATCAGCTGCTTGATGGGTTAATTCTAAAGTTATACAACACACCATTAAATCAACATTAATCTTCCCTATTGATGATGTACTAAAGCTCAAAACATTATCGAATGATGGCGGAGCAAACGAAAACTAACATTCTGTTTAAAACGAACCGTAGTTGCGTTGACTTGGTGGTAGCACTAATGTTATCCAGGAAGCTAATAGCGCTATGAAAGTGGACATTCTGCACTAATATATTGTGGTAATGAGTAGACCGGACAACAAAAACATTAATATTCCATAGGTGTATAAAACCCTTGTAGAAATTAAGTTTGTTATAACCGTAAAAACACACTCAAATCACATCAGCCCAGTTTGGTTTCCAGAATGCTAGCCTGTAAGTTCCAGGGCTGTTTACTAAGTCAAACCTTAAAACAAAACAGTAAACCATTTTAAATAAACCATTTGACTTTCCCTGCCTAACTCTGCCAAACCTCTGTACCTCTATGTCAGTTCGGTTCACTTTGGGGCATCCAGTTGGAAGCAGTTGAAGCAGGGTGAAAGCTGGTTGCCCGAGCAGCGAGCAGGCGTCTAGCTCGAAGTGGGGCTGTGAGGAGGTGACTCAAACTCCTTCACGCAGGTCTCAGGCCGCAGGAAGCTCAGCTCTGTGGGGGCTGCAGCATGTGGATCTCTGCGCAGGTGTGGCTCGCTCCCGGGTCAGCTTTTCTCCTGCACAGCTTAGAAAGATCATAAACAGTCTGTTTGATGGCAGTCGTCTTTTCAAGTTCCGATGTTGGAAAAGGGCAGGGATGTAATCAGCTTGGCCAACCCGGCATGTTTGTATGTCTCTGAGCCCCATGCAGGCTGCTTGTCTCTCTTTGTGGCTTACAATTTAGTCCGATTTTTCCTCATGGCTTGATTGCACAACAGTCCAGAGCTTTGTTTTTAATGCTTTCTAAATTGGTTGACTCTCTGGAATGTCTGCAGATGTGTGGAGTATGTTTTGTCCTGTTTTGTAATTCATATTTGCCATCTTGGTGTTCCTCTTTGTTTATCTGTCATATACATTTGTGGACAAAATTATTGGTACCACCTCTGTTAATCAAAGAAAATCCCACAATGGTCACTGAAATAACTTGAAACTGACTAAAGTAATAATAAATGTAAAAAAAAAAAAAAAAACAGATAATTAACCAACGAATTTCAGACATTGCTGTTGAATTGTGGTTCAACAGAATATAATGAAAATTAACAACCAATGAAACAGGCTTGGGCAAAAATGATGGCACCCCTAGAAAAGATTGAAAATAATTTGACCATAGGGACATGTTAAACTAAGGTGTTTCCCTCTAATTAGCATTACAGATGTCTTCAAGCTTGTAATCAGTCAGTCTGTCTATTTAAAGGGTTACAAGAAGTCACTATGCTGTTTGGTGACATGGTGTGGACCACAATGAACATGGATCACATGTTCCATTCTTAAGACTCCCCTTAAACCAGATAAGTCCCCCTTAATTCCCCCCAGCCAACCCCAGCAGCGTTGATGATCATTGGTTCACATTTTGTGGTTTGTTGTTTATCTGATCCAAAGTCAGATCAAACTATAGCATTCAGGCACTATCTACAAGCAACTGGGAAGTGTGAACAAAATGGACAATTTTATCATACCTACCACTCCACCATAAACTGACAATGAATCAAAAAAGAAGACTGAAAAATCAGTCAAAACACGTGACACTGCGATTGTGCAACTATGCACAGACGTGGACTGGTAGCCCCGGCTCTTAGCCCGTCTCATTCCTTACTTGCCATCTGTCTTACTAATGCTAACTGCTATCAATTCCAGTCACCACTTGCACAAAGTTATGACAAATGTCCATTGAAAGTTGCATTAACTCTGCCTTGATTCTTCACACTGGAGTCACATTCCACATGCGACAGTGTGTAGGATTTACACACTGCTGTACCATCTAGTGGTGCATTAAACGAACGACCTCACCGTTAAGCGTGCAATAATTACTATGGAAGCCGCAGAGTATCATAAAAGTGACCGTGTTATCATGTCCTCAATGTATTTGTTACCAAGTTACTCTTAATAGCTAATAGATACGGTCATCATGTGAAATGGTTTTTGGCATTGTTGCCAAGTCTGCTTGTTTTTTTCTAAAGTCGCTTGTAAATTCCGTGAGTCGCGGTTTTTGTGGACTTGTTTCTGAACGTGCAGTTTATTTGGGCTCGAAAATAAGCAACTATAAATATGAGTAAAGAGATCCACTGGGGCTGAATATATCACAGTCTGATATATTCAGATATATCAGACTGTGTTTTTTATATATTTTATAAATAATTTCGGCAATGGGTGCCCTTTTTTTTCCTTGACGCACCTGCCCCTGAGGCTGTCAGCACATTCCTGCCTCAAATCACACTTATCATTACTTAAGTCATGACAAGCGTCATTACTTTATTATTTTTAGATTCCTGGGGATCATGCAGACAGTTTTGTCTTTGTTATGATTTTGGTAGTTTGTTCTAGTTTCTGTAAAATCCTTATTTTCCATTCCTGCTTGTCCTTAGTTCAGTTGGGGAGTTTATTTGATCATATCTCTCCATTCATCGGGGTTCTGCTCTCCTTCTGTCCCTGTCAGATCACTGCTCTCTCTCCCTTAGCTTAATTACCTTTACCCCTTTCACCAGCGCTAATTGCTCCACTTGCCTTCCCTTCTGTCCTCTCCTCTATTTATTCAGCCCGGTTCATTCAAACTCATTGTCAGGTCCTCTGTTATGTTACCCCTGTTCTGGTCTCCACGTGTTCCTGATCCTTTTTTCACCTGCCTGCCTGTAAATTGTTTTTTGTTCGTAATAAACCGCCTTTCACCTCATCATGTGACTCCCAATCTCTTGCCTGCACTTTGGTCCACCAAAAACAAATAAACATTTTTTAGTTTATGGTGAAACTAAGTTTTTTTTTTTTTTTAAACTTCTGAATTAAGGCTCTCAACAGCTAGCCTCGTGAGACCATCCTGATCTCGCGAGCTTTCAAGGTTTCACTCGCAGATCAGTCTGGATACTCTCCGTTAAAGAAAATTTGGAGCCGTTCACCAAACGAACGTCCAATCAGCGTTGGCTTTGAGGCGGGTTGAGGTGTGACGCAACGGGAAGCGCGACAGGTCAGTCTAAAGAACATGGCGGCTTCAGCCGATGAAACTAGCGTTAGCGTGGCTATCGAGCAAGTTTTATCAGAATTACAGAATATTTCTATGCTGAGCTAACGAGCCTTTACCTGCAGCAGCAAGAGTAGCTTGGCTTGTGGTTGTGTTTTCGTCGTCGCTCTGTTACGAGCGACGACGAATCTGATTGGTTTATTTGGCCCGTCTATCACCAACATAGGCCAATCAGCTGACCAGTATTTTCGCCCCTTCCCAAAATTACTTCAACGGAAGGTTTCCAGATGGATATGCGGAGCAAATCTATCTGGCGGAGTCAGGTAACTCAACAGCACTCACTGGAACATTCAGAAGTTTAGAGTAACCATTGCTGTAGCCATGTTTTGCAACAGTAAGACGTTTTTGTGAATGCCTCTTTACTTTTACCGATTGTAGCACCCTTTGGTAATGAGAAACCTTTTTAGAGGTTTCCTGGCTTTGTGTCTTTTTACATATCCTTTTCTTCATATGCTAAATACTTATTTCCTGTCTTTCTATTTTCTACCCATAAATCCATTTTAGATCAATTTGCTATGATTTCCTTGTACGTTTCTATGTATTACGTGGATTGTTGCTGGCATCTGGTGTGGATTTCATGTTAACAGCCTCATAAAAACTATTGAAACAAAGAAAAACATTTATGTGTCTAACATTTATTTTACCCGCTGTTTATATGCAAATGTGAACACATGCTAGTGTTAGTTTTTACCTAATAGAGAGAACAGCTGTAAGTTTTTATATTAAAAAATAAGTTAAACCAATTAGCTAGATTTAGTTGACAATTAAAATATAGTCATGGTAAAAAGAAAGTGCACCCTCTGGAAATTCTAGGGTTTGGCATATAAATGACCAGATTCCAAAATTATTTAAATCTATCTGTAAAACATTGTACCACTGACGGTGTCTTTCTTAATATTAACTATAAATTAAGGCAAAATGTTTGTAAAAAATTAAACATATTCAAAACTATAAATCTGGAAAAATATGGAAAAGCCTAAGAATTTTATTGAGATTTACTTTAGTTAACCTAGGTGCATATTTGTAGTAGCTACATAACACTCTGCTGGACTAATTTCGATTATTATTTTCTTGGATTTAGATGTCCAACACCAGGCTGTGATGGCAGTGGGCACATTACTGGCAATTATGCATCACATCGAAGGTAAGACCTTGACGGAGTATCATGAAGTCAGCTTCCTGGCTAGTCAAGGTGTTTTTTGGATCACTTTAAGCTTTGCAGTGACATACAGAAACCTCACCTTTTCCTGGGCCAAATTGTCATGGTAATAGGCACTGCAAACCAAAACTGCACATACATGGGTGGCATTTATGATGGTGACTAGCATTGTCAAAGTACCAAGCCAATTATTTGTCAGTTAATTTACTTGTTAACATTGGGGTTAACAGTGGTAAATGGACTGGCAAACTGACCACTTAAAGCACTTTACATTCACCCAGTGGCATTCACTAATGCACACACATTCATACAATGAAACGCAAATCAGTAGGCAACTTGATGTTAACTGCCTTGCCCAGAGGAACATGGACATCTGACAAGGGGAAATCAAACTCACATCCTTCTGACTGCAAGACGATTATCCTACCCACTGATCCACAGTTACCATAAGTAATCCAGAATAGTTCTAGTTTTTTCTGATAAGTTATTTATGACCCTAGATGGTACACACATCATAGCTCACATTTCCATTGTTGGTGGTCATGTAAATTTATCCCAGTTATAGATAATATAAACTTAAAAAAAGAATCACTGGGTTATTTTCAAAATATGTGTAGCACGATTTAAGTCCACATCAATTAAAGAAAACTAATTTTACTAATAAGGAGCCTCTGTAATAGCAGCTGCTTCACAATCACATCTAGAGTTGCAATTTAATGAAAATTATTCAAACTATTATAATGCTCGGCCCTAGTGGATTGCTAATAGGAGGAGCTCGGGGGCGCTGCTCCCTTCAAAATAGCAGGAAAAAAGTTTAGACCCAGTAAACCTGGATTTTTAAATAAAAAGTAATTACGGTATCTCATCTGTTCTCTCATAAAACGTGTCTGTTTGATTTTTCAGCGTTTCCATTCCATTTTAGGTTTATTTGAGGTAATTTATCGTCTGATATTCTTTAACAGTGTGGGGCGCTGGACAAAAGCCTGTATATGTATGCTTTTAAACTTTTGGCTTCCATGTGACTTCATGCGGGTGTCTGATTGGTTACTTAGTGATTCTCCTCGAGGCACAGCTCTCTGAGCCCATGGCCAAGGCCAATCAGCACTTTTGTGTCATTCTTTATCCAGTCAGATTAATTCATCATAACTGTCAACAAAAGTCCCACCTCTGGCAGCTTAGACAGGCAGGCGTTAATGTTACCCACACGATGCAAACAGAAGAGTCAGATTACGACAAGACAGCACAGGGAACGTTGGTCATTTATTTAAAAAAGAATGATTTCACGTGGCTTTCACTGGAAGAAGAAAAAAAATAGCAAGTAAAGGAATTTAGACCAGACCAATCAGACTTAAAAATCCAGCAGCAGGCAAGTGATTGTGGACACCGCTTTAATTTTACTAGATTGGCTTTGTGCTCATTTAAGGATAGATGTTAAACTTTTCATTTGTTTTCAAAAGCCTTGCCCCCTCTTATTTATCCAAGTTATTGAGCTTTTCTGTTCGCACCAGGTCCTTTAGGTCAGATAGTCATCTGTAGCTGAACTTTTTAAATCAAACCGAAAGACTTTTTAATTCAGGCAGGCTTTAAACACTTAAAACTGTGTTGGCACTCCTGGTTGTATCTAACGTATCTTTACCCTGCTTTTTAGGAAGTCTTTGATCTCCCTGTGTGTTTCTGTTGTTAGATATTGATCTTGTTATTTGCTATTATTGTGAATGTGGAAAAGGCTATACAAATGAATGACTGATCGATTGTGGATAGAATAATTTTATTAAAACACACACTCACACATTCTTTCATCACCAGTCGTCAGCTGATCTTTTCTTATGGATTCAACCCAGTCCTGCACTGGCTCTTCCATTCTAGTTGAGTCTCTGATCCAGCTCTTTCCTTCTGTTCCCACTGCTGCTTTCTGACTATCTCTTTCTAATTTTCCAGTCTGTCAGGCTGTCCTCTTGCTGATAAATCACTTCGGACCCTCATGGCTGCCCACACAGCTGAACTGAAGTATGTGTGTTTTTATTTATTTCTTGTTTCCTGACTCTAACCTTCTACGGGTTCACTGAAACCTCTGGAGTTACAGCTTTGTCCATTCTTTCATCTTCATGCTTGAACTCTGTTGGAATATAAAACATTGCAAATAAGGGTTGATGGATTTCCAGTTGGAATCATACAACAGTAGCTATAAGGTGTTTAATGAGGATGCAAAATCAAAATCTGTGAACTGAAAGCCCATCCACATGTGCTGCAGGTGTCCGACTCCAGGCTGTGATGGATCGGGTCACATCACTGGAAACTATGCTTCACACAGAAGGTGGGAGCACTGCATATTTTCATTCTGATCCAAAAAACAAATGAGAAGGCATAGTATCAATAGTTAATAATAATAATAATTGTACTTGAACTATGTGGCATCTTTGCTTCAAGCAGTGCTGACATTTTTTTGTTACTCTGCCAGTTTGTCTGGATGCCCGCGGGCCAAGAAGGGAGGAGTCAAATCAGCACCTTCCAAGGATGACAAGGACGAGTCTGAGCTGCTGAGGTGAGGGATCATCTTAGTATCTGTTTTTTGGCCACCAGTTAATGCATAATGATGGGAGGCTTTAAACCGGTAATGTTTTATTATGTTGGTATTAATATGCCATAAGGAATTAAATGAAAGTCCTGCTGGTCTCCATTCTCTGTCAGATCACTTGTCATTTGAAAACAAAATAATTTGTTTGTGATAAAGGATAGAAATATAAAACATTCTTAAAATATCAGAACAGGCAGAAACCCTCAAGTTATCTTAATTGCACATTTTTATGAAACATACTGAACACAATCAGATTAAGGGAGGGTACCGAAACCCGGTATCAAAACGGCCCGGGGCCGCGTCGGATGGTCCAGACCGACAAACAGCCTTATTGGTCCTCTTAACGGTATTTTTAAGGTCGTACTCAATTTTTCAGGGAGACTCCAACCGAAACAGCGTTGTTTTGCCGATCTTCTCCGCCTTAAAAAACACACAGGCCGAGGGGACTGACGGGAGGTTCTAACGTTCTGCTCTCACATGGTCCCCTCGCTTTTATTTATCAACACTGTTAGTTAGCAACTTTTCAGATCGCTATAATGACTTTTTTATTCAAAAGTGACAAGCAGTGGATCTGGCATTTTTTCCGTGTTGTTTGAGACTTTGGCAACAAGAAAAAGCACCGATTGCTCTGAGTTTACCGTCTCTACAGCCAACCATGTCTCCCATTGAAAATGAGTCACGCATGTGCAAAGCTTCCTCTAGATCACAACGTGGGATGGAAATAGATTATACATCCCTGACGACTAATGGTATTTTTTCTCTGAAACTGTTGTGCTTAAATGGATCCCTCCCTGTAACTGATTCACACGCAGCCTCTCATTTATTGAGCTCATGCACTGTGGTATCTTTTGGTGAAAATTGGTGATAGAAAATGTAGAAATGTAGTTTGTATTCAGGTAAAATTATTTAATACTTTAAATTATTTTTGTTGTGTGCTTTTTTGTTTTGAGCATAGAGTGTTTTTAATCACTCTAAAGATATTTTTTCCCACTTTCTATTCAAGGATGTTCGCTTGAACAGAGAAGAGCTACCAAAGGTCTTCATACTTCACCAAAGATTATTCGTGCTGCCACAACTGTAGCGTATTTCTTTCAAGGTTTTCCTCTCAACTGTTAACTAATCTGGAACATTTACTGTAGCAGAAATGTTGTCGGTGCATATGATGCATCTTTTAAAGCTGTGTAACTGTGATCCAGTGTGGTATCATCCCTGGTGGAAAATCTTATATCTTATCTGTGTTTTTGTTCTTTGGAGAGGGGTGCCTTCGGACTGCCTACACAAAGGCACTAAGTGAAAATTTTGCAATATCACTGAACATATTGAAAGTGTTTGTCACAAGAAGCTTTACCAGAACAGAAGGACACAGTACCAAAGTCATCCAGACATTGGCAGGCAATGCAATCAGTGCACTCAACACCCATCTGGTTACGTCCAAGTTAGAAGTGCCCGTCGTAATCCAGAACCAGCAGGGAACTTGACACTGGCAGCCCAGGGAATTTCATATCTGTGCCAGTCTGGTGGCAACCTGGAAAGCCAAAGGGGACTGACACTACCTATTGCTCCAAGTCAATGACCAATAGTGAGATACTGGTGATTGGGTGCTTGGAAACAACTCCTTAGCCCCAGTTTTACCAGCTCGGTTTGGACCCGGCACCTCTCTGCTCTGCCCACGATTTACCAAAGCTTTCTCTCATTTTACACTGAAAGCTGTTAATTTTGGTTTGCCTTTCAGACAGAACAGGGGGGAGCGGCGGTCTGATTTCGTAGAGGTGACTGCTGAAAGCAGCTTGTACTCAGGGGAATGCTGAACGCTCTCCCCACTGACACAGCTGCCCACAGTTGGGGAGTCGGCGCAAAATTAAACCTATAAAGTTCAATGTAGTGAGGAATGTTCTGATCTTTATATTGGAGAAACCAAACAACGTCTCCACAGACACATGGCTCAACACAGGTTCTGAGCCACCTCCTCAGGACAAGACTCTGCTGTCCACCTACACCTAAAGGACAAAGGACACTCTTTTGAGGACCAAAATGTTCACATTTTGGACAAAGGACAGATGGTTTGAAAGGGGTGTGAAGGAAGCCATCTACGTCAAGAGAGAAAGACCAACCTTAAACAGAGGAGGAGGCCTTAGCTTCCAACTCTCAAAAACTTATAACACAGCTATAGGATTAATTCCAGCCAATCATCACCTTAACTCTCACCTTCATTCGGGTGATCAAAACATTGTTCCTGTAAGCCAAGCCAATAACAACCCTAATGACTCCTCGTTATAGAGGAGTGGACCAGTTTCAGTCCAATCTGCTGGCTTAATGACTTCAACGACCGCCCATTACTAAGGGGGTGGACCTGTTTCTGTTGAATTTGCATGTTATCTAAGCCATTACAAGGCCTTTGTTGGGCAATGGTATAAAGCTTGTTACTCCACATTACTCCAGACTTTTTGAATTAAGAAAGCTTCCTGGAGAGGAAGCGAAACATCTTCAAACTTTGGAAAACAAGTCCAGTTGTTTTGTTTTTTACTTTTTTTGGAATAAACCTATAAAAATATTTTCACTGCGGTTAAAATACTTTTGTGCTATTAACGGGTTCTTGTCGCTCCTGCAATGGCTGAGGCAAAAATCTCATAAAGCTGTAAATCTTGACTCCAGGAGGGAAACGTTGGAGCAAGTTTAGATAGCTTTGTCTTCCCTTTCCCCTTATGTCTATGTCTTTCTCTCTCAAACACACACACACACACACACACACAGTTTCACCGTTGCCTATTTTCGATTGTCTTGAATTGTCTTGAATCCACAACATATTTTGAATAGGAATAAAATGAAACTAGAAAGGCCTTAGTTATTGTGCAATTCTAAAACATTTAAATGAATGTATCAATTATACATTATAATTTGAAGAATTGAATGTTGGAATTCAAGGATCTTTGTTTTATCTTCATGAGTTTATGATTCATTAAAAGAAGAAACCATCACGTTAAACTGGGTTTTCTGCTTATCTCTAGGTGTCCAGTTCCGGGATGCGACAGTCTCGGACACATCAGTGGGAAGTATGCTACCCACCGCAGTGCCTACGGTTGTCCACTTGCAGCAAAGCGGCAGAGGGAAGGTCTACTTAATGGCACTCCTTTCTCCTGGAAGGCCTTTAAAACCGAAGGCCCAACCTGCCCAACACCAGGCTGTGATGGTTCGGGTCATGCTAATGGCAGCTTCTTGACACATCGCAGGTATCCCGCTTCATTTGGAAAATGGTTCTGATAAATACATTTGAATGTGTTGGGTGACCAGGTGTTGAACAGCAGCAGCATATTGAATTGAATTGTCTGTCTGTTCTAAGTACATCGTAAAAGTGGAAAAAAGTGCTAAAAAAACTTTTATGATTATGAGGTCAGGATTCATGCAATGTTTGCAGCAATTCCACAATGGATTTGGACTTCAAAAGTGATCTATCAATATCATAGTTTGCATTCTCTACATCTCAGTCCTCCGTTACAGATGAATCCACATGAGGGATTCCACAAGCAACCAGTTGAAGGAATAGCTGCCAAAAAATTATCTAACACTAAAATAATGACATACAAACAGTATGACTGACATGGCAGGTGCAGATTGGCACAAATATCTGGTAGGGGACAACAAAAAAATGAGACTAAATTAGAAGAGCAAATTACAATGACAGTCTTTAACAAATGGGACAAGTATTGCAGAGCAGAACAAGAGGTTTTTAACAAATTTGATAAAGTATCTTTGTGTCTCCAGGAAGCTGTACAATATGTTGAACCTTGTTTCAAAATCATGACAAGAATCTTTTTTTAGTCTGTCAGGTTGTCCGAGAGCTCCAGCCAACAAGAAGAAAGCCAAGCTTCCTGGAGATGAATATATAACGGCAAAGTTCAGAGCCAGTGATGGTAAGAGGAACGCAACAATGCTGTTTGGCATTCGTCTCCAATGCTTTTATTAGGATTACTTTAAGCATAATCATAAACATTTTTATTTTTGTTTGCCTTTTATTTTTCATGTGGATCCTGCTTCTTTACTCTTTGTTAAATCAACTGCATTTATTCAATTTAATTTTATAAACCTGTGTTATTAAACAAAAGGCCACTGAAGCAGCTCGTTCCAGAGCTTTGGGGCCACAACAGAACACAACTCACCTCTCAATTTCCTCTATGAAGCCTCATCAGCAGCATCTGGTCAGCTGACCTGATGAGGCGTAGGCATGCAGGAGGTTGGACATGGGCACAAGGCCATTTAGAGACTTAAAAAGAAATGAAATAACTTTAAAATGTGTCCTGAAATAAATGAGCAGACTTTGCAAAGATGTCAATGCCTGGGTGATATGGTCCTGTTTCTTTGTACCTGTGGAAATTTTTGGACTGACCTGTCCAAGGTGACCTGGATAATTCCTGTTAAAAGAGAGTTTGTATAATAATTTAACAGGACGTTGTAAAAGTATAAATTACTGATTGCAAAAAAAAATTATTGCAAATCCCACCTAGAAAGCAGAGGTTTAATCTTAGAGAGACGTAAATGAAAATAAAATGTTACGAAGAAACTACAAATGAGTGGTCCAGGGAGGGGGGGATACCAGCACAGAGGGAACAGTGAATTTTTGGGACAGAGTAAAATCAGTTTGATTTTACTTTCATTCAAATAAAATAAAAAAAAAATAGGAGCTATCATTGACATTTGTCACCTGGGATGGAATGGAAGTAAAATTCCACCTAAACAATCAGTCCTTTCCATCAACAATGTCTTAGTTAAGTTTTTCTCTTTTCAAACCTAGATTTACGGTGCAGAACTACTTCGGTGCAGTGTGTGGCCCATGTTCACTGCATGTGGGATTCCTTATAGCTCCTTAGTGCCGTTAAGGGATGTCATGAGCACTGTTCCCTCAAAGCTTCACACATGCGCAATCATGCACAACGCCTGAATTCAGCAAGCAGTGTAACTCTATGCCGCACAGAAAATAAATCTATGCTGAACTGTTAACAAAATAATAATAAACCAAGTTATTTTGAACTATTTTGAAATTCTGGTGAGATGGTATTCCACTGTCCACTCTGTGGGCGCCAGGTGCTGATAGGAGCCCACCACTGATTGACGAGTGGGGCAGACGTCTTTATAGTTGGGCAGGTTGAGGTGTGCGTCTTTGTTACTGCTGCATGTCAGCTGTTGGTGTGGCTGTTTTTGGGATCTGCCTATCTGAGATTGTAATTGCCGTTTTTCTACCAACTTGGTTGGTCTTTGAGCGCTACGCCTGCTGTTTGCTTCTATGAATCCTTGTTCACTGCTGCTGCTCCGCTGGTGTTATCAGCTGCAGTTGGAGTCCTTTGCAGGGCACAGCTTCTGCAAAGGACTGTTTCGGGTGTAGGGTATGTGTATGCATAAATGTATTTTTAAATCCAAATTTACTATACTATCTTATGGATTTCATTAGTTGTGAACTTACTCAACACTGATGGTGGTGCTTATATAGGTAGGACAAAAACTGAAAAAAAGGTTACATCAATGTCATGATTTGTGAGGTAGATGCTGAACTGAAATCCATGCGAGAGCTTGGGAGCCGCATGATGAGATGGATAGTATTTTTAATTCAATAAAAACAAACTTACAGGCTGAAGACACCGAGCAGGGATAAAGCAAGGGTGAAACAACTGAGGATCTGACTAAGGGAAAGCACTGCCAGTTTAATTTCCCTGTTTGGGAAAAGCAGGAGGGCAGGTGAAGGTAATAAATTGATTACAGGTGAAACCAATGATGGTGTAGAGGAGTAGTAAAATGGAGACCGGGCAGACAGGAAGGAAACACGGGAAGAAATCGGACAATAATAATAAAATTGTGACACGCAAACTGTGACACGCCTACATGTAGATGCATTTTATCAACGATCTGCTTTATTAATCTGTAACAAGCAGAATCAACCAGGCAATTGTCAGGACAACGTTTGCTCATTGTGTGTTATTGTGTCAACCAGTTCTGGACAATGATGAAGATATCAAGCAGCTGAACAAGGACATCAGTGAGCTGAACGAGTCCAACGCAGAGATGGAGGCTGATATGATGAGTTTGCACACTCAGGTGAGCTCAGTGCTTCCAGCATGACTCTAAACATAAAAACATCCTCGACACCTTCGTCTGACTGTGGAGCGAGCTGGAGACGTCAGAGACGTAGAGACATCAGAATCAGCTTTATTGGCCAAGTTTGAGCACACGAGCCGGGGACACTGGTGCTGCACTAGTGGCTGGCTATCTGCATTTAATCAGCCTATCTCCCTGCTAATTATGCTGACAATATGAAGCATCAGATAAAGCTGCTGCATGCGCTTTACAGTTTCAATAATTCATGTTGCTTTATTGTGAGTCTGCAACGGTGCAAGAGCATTGCTAAAAGGTTTTGATGCTTTGAAATGTAGTCAGAAAAAAGAAAGTTATATGCAGGTGATAAATATTCTGGATAAGCAGAGTAAGACTGTTGTGGCTGCCACCAAGCTTTAACATTCTGAGCATTTTTACTGCCTCTTTAGGTTCCACTTAGCTAGCAAGCCTAGGAAACATGTGTTTATTAAAATTACACTCCACAGAACTTCAGAATCAGGATCGGAAATCATAACTTCACTTTTTGCCTAGCCCAATACAGGACTTTTTTGTTTTCTGCCTCAGATTTCTTCAATGGAGAAGAACCTAAAGAACATGGAAGAGGAAAATAAACAGATAGAGGAGAGAAATGAAGCGTTGTTCTTAGAGCTATCTGGTTTGAGTCAGGTTTTAATCCGCAGCCTCGCCAACATCCGTCTGCCTACCATGGTGAGTATATGCCAGGTTTACACTAATGAGCAAAACAAGCAACTGAATATATATGAATTTGTCTAATATCCATGATCTGCACAGTTAGCCCTTTTTTTATGTATAAAACAAATTATTGAGATTACACAAACACCTTTTAACCTGTGCTTAGGTGGTTTAGTTATATACAATTAAAAAAAAAAAAAAATCACCAGAAACCTTTTCTTTCACCCAAGAACAATGCACAGTAGTTTTCAAACAGCAAGTGAGGATTTCTTTCAAACACTTCGATGGTATTGCAATGCACTCTCTCTGGTAACCAAACGTGAATTTTTCCTTCCTAGTTTTCTATCTTTCATTTCAATAAATTATTATGTTTTTCAATATATCTTAGTTTCAAATATCCAGTAGGCTTCATTTTGGTTGTTCATATGTAACTAATGTGACTAATAAATGCTAAAGGAAAAGAAAAGAAACAAATTGCAGTAAAACGTGCTTGCAAACGGTGAGAGTTTAGAAATCAGGAAACATCAGCCAAGACCTAAACTGTCAAATCTTAGGAAAATATCAAAGCTTCTTTTATCAATTAAACGTACAATTGTTTCATCTTCCTCAACACATCACTCTTTGGCAGCAGTACATTATAAAGGCAGTATTTACAAATAGTTATATAGTACCTTTCAAAGTATTATTACCGTAGTACTCGGTAATAGACTGTGGTATGAGGTGTGACTAATTACCAATCAACAACAGCACATTTCCTGGGTGTCTTTTGTGTAGTTATATTGCAATTCGGGGGTATTTACAAGGATTGGTGATATGCATTTTAAATATCCATAGACACTAATCAATTATTAATACGTCTGTAAATAAATTAAAACATTTCGGGGGCACCACCTGGTCACTAGGAACTAACTACGTTCACACTGCAGGCCTTGATGCTCAATTCCGATTTTTTTGTGAAATCGTATTTTTTTGCGTATCCGTTCACATTTCCAAATATATGTTGACTTGTATGTGATCTCCTGTGTGAACTGCATTCATACGCCTAAGTGTCCCGCATGCTCAGTAGAGGACGCGATGACGTCATACGTAGCAAGCGTGCTCATTGTTTGTGGAAGTAAAACTGGATCGTAATGCTGCTGCGTATTTTGCGTTCTTTACGTTATTCTCCAACCGGAGCCAGCACATTACCAACACAATCTTTTTAAGATTGAAAAGGAAGGAGACAAATTTAGTGATGTGAGCGGCTTTACTGATACGGACTTCATTCATAATTTTCGAATGACAAAGGCAACCTTTATGTGTGTCTGAACGGATCTCTTTAGCGCTCTCACGTAAAAATACACATCTTCACCGGCCAGAGCAGCGAGTAAACGCGTTGCTGTGGGGCTGTATTGACTTGCAACAGGTGCTTATTACCACACAATAGCCAAACTCTTTTTTTTTTTTTAGCCAACCTCTTTGGCATTAACCTGACAACAGCCAGCTGCATGTATCGTTCCGCCTAGCTCCACTCACATACATCTGGGACACGGCTCATTGAAAGTGATTTCCCCAACCAAATTTATGGTCTGGCCAATCAGGACGCAGGGCGGGTGTTTCCTGGATGTGACGTAGTGGAGAAGTGACCGTGAGATTCCAACAACAATGGCGGCTCGCATCGAGGAAGCAAGCGTTAGCATTGATGCTGCTATTTCTTCCGTGTTGTCCAATCTATCTGATATTGTTTCATTAAAAGAACATCAGAGAACGCCTCTGAAGGCTTTTGTTGGTGGAAACCATGTTTTCGCCCTTCTCCCGACCGGATTTGGCAAGTTTTGTTTTCCGGGGCGCGGACTTGCAACGCGGACGCGTCCCGGAGCCGTTAGCGGTTAGCGCTAACCATATAAGGAGGCCTATTAGTCCTCAACGCGGTCGGCCCGGGATCGACTCCGACCCGCGGCGCTTTGCCGCCTGTCTTCCCCCCTCTTTCTGTCAGCTCACTGTCAATAAAATGCGTGCCACAAGAGCCGCAAACACATAAAAAAAAAAAAAATTTTTTTTTTTTCCTGCGTCGGTCTCATCAGCGTCACGGGTTAGCTTCGGTGTGAGTGGTTGAAATAGCACGTCGATAAAGATGACAGACAAGTGGCATATCCAATCATATGCAAGGAGTTTTGATAAGGCCCAGCCTTCAGTAAAGGCAATTCCTATCGCGGTGTCCCAGATGTATGTGAGTGGAGCTAGGCGGAGCGAGACATGCAGCTGGCTGTTGTCAGGTTACTTTGGCATAGCCAGGTCCACCGTTAGTGACGTTTGTCAAGTATCAGTGACGTACAGGTCGGATGAATGCGACCTGGCCGTACAGACACAGGTTGCATTTGAAAAGATCAGATACGTATTGGATTCAGGACCACATGTCCAAGCGACCTGGGTCGCATTTGAAAAAATCCGATCTGGGTCGTTCAGACTGTCATGAAAAGATCAGATCCAGGTCGCATATGGGCAAAAAAAAAAATCGGAATTGGGTCACTTCAGGCTGCAGTGTGAACGTAACCTAACAATGCTTTATCAGTCTCAAATATTTGCGGGCCTTTATGTATCCATCTTTAATGTTAGTCTTACAGTGCTGACTATCAAATGTATGAATTCAGAGGTCTTTTAATGACAAATTATTTATTTTCAAAAAGTACAATAGATGTTTTAAAAGTCAAGCAACAATGATTAAAATTCCCAATGCATAGCTTAAACTCTATTGACTACCATTCTACGTCTACAGTGTACACTTGCAAAAGAGAAGCAATGTCAGAATGTTAGTGTATGTCTGTGTATTAGGGTAGGTGGACAACAAAAACGGTAAAACGTGAAAGGATTTCCAGAAGGCCTGTTATTACCAAGGGTTCCGCTGAGCCCTGCAACAAGACATCTGCTGTTGCAACAACTAAGGAATAACAAGAGTAACAAGATGGTGGATCAGATTAGATATGACGTGTAAAATAATGCGCCATGTACTCATTTGTGTTTCAGCACACTTATGTCAGAGTACACTGGATCTTTGGCAAAATGGAAAATTTTAATCTCTCTCTGGGAAGTAATCTGGGTTCATTAGAGAAGACATAGGATTGGCTGTTACATTAGTCAAAACCAAAACCACATCATTTTTCTTTTTCCATCAAACCTAAAATCATCTATCCATCCATCCATTTTCCGACACACTTATCCCTGCTGGGGTCGGGAGGGAAATCAACCAAGGCAAAAATCTGTTGGAATGTTTACAAATCTCTCTGTGTGCTTAATGCTGAAGCTATGCTATTCCCAGGTAGCTTCTTTGTTTCTTTGTGTGGAGGAGGTGTTTAACTCCTGACACAAACTCGCTTTGCTCATAAAAGGACAATGGTGATCACTCCCATTCAGAGAGCCATCACTTGGATTTTTTATAGCCTTTGTACCTAAAACAAATTAAAAAATAAAAGTTTTGAACTGACTGAAGATCAATATTGTTATATTTAATGTGCACTATTTTTTAAATTGAAAAGCATAAATAAAAATCTGTTTCATCATTGCTGTGTAGAAACCACTTTTCCTATCTAATGCATGCTGGTTAAATGTCCCTCGAGGATCACCATAGGGTAGGCAGCAAGCCACCCGTTGTTTTGTATGGAAGTGTAGTAAAATAGGAGTCACGCTGAGCCACGCTGCAACCCAAAAGCCCAGTTCCAGGTCCAGTCTCCTTCAACCTCATGCAGTGCAGGTAAAGAACACAGAAAGCTCAGTTGCACTACTAATTAGGGTCACACAGCAACGCACTGTTAATCAGAATCAGATATACTTTTATAATCCCAGAGGGAAATTGCTGTTTCAGTGCAACAGAACAGAACAATAGTGCGATGAACAAAAGGTTCGCTCTGCGATTATCTGTTTGTGAATCAGCGAGACTGTGCCCACCACTGCATGTAGCTGCAGAGTTTGGGCTGATGGGATGCTACAACTAGCCATTCGATTTCAGTTGATTTTTCTCCAGTACCAGTGTTGTATACATTCAGCTTGACTTTGTCTCAAGTGAGTGATTAAGTTAGGTACAGAGTGAAATCTGTACTTTGCTGTGGTCAAAAGGTGAGTTGCTGGCATGAACATTTGGTTCAGTTCATTTTTCTTTCACCTTGATGTTCACAAATAGAGTTTAGTGACAGCTGGGCGTCCTCTCTGTTTTGTTTTGGTGTTGTTATGGCTGCAGTGGGTCTCTACCTTATTTTCCTTGTATGGTTCAGAGACAGGCCTTCTGCGGGTGTTATGTTTTGCCCCTGATTGGTGCTCTGCTGCTTTAAAGCTGCAGCAGAGAGGAGGCTCTCTTCCTGCTCTCCCTCCTCAGAACCCCATTTGGTTTGGTTTGTAGCTTATCTTACGGTTGGGTTTTGTTAGGTTTGTTTTGCATTTGCTTACTTCTGGCTAGTTATGGGTTTTTGCATTAATCCATTTTGGTTTCTTATTTCAGGTATTCCCTCTTCAGGTTTTATTTCTTTAGTATAATTTAACAAATTAAATTTTAATTTAACCAGAAAATGCTTGTGTGGTCTCCTTTTAATGTTATCCCACCAAACGAGCCTGGTGGACGTAACAGGTGTCACTTTTTAAAGTCGCCCTCCAGAACGCTGCATTGTGGCTTCAGTTCCACAGAAACATTTAGATATGTTCGTGTCTAAAACATTGCTTTATTTGTTCGGTATACGCGGGCGTTGTCAACTTTTAACTGAAATAATGTCAAGTTTAAATCTGAGCTTGATAGGTCTTGTTTGCAGTTGCATCTTCTCCCCTGTGCTTCAAGGGGATTTTCCTGGGAACTCCAGCCTCCTCACATTCACCAAAAACACACAAATTTGGTTAAATTCTGATTATCAGTAGGTCTTAGAAGTAAAAGTGCATTGCTACATTCTTTGGGTATTTCTGTAGTGGAAAGGTAACCTACCTAAGGTTAACCTCTCTTATTTAGTGTTGCTATAGGTTCTAGATTAAGTGGTTTCGTGGCTCTCTTTTACACACAAACACCTGGAAGATATTCTCCCACTGAAGGAATGACAACTTTGGGAAAAGAACTTAGACCAGGCAGCCTGTCTATCCAAATGAACTGTGCAGTTTAATAAACTAATGTTGACTTCTGACCTTGTGTTTTCAGCAGGAGCCAGTATCAGAGCAGAACTTCGATAATTATGTGGAGACTCTGACGTACATGTTTACCAATAAAGACTGCTACCAAAACCCCGATACCCGTGCTCTACTGGAGTCCATCAGTCAAGCAGTTAAAGGCATCGAGGTTTGATGTAAGATGGTGATGAAAGAAGCAGCCACATTTCTTCTAAGTCTGTTACATATTACATGTGATCATTCTTCTTATTCCGTTATTTATTACCTGTTATCTCCATTAGTTTTTTAGCATGTTGTTGGATGATGTATGAGCCAGAACTGATGTCTGCATGTCAAGTGTGGAGGCACACTGGCATCCAAAGGTTACTTTAAGTCAGGAACACAAAGTGAATAACCAGGAAACGAGTGCAGAACAAATTAAAAAGAGCAGAAAACAGTCTGAGCTTAAGTGACTCTTAGTTAATAACATATCCCAATAAATCTGATAGTACTCCACATTAGCATAGTGTTGTTGCACCTCCGATAGCTAGGTAGTAGCTTTATTTTACTATTGTTGTGTAACTATTTGTGTCCTGTCTGTGCAATTGTTAGTTGAATAACTAACTCATATCTGCTGCATTTTTTGCCTATTTATTATTTATCTGCTTTTTAAGTTATTTCAAAACCCAAATTAAAAATATTCAACACAATAATAGAGATGATGGGGTTATTTCCTCCACTGCTGAACAAAAAGGAAATATTTTAAGATATCAGCTAAGAATTATTTTCTATATCTTGTTGTTTATTTATGTACTGGAATCTTTTTATGTGCAAAAATTTTGTAACTAAAGGTTTTTAAATAATTTTGTAAAAATGTTTGTTCTTCTGTTTATATCCTTTTGATTTTTATTTCCCCAAACTATTTTGAATACACTGCTATACAGTAAAGGAGCCTGAGCTGTGCATATTTGGTATTTATTTGGTGATAAAAACGAAGTGATGGTGTATATTTATTTTTTATTGTCTATGTGCTGATGATGGTTGTAAATGGATTGGTCTTTATGTTTATCTTGAAATAAAAGTCAAGCTACCATAAATTCGCTGGACATTTTAGCTCCTGTGACACAATTCGGTCTTTGTTCCTCACAGCGTGTTTCAGCAGGGAGGTGCATGGTATGAGCACAGTGATGACTGTTTTAGACATTAGAGTAATGTTCCATGAACAACTGGGCAAAGCTTTTTGTTTTACAGTAGAGATAAGGGGGACCTTCTGTGATCTATGGAGGACAGCAGCTTCTTAGGGAGAAACTCCATTGTCAACTGCTGAAAAGGCAGCCAGCTGATAGAGCTGGCCAAGTGAGGGTGCACACACTGTGTGAGCTGGGAGACGAGGGCTGGACATAAGATCTGCTTGCCAGGAATGGTTTGAGGCTGATCTGCATGACCAAATACACCCATACTTTTTCCAGCTATGTTCATCCCACTAATACAGACAAGGAGTCGTACTGATCCCTTGGGGATACCTCCCTTTAATCTTCATCAATCTTCTACTAACAAGAAGAACCACTTTGGTTTCTTTATACATTTTTAATATATATGAAAAAAATAAACTTGTTTACAACTGATGTAAGACTTTTTTTTTTCTTTCTTAATCTTTGAAACACATGTAAACGTTTCATTCTGTTAAGTCAGTTAAACTTGTGACACATTGATCTGATCAGTTAAGTCATAGAGGAAGTTGTTAATCAGTGTCACCGTTCTGGTGTTTGTTAAATCAATAATAGGTGAACTGACAGGGCAACACGGCGATTAGAACAAAACAGCAATAGTTCTACAGGTGGAGGCCACAAACATTTTTCCCTCCTGATTATTATTTTGCAGCGTTTCAGTAGTTTTGCATTTGACCAGGGTCAGTATTAGTACTGGCCGGGTGAGGCAATATCTGGACCCTACAGAGGTTGCATAGAAAGTCCAACACCACCAGGATGACACATCAATCTGCCATTGGCAGAAGGTTTGCTGTGTCTCCAAGCACATTCTCAAGAGCATGGAGGAGATTCCAAAAGCTTGACAGCGCCTTCGGAGGTCCTTAACTCGTCCGCAAGACTGGAATCTGCTCCATTGTTCAAGTAGGAACAGGATGAATTCTCCAAGAGCCATACAAAATTACCTCAAATGGGCAACTGGAATGAATGGCACTGACCAAACCATTAGAAGCAGATTTCATGAGGGGGACCTGAAGAACCGACGTCCTCTAGTAGGCCATGTGCTCACTGCCTGGTTGCCGCTCTACTGGCATTTGCCAGAGAACAGGAGAACAACAGATTCATCAAAATTAATCTCTCATTGAATGATGACCGACACTGGCTCTGCTGCCCATGAAAACGCCTTGTGTGGATTTATACGTGCTTCATAGAAAGGAGAAACTTGTTAACAAGGTGAGGGTGGTGTAACCTGGCTTAATCTCGGTTTAGTTCTGCACATTATCAACCTGGGTATGCTCCCATTAAATCTGTTCGGGAGGAGCATTCAGCAGGACTTTCTCAGCTGATTAGGCGAAGTGTTCTCTTCCACTAACCTGCAGCATATTACAGCAGGGAGGGCGGTGTTGACATCAGATAAGGTGGGCGTTTGGAAACACTTAGTCTAGTCACATGGAACGTGAGTTTTAGGCTTGGAGTTCGATTAAGCACTCCTCTTCAGCCTGTGAGACTTGACGGCAGAGGCGACGCAGACACTAATAATGCTTTCAAACAGATTTGTTTTCCAGCATCCAGAACCAATGTCAATGTTCAGGCAATGGTCAATCACAGAGAGGCAGCTGAGGGTTTAGGTAAGAGTTGGTAGAGCAAGGGTCAGTATCCAGATTCAGATAAGCAGTGGATATCCATCATGGACAAAGCAAAAGGGTAAGCCTGCGGTTGTGGAACAAGGTCAATAAAAAAAGTACTATAGGGTGCATGGAGAGGAAACAGTGCATTTCCACTGACACCAGGTGGTGAATAATCTGGCAAGGAGGCAGTGGCTATGAAGTGCTAAGTGAAGCCCAGCTCGCCGTGGTGGGGAGCTGGCTCATCGGGGCGCGACAGGAAAATCATGCAGCTGACAGCGGTTTAGCTCGTCCGTCAGCAAGATTTTTCAGTTAGAAACACATCTTTCAAAGACATTATTTCCGTTCCTGAACCCAATTTCACTACAGTAACGGCTGCCGTTTGTTATGCTGCGTCTTTACACATGATCCTGCTGCTGAGTTTTCCTCTGACCTGCTCCTGGCCTTGCAGATTGCTATATTTCATAACCTTTGTCATCAACTTTCATGGCAACAGGTTTGTCATCTCAACCTCCACCCCCACCAGACATTATTTGCCCTGTAGTTGCTCAGGGGACCTCTAAGTGCGAGGCCCAAGACTGAGTTTAAAGATGTTTTCTTGGCAGATGTTTCATGTTTGTGCTCCGAGCGGACCCAGTGAGGCAGTGACCCCTGCTTCACCTTTAACCCACTAATAGTCTTAAGCCTACAGGAAATAGCAATATAGGAATTTGCACTTTTATGTTGTATCCCCTAATTTTATGAGTGTACCCGCAGCCCTTTAGGCTCTGTGCTTCACTTTTAATTATCTACACAGCCTAGATGGCTATAGAAAAACGAGGCTACTCGGGAACTGATTGTACAGTCCCAGCATCATTTATGTCCAATGATACCAGGTTGAGGCGGTAAGGGGAGCGGAAACAATTCTTTTCAGTTCTGCGCTGAGCGCGAGGGATAAACATGGTGGGGAAAAAGCATAAATACAGACTGTAAAGCGGGTGGTGAGGAATGAGAGGTCTGGGCTTAAGCTCACAATGTTACCAAGACCCACAAAAATGCCCCTTAAAAGTCCGTACCGATATTATCGTGGGACTAAATTGAATGTGTTCCTGAATTCAAGTGCAAGGCGATGCAGCAGCCACACAGGGCACCTAACCCGGAACAGAATCCGGTGTGACTTTTTCTCCAACTGCCAGTATGACAAGCATCAGAGTGTTGATACAGAAGGCAGTACAGGAAAATTTGATTGTTCATCAAATGGATGTGACCACTGCATATTTAAATGCGCCAATAGAGTGTGACGTTTACAAGGGTTGGACAAAGAAACTGAAACACCTCTCATTTTAGTGTGGGAGGTTTCATGGCTAAATTGGACCAGCCTGGTGGCCAATCTTCATTAAATGCACATTGAACCAATAAGAGCAGAGTGTGAAGGTCCAATTAGCAGGGTAAGAGCACAGTTTTGCTCAAAATATTGCAATGCACACAACATTATGGGTGACATACCAGAGTTCAAAAGAGGACAAATTGTTGGCGCACGTCTTGCTGGCACATCTGTGACCAAGACAGCAAGTCTTTGTGATGTATCAAGAGCCACGGTATCCAGGGTAATGTCAGCATACCACCAAGAAGGACGAACCACATCCAACAGGATTAACTGTGGACGCAAGAGGAAGCTGACTGAAAGGGATGTTCGGGTGCTAACCCGGATTGTATCCAAAAAACATAAAACCACGAGTCCCCAAATCACGGCAGAATTAAATGTGCACCTCAACTCTCCTGTTTCCACCAAAACTGTCCATCAGGAGCTCCACAGGGTCAATATCCACGGCTGGGCTGCTATAGCCAAACCTTTGGTCACTCGTGCCAATGCCAAACGTCGGTTTCAATGGTGCAAGGAGCGCAAATTTTGGGCTGTGGACAATTTGAAACATGTATTGTTCTCTGATGCGTCCACCTTTACTGTTTTCCCCACATCCGGGAGAGTTACGGTGTGGAGAAGCCCCAAAGAAGCGTACCACCCAGACTGTTGCATGCCCAGAGTGAAGCATGGGGGTGGATCAGTGATGGTTTGGGCTGCCATATCATGGCATTCCCTTGGCCCCATACTTGTGCTAGATGGGTGCGTCACTGCCAAGGACTACTGACCCATTCTGGAGGACCATGTGCATCCAATGGTTCAAACATTGTATCCTGAAGGAGGTGCCGTGTATCAGGATGTCAATGCACCAATACACACAGCAAGACTGGTGAAAGATTGGTTTGATGAACATGAAAGTGAAGTTGAACATCTCCCATGGCCTGCACAGTCACCAGATCTAAATATTATTGAGCCACTTAGGGGTGTTTTGGAGGAGCTAGTCAGGAAACATTTTCCTCCACCAGCATCACGTCGTGACCTGGCCACTATCCTGCAAGAAGAATGGCTTAAAATCCCTCTGACCACTGTGCAGGACTTGTATATGTCATTCCCAAGACGAATTGACGCTGTATTGGCCACAAAAGGAGGCCCAACACCATACTAATAAATGATTGTGGTCTAAAACCAGGTGTTTCAGTTTCATTGTCCAACCCCTGTATATAAAACAGCCAGAGGGTTATGAGATAAAATCTCAAGATGATACAAAACTGGTGTGTAAGTTGGAAAAATCACTGTATGGACTTAAACAGTCGGGCCGAAACTGGAACCAAATGTTGCATGAGTATCTTTGTGAAATGAAATTTGTTCAAAACCCAGCTGATCATTGTGTTTACTCAAACGTTACAGAAACAGAGTTTTCAGAATCATATGGGTTGATGACTTGATTGTTGCAGCAAACACCAAGTATGTACTTAATCATGTAAAAGAGGCACTCAATGCAAAATTGGGAAAATTAACACATTTTCTTGGTATTGATTACGAGCATGATTGTGATTGTGTTAAAATGTCACTACATGAGTAGAGAGATTTGAGAGATTTGACATGCAAAATTGTAAGTCCAGAGGAACGCCTTGTGAACAGAAATTAAACTACACTGATGACGCTGAGGATCTGAGTGATGTTAGAAAATACAGAGAGGTAGTTTAATCTATCTGGCAATATACACAAGACCAGACTTAAGTTTTGTAGTGGGCAAACTATCACAGTATTTCACAAAACCTACCACAGAACAGTGGAGCACTGTCAAGCATGTTTTAAGATATTTAAAAAGGGACACAAGACAAAGAACTGTGTTACAAAAAGGGTGAAAATGATAACTTGATTCATGCATATGGTGACGCGAATTGGGCAACTGATGTAACTGAAAGACGGAGTACTACAGGTTACTGTGTTAGCCTAAACAAAAATGGTCCACCGGTCTCGTGGAAGACCAAAAGACAGCGTACTGTTGCACTGTCGACTTGTGAAGCAGAGTATATAGCTTTAGCTGCAACTGTACAGGAATGTTTATCTCTACAGCAATTGTTAGAAAACATTGATGGTCAGAATGAAATATGAATCGAGACTGTATGGGGACAATCAGGGTGCCATTGCTTTAGAAAAAAAATCCTGTGTTTAGACAACGATGTACACATGTGGACATTAAATTTCATTTTGTGAGATCTGTAATAAAGGAGGGCAGACTTAATCTGGAATACTGTCCAACTGATGATATGGTTGTGGATGTGTTAAAAAAACCCAGCAACAAAGTTCAAGTTAATGAGATTTATAAATATTGTGCTCTCATTTATGTTTGATTTATTTTATTTTTAGTTTGGAACCAAGCAATCATTCTGCAGAGTGTATGTCATGTGACTGAGTGTAATTAGTGACTGAAAGAATGCATGTTTAAATAAAATGCGCCAGTCTGAAAGAAACTGGTGAATGTGAAACGGTATCCCCTGTTGTCTGCGTGAGTTACTCTGCTAACAGTTTTTATGGTTATAACAAATGTTATCTCCACAAGGGATTCATACATTGATGGGACATTAATGTTTATGCCATCCGGCTCACTCATTATGACTAAAACTAAAGCTGAAGTCTTTAAAGTTAATACCGAAAATCCGATAGCTATGCTATTAGCTTCTGGTAATTTCCGGCATAGACATCATACACGTAGATGCGTTGTTGGGCGCAGGTTCGTACGGCAACGTCACCACCATATTGTATGTGGCAGAAAAAAAGTTAAGTTCTGTTGTAGTGAATGTGAATCAGAGAAGATGCCTCGTTCCTGTGCTGCATGGAAATGTATTCGGGCTGATTTCAATACTTGTATCTGCCTTCTATAAACTAAGGCTGCACCTAAAACCGTGTCACGTGAAACTTTAGGAACAGACTTTTTGGGGGAGTATTAAATAGGTAAAATGACTAATATGAGAAAAAAAAGACCTAGAACAATAAAATAAAAAAATAAAAAACATAAAAGTGGCAATGTTATGAGAAAAACGTCATATTATGAGAATTAAGCGGGAACATTTCCAGAATAGTCACAGTTTGCAGAATTATTTCACTCCTGGAGTAAATAGGGCCAGGTTAGATTATTTAAATTGTTTTTATTCTTTACGAGAATAAATTCAGGAGAATGAAGCTAAAGGGATACAAAAATAAACTTGTAAAATTACAAAAATAAAAATATTACGAATACAAAGTATATTCTGAGATTAAAGTCCCTCTGAATCTGTTCAAGAGACTGAGTAACTGCAGATTTTCCACATTTAACATGGTGGACGCTCTGACGCATCGCAGCATAGGCAAAACCCGCTCAACAACGCGTCTACATATATGATGTCTATGATTTCCGGTTCCGGGTTTTCTATAAAAGCCATTCCAAGCATAAAGCTTGATCGTTTTGCTCCGCCATCATTCGATAGTGCTATGAGCCTTATTCCTACATTAATATGGATTGATATTAATGTCGATTTAAAGGCTTTTAGTTAACTTTAGGAGTAACCGATTTTAAGGTCTGATCGCTACAGCGACCCCTAGCTCCCAGAGGTAGAATCGCATTAATCAAATTGGCCGTCCCTAAAGTAAATGATTTTACTGGGCAAATCATTCTTTAACATGTTATTTTCTCAAATAATGTTTTGTGTAACTCAGGATTCACATTGTGAATGGATTGAAAACATGTCAAATGTTGTTCTAAATTTGTTAAGCTACTTTAACTGCATTCCATGCCTTTTTAAATCAGATCTGCAGTGAACGGGATTCACTGAATTATTCTGATTATGATCAACTTCTTTTGTTTTGTCTTGTGTTCTTTTGCATGTATATAGTTCCTTAGCTTAGTTTCCTTTTATCTTCAGTTTGGTTAGTAGTTTAAGTTAAGGTTCACTAGCCTGGTAGAGAGGATTTTGTTAATTGAAATATTGTGTTAATTCAGATAAACAGTGATGTTCTCTGGATGTTCATTCTATTTCTGTTATTAAATTCTTGAACTTGAAGTTGTCACTCCTTTATTCTGTGTGCAGAGTTTGCTGTTGAAAGATCGCTAGTGCTCGAATTCATCCCTTTCAACCATTGTCCTGATATCAGTGTAAGAGCTCATTATCACCAGACAATACTTAACAGTTATTTAATAAACATTAAGTAACTTTAAACAGTGTATAATTGCACAACACAAGGAAAGCTAATTCATTGGGTGGGCCCTGACACAAAGTGGGTGGTCCTAGACCCAGCCAGGCCCATCCATAGCTAAGGCCCTGGTTTGGGGACTTTACTGAACAGAATTCACTAAACATAAATTAACTTTAGCTGCTCTTCTGTTATTCTCTTGTCCTTCAGGAGCAAATGTAAACTTCTATCCATTATCCATGTGTTCTGATTGGAGAATATGAAGTATGTAAAAAGATAACCTAGCCACAGGGAGCATACAGGATAATTTTCCTACTGACTGCTCTATTCGGACGGCATTTCCGCTTTGGCTAAATTCAACCATGGACGTTCCTCATCTCAAGCCTCTCCTGAACCAGCAACATCAGAAGCGTCTTACCTCGTGTAGCACCGTCTCACCCTGACCTTGTGAAGGGTAGATGACTGTCTTCTGTCCAGTCAGCACTCTTCCCCATGATGGCGCCAACCGACCCAGAGTCAGATACCGTGTTGTCAGAAAACCTTTGCTGGTGCTTTGAGTTAAATAGCCGATTAGGATTTGACACCAGTTTCACAAGATTTACTTGTTCCACAGTATTTCAGTTTTCTATCAACGGATTTTGTTTACCTTTATGCCATAATCATTCAGATTAAAAGAAACAAAGGTTTGGAATACATCACTACTTGCAATGATTCTATAATAGAAGATTTTTACTTTGAGATGACAGGCAAAAATATATTGCACTTTTACACAATTTTCACATTTTTGAGATGTACTAGTACTTACTGTTCACAAACTGTTGCACTGCATCTTCGCTGGTTGTGCAGGAGGCTTCACTTCTTTAGCTTCCGTTAGTTATAGGTTTGAGGTTTTCCTTCGTTTATAGTACTGCACAACAAAGGCCTCGTGATGACTTAGATGACATGCAAATTTAACCGAAACAGGTCGCTCCTCATATAAAATTCTTAAAATAAATCTAAACACCATTGCTACTAATCAGTTCTGTAAGCATTTACACTGCAAATCAAAAGGTAAAAAGGTCTGACTGCAAGATTTCCATGGAATAAACATGTCATTAAAGTTTAAATGCAAATCATAAATTGTTCTGGATTACCAACTTTACAATGAAAATTATCTGCACGGCCTGTCAAATCTTTACCTTTTGTAAGATTATCGAATCAATCAGCCCCCCCCCCCCCCCCTAATGTTTTATTTACCAGACCAACTTTCTAGAAATAGCACTGATGGTTAAATGAATTTGATTTCTGTAGTTTGTATCTATTCTTCCTTTTACATTTAATATTTCAGATTACGGTTATAATGTTAATGAACCCATCACTACACAATTATTCCTTCATATGTTCATCCAACCGAGCCCAATTAAAGGGAACTATAACATGAAGCAAAAAAGGGCACAATTTTATTTACTTGTTTTAATGGATAAAAAAATATTTCTTTGGACATACAGTCAAAGTCCCTATTTGCAGAGCAAATAAGAAATCAAAACAATAGTGACCTCCAAATGATGCAAAGTGGAGCAAGACAAGATGAGGTAAATGGCAAAATTTACAGTTAAGCATGCCCCAGATTCACAACAACAATAATAATAATAACAATAATAATAACAATAATAATAGTAGTAATCAATACAGCTAGAAAAAAAAACCACAAACTCTGCAGCAACAACAACAGAAACGTATTTTACAAGACACTATGCCAGTCAGGATTGGCCTGTGTTCTCTAGCCTTAGGCTGCTGTACACTGAAGCTGCCCAATCATGGTGCTGGTACTTTACCCACTGCACTTCTACGGTGCACAGAGACTAGAACACACTATCTGACCACCAAGCATGAAACACAGAGTTTGGAAGGTCCAATGCAATCGTCATGGCAAAAGGCACCACAGCCTTGGCACATGATCATGGCTTTGAGGCGACACGAGCACTTGAGTGCCACTTCCTCAGCTGTACTGTCTGTAAAGGCCTGGATGCTGAGCGTAGTATGGCTGGAGGCCAAGCGGGGGCGCAGCTGGAGTACACCGTCAGCCATACCCCTGGAGAAACCACCATTATCCATCATTGACACATTAGCTGTGTAGCTTACTACTCCACTACTTCCACCTTGTTTAGGTAGCTTTCCGTATATTTGGAAGGGAAGGGAGGACGAGGAGGATGGTAAAGGAGACAGAGAGGAGGGAGAGCTGGAAGAACAGGGAGTTTTGCTGTGCTCCTTCTTTGATATCCTTGTCAAAGTCATCTCCATGTTCAGAAGTCCCTCCATCGCCCCACCGCTCAGATATCCATCCATGGAGTTCCCTGGCTCCTTTTTAGTCACACCAGGAACAGTAGATACAGACTTGGCAACAGCCTGGCATGAAGGCCGTGGAACAACTTCATTTTTCACAGCAGGTGCAGGAGACGACTTTCTTTGAGACTGCGAATGTTGAATGTTGAATTTAGTACTGGTCATCCCTTCGGTGCGGTAGGTTTCTGTAGGGGCGGAGGGTCCGTTGGACATAATTTGATCAGCTTGTTGGACCCTGTCTGGAGTGTTCCTCTGTGAAAGTTGATGACTACAATACTCTTTAATAACTCTAGACTCCACAGCAGCCAGGGAAACCCCTTCTGACTTGCTTTTGGATGACAAAGAAGTGGAAGAAGGGGGCAGGGGGGTGATGACGGGGACAGCCCCAGCAGCCAATTGGGACTGATACTGAGGTACGTCTGGGGCACCCATCATACAGGAGACCGGATTGGCTGGGGGTGACTTGTTAAGGCTGGGAGTCGAATCTGGAGTAGGACACTGGCCAGAATATTCAGACCTGTGGCCAGCTTCAAGGTTCCTAGATTCTGGTGGCCTTGTCGGTTGACCTGGCAATATGCTAAAGGCGAGCCTAGTTGCAGTGTGTGGTGGTAGAACTTTCTCAAGAGGCAGACTGCCTTGTAGTAACTGTGTGACCAAAGGGTTGTTGGCCTCCACAGAGGACACAGACCTGGCTGAGTTAGTCAGTCTTTTGGAGGCAGCTGAACCATTTGGCTGAGTGACAGGAGACTTTGAAGGTCCACGACACTCCCCTTCGGTAGAGCTTTCTTTAGAGCTTTGACAGTCTTCTCCAATTTCCACCTTGACAGCAACGTTGTTTTCCTTTTGCCCTTGAGGACCAGGACTAAGAGGGTGGTGGTCTTGGGAATGATTGTCTTGCAGTTGAGGCAGGCCTTTGGAGAAGCAAGGTTGAATGACAGTCTGACCTTTGTGGCTAGACAAGTAGCCCTGAATGACTTGCTGCTGGTTTTGAGGAGGAAGGCTACAGATGACCAACTGGCCATTGCGCTGGGAGCTCAGCTGGGAGCTCCAGTTAGGGTCAGGATACTGCTGCTGCTCATCCTCCTGGCTCTCATTTTCACAGTCTGAAGCCGTTTCTGTTGAATCACTGTGGGCGCCCTCTTCGTCGTCCTTCTGTCGGAAAACATTAAGAATCTCGACACGTTTTGGAGAGGACGCGGTTGTTGACCATTTGGCTGATTGAGAAAATTCCTCTTGTGGGTCCAAATGGTGTGAGCTGTGATGGATAACACCACCCAGTCCAACCTCGCTCCCCTTTTCTTGCCCTTTGCTTTGACAAGAGCTCAGTGTCTGAATAACATCCACACCATGAGCCCCAAACCTGGGAAAGGAATCTGGGATTGAAGTCTGGGTCAGGGCAAGTTTTTCACAACTTGGTTCAGTCATTTCAGGAAAGGCAGCAGTAGATTCGGGCGTCGGGCTTTCTCTGGCTGACATGGAGGCTGATGACTCAGATTTAGCGTCAGGCTCTGGGGGAACTGGAAAATCCCCATCTGGTAAGCCATTTGAGGAGCTCAGAGGATTGGCGGACGTCTCCTCTATATCCGCTTGAACCTTTGTGGTCGTGCCTGGTCTGTGTTGGTGAGGACTTGTGGCTTGTGGGGACATGGAAGCCGATGTATTTGACAATGAAGGAGATGGCTGGGATGTAGCTTCTACATCGAGAAGCTGTAGTTGTGTTCCAGACGAATTAGCTTCCGAAGAAAATTCCTGCTCCTCAATCCCGTTACCTCCTCTTCCTCCATCTCCTCTTCCTCCGCCTCCTCCGGGCTCGACTGGTCCTGGATGCTCTCGTGTTCTTCGTTCGCTGCTGCTATCCGATAACCCAGCAGAAGCCCACAGCCGGACACCGGTCGCCCCTGACCCCTCGCCAGAGGCTGCAGCAGCAGCCTCGCGCTGGGCACGGGCTTGCTGGGCACGGGCCTTGATGTCTGCCAGTGTCCGCGCGCCGCCCGTCCCCGACCTCCGCGAGCATTCGGTCGGGGGCACAATGCGGGGACAGATCTGGTAGGTGGGGTGCCCTTTGACCCAGGGAGGTTTGATTCTGGAAAGTTGAATCTAGAACAACAAACAAAATAGAGTCAATAATTGCCGGGAGTAGTTGAAGGAATTAGTATTTTTGCACATAAAATAAAACCATATCTTTGCAACCAACTCTTACCCGGATAGGTGGCACCTTGGGTTCTTCGGTTGTCGGCTGCGGCTTCTCTGAACAGACACTGTCAATTGTGGTACGAAAGGACCGACGGTCATTAAGACGTGCCCTTTTTTCGGGAAAGCTGGAGAAAGCCTCAACCTCATCTTGCCTTCTCTTCTGTTCCTTAAGCTGGGTGATGAGCATGGGGGTGGTGGCTGGGCTAGCTGATGGACTGCTTTCACGGCTGCTAGTGACAGTCCCCCCGGTGACAGAGGTAACCACAGAGGCTGTATCATCTAAGGGATCAACAGGAACTGTTGCACTGGAAGATCCAGAGGAGGATGAAGAGTCCAGACCCGTGGCAAAAGCTCCCTGCTGTTCAGGAGAAGAGGGCGATGAGGTAGGTGAGGAGGCAGGTGAAGAGGAAGAACTGGATGAGGAAGATGGAGAGGTGGTGGAAGCCAGAACGGGGGCAGCTTCTTTGGGGAGCATAGAAGGAGTAACTTCGGGGTCTTCATTTGCACTGGTGGAAGCTGTGCTTGGACTAGGACTTGGAAGGGGAGTAGGAACTGTCATTGGTTCTGGTTCAGGAGAAGCCTTCGGCTCTGTCACGGTACTCTCATCTGGGAGCTCCACACCACAGTCAACATGGAGCACTACCTCTCCTTGAACAACTGTGTTGTTAGATGTTGGAGAGTCAACAGAAACTGCTGCTATGTCCAATACAGCACTAGTGTCAGCACTAGTTTCTTTGGACTGAAGAGCTGGGCCTGCCTTGCAAAGGGTCCGGCGAGCCCTGCGACGCAGGTCAGCCCGTGTGCGTCTCCTCATCCGGCCATCTCTCCTACGTCGACCCACACTCCGTCTTTTGGGGACGCCTGCTGAGACCACATCAGCATCGCTTTCCAGCACAGCGCCTGCAACTTCATTGGTTTCACTCATGGTCAGCTTCAGGGACTCGTCACGTGTTAGGCCAGACCTAAAGGTAGACAAGGCATGAGTTAGCAAAACCTTGGATTCATCATGAAGCAGGACATTAGGCCGGCATCAAGGTGAACAGCATGGATGGCTACAAGCTATGTCGCCAACATTTGACCACATGCGAGGCATATTTAAAGCATGCATAATTTCAGTATTATATGCTATGACAAACAAAAATCATAAACCTATGGAAAAATCTTTTTCGAAAAGCAAGATTGGCTTACTTTTGCCCATGGTATTCTTCAAAAAATTTCTCTTTCCATGCCTCTACCTTCTTCTCTTTCTCCTTTTCCTGTCGGAAACGGACTTGCATTTCATGGGTGAATTCACCTAAAAAAATGTGAAACACATTTAAAGGTTTTAACGTAGTACCTTTATGACTATATATAATACAGATTTTTTTTTTTTCCTAAAGTCTTGCCCTACCTGCCATTTATTGTTGAATAAAAAATTACTTTTAGGGTATAGAAATGTTTCATTTCCAAAACAAAAAGGGCACCATCCTAATTGAATGATTTAAATACTTTTTACTATTGTGTGTGTGTGTGTGTGTGTGTTCTGTGGGAAAACGGTTTGGTATGCAAATATACAGCCAAAAAGCTATACTCAAAGCGACACCAAAGCGACAGAGAAAAAGGATAGATGGTGACATTTGAAACTATTTACCATCCAGCTACATTGGATGGAGCTCTGGAGGACTTTCTGTTCCATCAGCCATTGCTTACAAGAACTAAGGCTGGACTCATCTTTAAGCTGCTAGACTTGTTTATCCAACAGCCTGTGTTTGAAGGTAAAAAGTACTGGAGTTTGGCCACAGCTATGATAATGGCTTCTCACAGCAGTGTAATTGTCTGAACTGTCCAGATTGCATCCAACATGGGTTTGACTCACTGTAGAATCAACTGAGTGTTGCTGAGGATGAAGAACATGCCAGAACAGTTTCAATCTGTGCTGGACACGGCTACAGGCTCTTCCCTCATCCAGAGTTTAGATGAATATTAAGAGGAAAAGTTCATTCAAGACTACCCGAGTTGCAAAGAAGTCCAAATCCTGATACAGAAAACAAATGTCCCGTTTCCTTTTCAAGATATAGTTAGGGCTTTTCCACCAAAGTGGTTCCGCTGCTTCCGGAGGGCTGGTTCTAAACCAGTTCTGTAAAAGAACCAATTTGTCTTGACCCCACCTGAGACCAAAGTCAATAGGAGGAACTTTCCCAGACAACCACAAGAGGATGGAGGCTGTACAGGCCAAGGGCTGTAATACCCCTTCCCCTGAAACACAGATCCATATAAACAAAGGAAAATCTCAAACCTGAACGTGTATGCCATGACATTTTCTATACCTTTTTATGACAAATGTTCAATTTGAAATCTTGGACAAGCCAGAACAAAGCAAAAGACTGTTGTGGTTCTGCATGCAGAACAGGAACAAGAGGGGATTATGACAGGTTTACACATCAAAAGGCCAATGACTAGAAGTAAAACTTCAAAAATGCTGAATGGAGATCATTAAGGCCTAAGTGTTTTTTTTGATTGTAGAGTAGTTCATTTGATGTTTATTCAACTTACAAGGGAGAAGGAACAAACCGGATCATCAAAGCCATTACTGTCCTCCTGCTACAGCACTGCACCAGCATCCGTAACACTAGCATTCATTTCAAGTTTAAAAGGCGTAGATAGGTCAGGGGCAGATCTGAGGAGGTATCAAAGGCAGGCTGACACTCAGGCATCCAGACGAAGTTGGCATTGGGACTAAGCAAACTGGTAAATGGCTACAGATGAGAGGTTGCGACAAAAGCTTCTATAGTACCCTGCCAAACCAATACACCTGCACAAAGCCTTATTGGGCTCTCAATTATGGTGGTAACCTTAAGTTACCATAGCGTTTCCAAACTCACACATGTCGAGCTTAAGTGTGAGTGAAGCCTTGACAACAACAAATGAACCCTTGTTCCAGCAATTTCATGTGTTCCTCCCACGGTGTTGTGTAAACAATCAAATCATCCAAGAAGGCATTACCATTGTCTACAGCACTTAGAATGGTGCTGACAAGACGCTGGACTGTGGTCAAAAGCCACAACCGAGTACAAAAAGAAACTGTCAGGAGGGACAAAAACGCAGAAATTACAGAAACACCAGTAGAGGAACTTGTCAATAGCTTTTTAGTAAAGCAAGCTTGGTAGCATAAGCCCCAATTCCACCGGCTTGGTTAGGCCACGCTCCGCTCACCCCCGCCCACTTTAGAGTGTTTCATCTTTCTATACCTAGACGTTCTGTACATCAGATCCGTGGATTTATCGAGACTCTCATTTTACACTGAAAGCTGTTAAGTTTTGTCTCTGAAGTGTCCATCCATCCACCTCATGCGACACAAGGCGGTGGCTGTCTGCCTTTCGGACAGGAAATCTGGGGGGGTGGGGGGACAACAGGGGGCTTTCACAGAGGTGCCTGCTGTAAACAGCTTGTACTCAGGGAACGCCTGAAAGCTGTCGGCGCTGACACAGCAGCCTGGGAGTCAGCGTGAAATCCAACTCTAAAATAATTTCAGCGCAGTTAAACTTTTGAGCTATTAATCCGTTCTCGTTGTTCCCACCAACGACTGAGGCAAAAAAAAAAATCTCCCCTTTCTGCTTCTGTCTCTCTTTCAAACACACCATTTTAATTTGCAGGTAGACAGAAGCAGAGAGACGTTGTGCCTTATTTTATTATTAGTTTAAGCGAACGCTGGAGCAAGCGGGGCGGCCAAACTGAGTAGGGTCGGTAGAACTGCGGCTATAGTTGGCTAAACCCTATGTCATCAATGCAGTCCTCCATTCGCTTGTCTGATCTTCCCCCCTGTCCCGTGACTTTGTGAAGAATGTTAGTGCAACGGTGGCCATTGTGTCGTACATTGATGAAAATTCTCCTGAGTTTCTCAGAAACTCCGGACACATATGAAATGACAATGTTTTTGCGTCGAACACAGCCTAGTACTCCACACTGAGCAATAGCTTTTAAGGACCCAGGAAAGTGACGGGTGGGTCATTGATTTGCATCTGACTTAGAAAGCGCCTAGGAGGACGGGCATCCATGTCCTTAAAAACATCAGCACACCAACTGCAGGTTGTTCAAGTGCGAGCCACCAGAATTGACTCCTGGATAGGTGTAAAAACGTTTTCAGAAAGAACTGAACAAATGTCTGGTTGCCTCCGGTTTAAGCTTGTTTGCTGTTGTGATGACCCGGATAACTGAAAAACAGCTTATTTTCTATATGCCTGTGGAAATTCTCAATCTATTTTTTGCAATAAACCCCATAATAATTTAAAACCTAGGCATGCAATAATACATATATTTTTTTCTTAGTATTGCCTATAATTCTACATTGTCTCAGCGGGTTTCTTCCTTGCGTTTGATCCATTGTGAGAGAGAAGAGGATGGCCTCTCCTACCTTTCTACTAATACTGCTTTCTTTCCGCTGATTCTGAGGCCTCTGATTGGTATTGCAGTTGTTGCCATTCTAGTTTTTACTTTGCTGTCCAACCATCTGGGTAACCCGAGTCGCCTCCGGGCAAATGTGACATCATTTGAGAAATTTCTCATTTCTTACAGGGAAGGTAACCATAAATTATGGTGTCATCAAATGCTACTGTTGAATCCTGAAGTTTGTGTAACATTTCCTATTTGTAAAGTAATAAGTTACCTTCAGCAAGCCTTTCTTTCCAACTCTGAGAGGCATGGGTGAAGAACTCATTGTTAAGAGCTGAAGTACTCAGTCGGGCCATACCATCAGGTCCAATCTGAAAGTAGCAGTTAAAGAAAGCATTAATTATTTTATCGAATGGATTAATTGGCTGACCAAGGAATACATTTATTAAAGGAAGGAGCAGACTGTGGGCAGCAGTATTATAAAATATGAGGCGACTTTTCTATACAAACAAAAACTGAATTTTGGTAATCACTATGACATGGAATCTTAACTATGTTTCGATTCCAATAAAAGTATATATAATTACTGGTACATGTCAATCAATAAAGAACAAGTCTAAAATAATTTAATAAATCTTATGTGTATTTTTAATTAAACAGCTTTCTTGCCTGAGTATTAAAAATGGTATTATGTATTGTCCTCAATATAGGTATGTCCAAAATCTTCATGTTGTGAGAGTGTACCAGTTGAAGTTAAACAATGAGTATCCATAAATGGGAAAGGCAATCAGTCCAATATTGTTATTAACCCTAAAAAACAGGCAGTCTATTTTTGTCTCATCAGGCTGGGCCTCATGAAGAATAAGAATGTAAGAAAAATGACCTACTTGTCGATCCACCTCAGGCAACAGCTGGAGCAGCTGCTGCTGTGAATGTGAAGGGAAAGCTGAGAAGGTCCGCACATTGATGAGGGCTCTGATGTTGGTGTTGACAAGAATGGAACCAGGCGTTTCAAAGTCTATATCTACACCTCCACGACTTCTCTTCATGGGCCCTAACACAGAGGGAGTAAAGAAAAACTGAGCTCAGTTTGGAAAACATTCAACTTCATTCTCAAGCATTTTACAAGACCAACTGCCCTAATTCAATATCAGTTATTTAGAGTTGGTCCAAATTCTATTCATATGGGTCCAATTCCCAAAAACTCAATCATCAGTCACATTCAAAATCTTTACTACTCAATTTAATCCCAATCATTGTACAGTAAAACCAGTCGCATATTGCAAATTATTGACAGAAGTCCAGCTGAGTGTATTGGCGGTGGTGCAACCTCTTATCCCGAGCAAGCATGTGGTAACTGTGGAAAGGAACAATTCAAATTTAACAGGAAGAAACCAGACTCTGAATCAGTGGCTATTTGCTGGGATTTGCTGGAGGGAGAAGGACAGAAAACAAACCAAAGTACTTTCTATGTGAAAAGATGAACAGAGTACACACAGTTACAGGCAACAGTGGCTCCACTGGATACCTCCTGTGGGAGACAATACAGAAAGAGAAAAACTGAGCTGGGGTACCGTCAGTTAAAGACAATACTTTGTTCACAGCAGAAACCCAATGAGCTAAAGCCCTGATTCCAGCATTAAGGCTAAACGTAGTCCCCATTTCCACATCAGAGAATTACATGGCCATTGTAGCTGGGATTTACACCTACTTTAGTTAGACAGGGATCACCAACCTTTTTGACAATGGGACCTACTTCATTAGTACTGTGTGATACAAAGGGCTACCTGTACTGACCTTTGAACAAAAATTAGAACTCATCTTAACTTTATCAGTGTCCAAAATTAACACTCGTCAGATGCCAAATCTAAGTAAATTTTTTAAACTTTAAGTGGGGTAGCTGTGACATGGCGAATAAATGTTTGTACCAAATATGTCATTTGGGTGGATGCTTCTTTATGCATCTCTGCTGTCAGCTCGTAAGACAACAAACGCACACAAAACACTCGCACATGTGACGCGAGAACGACAGCAACTATGCCATGTCCGTTTGCTAACACCTAACATTTAGCTCAGGCTAATTACGTAACGGGATTATGTGGAGATATTTAGTAGGAGTGAGTCAGAATTCATATTTTGGCTGGTAAAAATATGCTTGGCCGGTTGATTTTTACACCTACTGACCAACTTGGCCAGTGAATCAGGAAGTTAATTTCGGACACTGCTTTATGAAATACAAACATGTTTTTAATGCTTTTGTCATTTTAAATCTATGTAAATACAACTATGATTAAAAAGAAAGAGCAACTGAATAAAATAACATTTTAGATGCAGCTCACTTTTTACCAGGCTTGAGGGCACCACATAGGGCTACCTGGTGCCCACAGGCACCATGTTGGTGACCCCTGGTTTAGACCAAGCAAAACTGGCTCCTGAATATAGTCAAAGCTTAATACGTATGTTTAAAATATTTTATGGTCCAAATAGTCTGTAACTCATGCAAAAATGCCAAAAAGTATTCACCAAAACCTAAAGACATATGGTTGAGGATCAAGGAATTATATCCTTCAAGTTGTAATTTTGTAGCAATAATATATAAGAGCTGAAAAATAAAATTTGTACTTTTCTTTACTAGAGGCAAAAATTTAAATAGTGAATAATAGGTTGAGATATTTTTACTGTATTGGCAGAGGGAAACATTTTTATTTAAAGTGTGCTGGAAACATTTGCTGTTTTGGCAAAGAAAGGACTTCACTTTAGTTAATGACTTTAGCAGAACATCTTACCGCCCTCCTAAAATATTTTCTGCTGCATTAAACAACAAGCCTCACCAAATACATTTCACAGAGCCTAAGGGCAAGTTAATTACTTTATTGGTTTGTACTAATGGAGAATCTGAGTAGTTCTTTGCAATACAGATATTTTCAAAAAGGATTAATGCCATAATGACAAATCTGAGATATATTTTGTCACCGAAGCCAAATGCACCAGTTAGAGGAAAGAACTGCTTTCATCAGTAGCTAGATGCAGACTCCATAGAGAACTCAATATGGAGAAAACGCAGAAGTGGTCATTATGTCCTCCAGCAGCCTAAGCATTAGAGACGGGTTTCTCCAATTATGTAGACAAAGTAGTTATTCCCCACTGCCTGAAAAAAAGACGTGGGCTGATCACGAGCAACAGCCCTAACCACTAACTGGGAGAAGATGCAACCATCTCTGGACCACACAACCCAAGCCATTGGACTCTCCAGAGCTCAGAGGACTTCGACTGCTATCTAAGAGCAGTTTCTCAGTGTCTGGGCAGAGAAACTGAGTTTTGAACGTAGATAGTTGTTTTGCTGTGCTTAACTGTTCGACAGCCAACAGGCCGCTGAGCCTGATGCTTACATGTTGTTTGTGTTGCCCTGCATGACTTAAGATTTATCAGTAATGTTGAAGACTAAAGTCAATGGGTCTGCTTATTCTAATTTTGCCTGCGTTTTCCTTTTCCTCATCTTATTAAAATCGGCATGCACACCAAGCTGCGTAGCTTCCAGAGACATGGTGGATTGTCTCGTCTGTCCCGGCCGCTGACGTGAACCACCCGCGTGTATTGCAAATCTCACTCCATCCGTCACGCTGTGTAGGGATTGCTGTTTGAGAACACCAATGCGTCAGTTTAATCCATATACTGTTCTATAATACCACCTTATCAGGCTGGTTATAGAACAATCACTGACAGAGATTGAAAGATTTCAGAGATTTAATGCATTTTACTCTTGAATTAAGAAGGGAGGCAGTTGTCAGATTAAAAGAATATTTTGAAGATAACCTTTAAGCAGGCATTAAATACACTTTACACATAACCCACATTTCTGTATTAAAAATGTTTTTTGGTTCTAATCCTAAATGTCGTGTTTTTTATTATCTATAAGTGGAAAATCATCCTAATCAACAGAAATAAAAGGTTTAAAACACCAATCTGTGTAGAATTACTCTGTTTTTCACTTAGCCTATTAAGTTACTGAATTAAATGAACTTTTCAATATGATTCTAATTAAGTGAAAGGGTCTGTACACCACTGCTACAAATTAGGGCAGTTCACAGAACCTCCTTATCCAAATCCAAGTAAGCTAGATTCTGCACAGGTTTGGATCCTCTCTGTGACAAGAAGGCAGCACATAAACCTTATTTGCTGAACATGCCCAGCATTATTAGAGTAATGGAAGAAGAATTTTCATAGCCCAAAGTCATTCCCTAAAACAGACCTTTCACTCGCTCTTTTGTACTGGGTTTCTGCAAAAGAAACAGAATTTTTTAAAAAATCTGACAATATTTGGGCTCCAATCCTTCCAACTCAGGGATGCGTTTGCTCCATTATGATCTGATCTGCTTCACAGGGGTTTGGTTTTCACCGTCGTTCAGCACAGGACCATGGACACATCCAGGCCAGCATTCACTGATAAGCTAAAAGAAATGACCTAACCTTCTTAATTGAAAGTGTTAAACTGTATCGGCAACAAGTTATACATGTGCAGGCCTATCAAAATCTGTATGCCTACTGCTCACAAAGGTAGTTTGTTTTTTAACTATGTATTGTTTTTTTTAATGGGGTGTGTAGTGGGTTCATTGTTGTAAAGAAAATTATGTTTTTTGCTAAATAATTTTTTTAGTAAAAAAAAAAAAAAAAGATGTGCTAGGAGTGCGTCTTTCTGCGCCCATATTCAGACTAAAAGTAGTCAGTTTGCAATATGTCTCGTAAAAAAAAATTCTAGTTGTGTTTTTTGATGTAAAGGGAAGAAAGCCAAGCAAAAACTTGATTACACAGTTTCCACTGCTCATAACTTTACCTGTGGACACATGCTCTCCATTGACTTTAAGGGGAGTCAGGACAACACGAGGCATCATGACGGCTTTCTTTCTTTGTCTTCCTGACTACAGAAAATAAGGGAAAAGAGAAGATGTCAGAGCTATACATAAAAACTTAGTTTCGGGGCATCACAGATTGAAAACAAGCAGATTTTTAATGAGTCGGAATCGGAGCAACAAAGAGCAGTAAATCATGTTAAGACTCTAAAGTGAGTGGTGGCTTTGGCAGCTCTAGGGAAGAAGCTATTTTTTAGTCTTTTGCTCTAATAGAGCTGATAGTTTGGTACTGCTTTCCTGAAGGTGGCCCTACTGACAGGTTGTGGGAAGGGTAAGCTGCGATGGCCCAGGCTCTCTTCTGAACTTATCTAGTGTATATAGACTTCAGATCAAGGAGAGGATATCCCACAATCCCCTTTGCTGTTCTGACCACCCGGGCCAGGATCAGTGGGGCAAGTGTTAGTTTCCCTATCCTCACCACCTGGGCCTGTTGGTTAGGAAGTCCCTGATCCAGGAGCAAAGAGGATAGTCCCAGGTTGTGGAGCTTCAGAGCCAGCATGTCTGGGAGCACGGTGTGTTGAAGGCTGAGCTGAAGTCCATGCATAGCATCTAACATCAGTGTTCGGATGCTGCAGATGAATCAGAGCCGTGTGAAGTGCCAGACTCATGGGAGGGAAAACCATCCACCTCTATGCTGCTATGATGCTACTACATAAAGTTGATCATCAATAAATCAAAAAATTGTCAAACTCCATGGAAGGAGGCCTGTGACCATCTTTTATTTTTCTGGGCTGCACTGTGATGCAATTGGTACCACTGTTGGCTTGCAGCAAGAAGGTCCTCTATTCAAATCCTGCCCTGGGGCCTTTCTGCATGGAGTTCCCATGTTCTCAATATGCATGAGTGGGTTCTTCCCCACTTCCTCCCATTGTTCCAAAAACATGACTGTTCATAACTCGTCTGCCTAAATTGTTTAAAGGCATACTATGCAACATTTTTCAGTTAATTAATGTGTTCCATACCGTTTTGGATGATTAAATGAGTCATTTCAGGTCGAACAAAGGTTTTCTCGGCCGCCCTGGTGGTCTGTGGGGGAAATACCGCACATGCAATAGACCCCTTGCATCTGACGTCACGGTCACGTGATCGGGGGTGCGCGCCTCCATCTTGGTGGGCAGGCTAGCCTGACAGCCCGTCTACTACATGACAAAACGGGTGATTTAGAGCGTACTTTTAGTTAGTTTATTTCTGGAATCTAAACAATGCCTACGACTTGTTGTGCTCCCGGTTGCACAGAGAGGCATTCCAAATCGTTGGATGTACGTTTCTGTCGTTTACCGAAGGATGAGGAAAGAAGAAAGAAATGGATATTTTCAATGAAAAGAGCGCAGGCAGACCCTCCCAATGGACTGGGGGAGCCAACATACTACGAGAGAATTTGCAGTCTACACTTCATCTCCGGTAAATTACAACTTAATTCTGCTCTAGTCATTGTTCTACTTAAATAGCGGCGGAGGGGAGGTAGCTATCGCTACACAGGCCGGAGAAGCGGCCCGTGTAGCGATAGCTACCTCCCCTCCGCCGCTGTCTGTAGCAGCAACAGCGGCTTCTCCGGCCCGTGTAGCTGTTGCTGCTTCAGACAGCGGCGGCTCTCCGGCCCGTGTAGCGATCGTTACACGGGCCGGAGAGCCGCCGCTGTCTGAAGCTACACGGCCGGAGAGCCGCCCGTGTAGCTTCAGACAGCCGCCGCTGTCTGAAGCAGCAGGAAGCGGGTGCTGCTCCAGACAGCGGCGGAGACAGCAGACAGCGGCGGCTCTCCGGCCCGTGTAACGATCGCTACACGGGCCGGAGAGCCGCCTCCGCCGCCGCCGCTGTCTCCGCCGCCGGAGAGCCGCCCGTCTGAAGTTACACGGGCGGCTCTCCGGCGGCGGAGGCGGCTCTCCGGCCCGTGTAGCGATCGTTACACGGGCCGGAGAGCCGCCGCTGTCTGAAGCAGCAGACAGCGGCGGCTCTCCGGCGGCGGAGACAGCGGAGGCAGCAGCCGCGGCGGCGGAGGCGGCTCTCCGGCCCGTGTAACGATCGTTACACGGGCCGGAGAGCCGCTGCTGTCTGGAGCAGCACCCGCTTCCTGCTGCTCCAGACAGCAGCGGCTCTCCGGCCCATGTAACGATCGCCACCTCCCCTCCGCCCGTTCACGGGAGCTAGTATGTCTGTGTTTACGCTGCAATGTCGCCGACACCCCCACCCATTTTAACAAGACAAAAACACCAAAATAATCCGTAGTGAGTGATTTTTTTTAACCTACCGGGCGGGTCTTCCTCTCTGCTTTGTGCTGTTGCACAAACATGTCCGAACATCCATCCATCCATTTTCTGACCGCTTAATCCCTCATGGCGTCGCGGGCGTTTGCTGGAGCCTTTTTCCTGATATAAAATAATTGCAGCCGTCCAGTGGTTTCAGGGGCTTTCGTGCTCTCTTGTCTGTACTGGCCTGCGTGTTTATAAAGCAGCTGTATATGTCGCAGTACGAAACCCTTGGCCAGCATTTCACAGACTCGCTCCGTCCCTTCAGGCTTTTGCTGTGTGGATCTGGCAATCTGATACCATCAACCATCAACTTACTCTTAAAACGATCTTGTGATACGTTATCTAAAGAAGAAAAATACCTGGAGAACTCGTCATTTCGTCAAATGGCGTGCCAACCAATATGGCCGCCACGCAAGGGGTTCTGGGTAACGGAGTCACGTGGTTGCAAGGGGTCTATAGCAGGAGCCCTCGGCCCGCACTCACAGGCTCAGTAGTCTCGTGTGCATCGCGAGAGTCGGTCTTGCTTTACGGCGAGAACTGCTACACGCCCCCAGTGAAAGGCATGTTCGTTGCTAGATTTGTGCAGTTATCATGGCGGAACCAGCGAGAAAACAGCGAAAGCCCATGTCGGAGCAGGCAAGAAAGAGGAAAATGGCTCTGGATAGAGAGAGGAGTCATACACGGGTGAACATAGAAGTCTGCAAGGCTGACGCGGACCTCGCGTTTCTGCTGATGCCATTGTAAGTAACATTGTAGGGTTTCCCTCACGCTACCGCCTCGCCGACATTCCAAAAAAATAATAATAAAAAAATAAAACTAACTCGATATGCGCGCAAAGCTTGTCTCCCCCCCCGCTCCGCTCAGCCGGTCATCGGCGCAAAGCTCGTCTCTCTCTCCCCCGCTCCGCCGGTCGTCCGGTAAGCAAATTCCTAGGGGAAACACTGCATTGGAATGGTTTTTCTCTCTCTGTGTGCATGTTCATACTTTCACTGTGTTAGTCATTGTTTGTACTGCCGTTTTTTCGACTTTTGTATTCGTTGTGTTCGCCTGTCTGCTAAGCTCAAAACAACCGCGCCTGGCTTGACGGACAAACCAGAACAGCTGAGCATATTTACGACAGTGCACTTTTACTTTCGCCCTCTGGGGGGAGCCTCGCTGGAAAATCAACGCCGGTTGCATAGTATACCTTTAAAGGTGTGAGTTTGTTTCGTTAATGGCTGTCCTGTGTGTCTGTTGCGCTGTGATAGGCCTGTCCTGTATAAATGCCCGCTTTACAGACCACCTCATGGATAAATGGCCTCAGACTATGGTTTATGCAGAAGTTAATGCATTAATTTATTTGTTTTGTTTCATATCCTGAACCAAAAATAGTCTCGGACCAACGGGTGGTCTATAAATACACCAAATGGCAAATTGCGGTAGGCTGCTTTGTGCAGGGTGCTCACCTGTCTTGAACGACTCAGTCTGGTCTGAGCGTGTTGGCTTTGCTGAGCATCTGTGCGCCCCTGCTGTCCGGCTGCCCTGCTCAGGCGTGTCTGAGGGTGGCTGCTTTGAGTCTGCAGCTCGGTGGAGCAGGATGCACTGGATGAATTCTCATCCACTGACGCTATAAACCAGGAAAAACAATACAGAATTAAGCTAGTAGTATTATAAACACTACCTGTGCCATTATCACCAACCAACAGCTGCTAAATGGCAACATGGTGACTGGCACGCATCAGAGACTCAATAAGCAATGTTAATGTTATTAGTAATCAGCAACATTTTCCCCTATTTAAAATCACTGTAGAAAATATGTCCCCCAGCGTATTACTTATTATTAGCCCCCCCCCAGGCTAAGCGTCATCTGTTTATTTTAATTGAGTCGATGTTTGAGAGAGACATAATACATTGAGTTAACTTCCAGTCTCGGAGAAAACCTCCCGGTCTAAATAGCCAACATGCTAGCTGTTACTAGCTCGACGCTAAACGGTAGCCAGGGGTTGAGGTTGCTAGAGATGCAGATGAGGAAAACGGACAAGTGCACTGGTGAAGCCTCAACAGTGAGGACTCCACATACCCTTACATTCCATCCACTTGACTAATGTCCGCTCCCCTCCCTTGCAAACAAAACGGGCAATATTTTACCTCTCAACCCAAAATAGTCTGACTTCCACACTGTTTTACCAAAACCTGCCTTGTTGAGAGGACCGCAGCGCGGATCTCTTGGGGGGGACAAAAGAGAGGAAGTGGAATCTGCTTTTACATAAGCAAATGATGTACAGACGTGCAAAGTGTTACTGAAGACATGTAGGCCTGAAAAGTGCCTTGAGATGCTGTGTTGTGAATTGGTGCTATATAAATAAAACTAACTTGAATTGAATAACCCTCATCTGGAGTAATTTTTTTTATAAACTCCAAACCCTTTAATTCACCAAGAGAGTTCTCTTTTTTTCTGGGTGGTGTTAACATCCCACCACAGGCCAGCACACCTGAGCCTAAAATTCAACTCACTAATCTGATAACAAATGTGGAGGAAAATCACCAAGAGTCTTGCATCATAGTTCTAGAGCAGCGGTTCCCAAACGTTTTAGCCACGCACCCCCTTCTTTGTGCCAACCGGGTTAACGCACCCCAATCGTCCAAAAAAGTAATAATTTGCAGTTACAACAACTCAACCACCATAAGAAAGGTTATGGAGATAAAATTATAACATCATTTGAATTAAACTTCAGTAAAGTTACACACAACATCCACAACAGGATCCTGAGGATTTTCAGGTGCATCGGTTTAATTTGATTTGTATCTGATGATGAGCGAGAGAGAGTTTCTACCACTGTGTCGCTCTACCACCGAGTAACAATAACAGCACCGGTCTCGATAAAGCTGTTATTAATCAGAGAAATAAAAAGTTATTTCCTGATTGTTTCACAGCGGTTACATTCAGCAGGTAAACACGCCCAAGGCAACACACCTCAGCTCCTGCAGCCCCCCACCGCCGGTTTCCCTGTTTCTGTCTGAATACGCGCTAAAACTGCATCTGTAAAATCAACTGCACCTGTCTGAATCACAATGAAAAGTATTACAGCTCTGTGCATGAAGAGAGTCAAGAAACCGCGTCTACCACCAATTTTCCCACCAGCGGCGGCAGTGTGCATCTCTTTCTCTCTTGGTTCCTCTCCTCCTTCATCACTAACTTTGAGCTTAGATGTCTCACCTGCATGACAGTTTCCCTGGTTTTAGCCAATTGAGCATATTTGCCAGAATGATTGCAGTAGAGGCAACAGGCTAGGTATTATATACAGCGTAATGCCTATATTTTATATTAAAATGAAGCGTAGAACATTTCTTCTAAATAAATACATTTTCGTGTGAACACTGTAACGTTCTGTTATGACACCCAATCACCAGACCGAGGTTTTACTGCTAACACTTTATTTTAGGACAAACAGAACAGCTTTCACCCCGCCAGTCCCCTGAACCACCACTCTTCCCCCTGGAAGCCACACATTTCTTCCAGGATAAACCCAAAACAATCTAACTTAAAGGAACAGTAAGTGTGCAACAGCACTTAGCAATTTAAGTCTAATACAGATTATTACAATACTTTTTTATTTATTGATTAGATTTACAGTTTTTGATTTTAATCTTTACAAAGGAATGTTTATTGACACGTCTTTATGGTGTGGGGGGAAAAAAAACACGGTCAGACCGCCATTACATTTTTCATCTCGCGTACCCCTAGTGGCAGCTCGCACACCCCCAAGGGTGCGCGCACCACGCCTATTCTAGAGAATTTTAACACCGTAAACCTCTCCAATTAACTTCCAAAATACAGACAGCATATCAAGAGCCCCACCAGGGATATTATCACACTGGATCATTGTTACAAAGTTTAAAAAAAATGCATACCACACTGTCAGCGGGGTTGCTCTGGTTCTCTCATGTCTGCTTCATCTCAACTCAACTTAGAGGTAAACACTGACACTGTGACTTTATACATCCATTTTTGTGAGGATGTGTGTGCAGACCAATGCCTTTCACACATACAATAAACCATGCTTCACTTCATATCTGATGAAGTTCAGGAACGCTGAAAACAAGGAAGAGGCTTATAGCAGTGGGGACTGAGCCCAGGAACAAGCTCGCCAAGGGGATTATGTTAAAAGACGCTACAAAAGAGGTTAAGACAGTTAAAAGAGGCTACAGCGAGAGGATGAAACAGTTTTTCAACTATAAACGCAGCCACAGCTTTTGAATGCCTTGAGAAACATCACCTCCTACAGAAGTCCCCCCTCCACGAGCAGAATCCTCATCTGACAGACGACCTCAAAAGCTTCTACTGCAGGTTTAAAACCTCCAACCAACTTGTCCACATCACATTCTGACGAAACATTTCCCAGGAGCTGAGATGGTTCTCACACGTGATAGAAAATTATCAATCACAATTCGTATAATAAACCACTGCTACAATACAATTGAAAAGTCTAGTAATTGCCCCTCCCTACACCTCAGAGACCGATCCAAACCAATCCAGATATCTGCCAACGGAGCGTTGTATCCCTCCAATATGAACATTTTTCGTTTGAGTAACTTTAAATAACGAGCTCACATATCCTCCCCACAGGTAAATCTAAACTAACCCTTTAAAGACCCAGTATGACGAATCTAGATGTTTTAAGGTCTAAAACAGAGTTTATAGCTGAAGACTTTTTAAGACCCTGAATTAAGGAGGAGTGTGTATTATTGAGCTACCGTCATTGTCTATAATTGCTGTTACAGTCGTCTCTGAGGAGTCACAGCTCTCCTGTTCAATGGTTTCGCTGGAGTCAACGAGGGACACGGCGGATCCCGCCACTGGGGTGCTGCTGCTTGAAGCTGGGTGAGCAGCATTTCCGACTGGCTCCGAAGCAGCTTCTGACTCTGATGTTGGCTTTGTCCATTGGAGGGCATTTTTCTACAGAAAGAGAACACAAAAGTGAGCTGGTAGTACTAAAAACAACAATGCAAAGTGCATCAACTTCAAAAGGCCTTTTGGGACGAGTAAAACGTAACTCTGGTCACTGATCACTGTGGTTACATGGAACAGTGTCTTGGGCTGTAAAATACAGCTGGCTGCCATAGTGGCAGACAACAAACTAGAGCACCTCATCTATGATAGGCCGACGGCCGGAGTTACTCCCTTAAAACCTTTGCAATTCCACTATTTTGATTTAAGTAAGTAAGAACAAGTATCAGATGAAGTACCTTGAGTGTGAACAGGCTCATTCGACCAGGAAGCTTGAAGAAGATGCTGTTCTTGACCCGGTCTCCCCTCACTTGAGAATGCAGCATGGTGACCAGGCAGGCCAGAGGAGCTGTCCCACTGCGACCACACACAGAGGTACACTGCATGTCAAGTCTGGCCCACATTTTAGTCACTTTAGAAACAATCCTTGGTTTGTGCGAAAATACTCAGCATACTTTGCAGAAACTTTTTACATGTTAGTCTTTAAAAAACCAACTACATATAATGCTCACTGCAGACATCTTAGTTAACCCTCGTCTTCCCACAGAGGTGACAGGGCCAACTTTAGCACGTCATTTTAGTAATTTTAGCATGTAAAGCCTACATAAAATATAAAAAAAATAAAAAAGACTTTTCCATATTTTACTAGAAAAACCTTATTTGGCTTATGGTGTTTAATCACACAGAGTCTCACATACACTTTATGGATCAATATATTGGAAAGTTAGCAAGTTTGTCCTGCAATACACAGGTTGCCGGTTCAATCCCCTGCTATGACCGAATTTTATGAATCAAGGTCATCCAATCTAATCTCCAATTAACTTAACATGCATGTTTTTTCCCATGCTTGTAGGCACTTTGCAGAAATTATGAAAATTGACTCCGGTTTGTTCAATTTGTGCCTCTTTGTGAGAAAGAACAAAACACTGGGAAAGCTTAGAATATTGAAATAAAAACGTAAACTTATGTATAGAAAAAAAACAAAAGAAGCAAAACTGTGCAAACATGCATCCAAATCGTGGCCAAACAATATGAAATAGCTTCAGTAATTTCCATAATCTGCTCATTATTCAGGGAGCCTCGTGTGATTGCAGGATTCGGATTGCTGAAGTTGCTTCGGTCCCCTTTTCCTGTTCAGTCATTACCTCATTTTGACTCTTCTAGTTTGGCCTATAAACTGAGTTCATTTTAGTCAGAGCAGATTTCAGACGATCATCACGGCAATGCACTTAGAAACAGCACTTCCTTTGGTCATTTAAGGATTAGATAAACCCCACACAGACACCCCATACTCCTGGAGGGCAAGGTTCTAGGCCTTCTCTAGATCCACTAAACACACGGCAGGGTTTCCCCTCTGTATTATAAGCATTTACGTGCTGCTCACAGAGGGCTAACATCTTTGAATCACCACCCAGCTTAAAGAAATGTCTACTTGGTTATGGTGGCAAGCTTTCATTTCTCAGTTTTGGAGAAATGTGGGACATTACCTGAGCTTTATATAAACCATGTTTGAATCTAGCAGATTTTAATGCAGTGGGTCACCAACACGGACCCCACGGGCACCAGGTAGTCCCCAAGGACCACATGTGGTGCCCTCAAGCCTCTTCTAAAGCTAGCGAAGCCCTCCAGTGAGATGCATCGAAAATGTTATTTTACCCTGTTGCTCCAATTTTGGAATCACATTTACATTTATATAGCTTTACAAAAAATAAAAAAAAGCATTGCAAAAATGTTTATTGGATAGCACTGACTCTTCTAGTTCAAGGATCAGTACTGGCAGCCGTTGGTGCGACTTAGTGTCGATGAAGTAGCTCTCAGTTTCAAAAAGGTTGGGGACCCCTGTTTTAGTGTAATTAGAACTTTAAACTTTTAAAACTTTTGAAAAATTTAAAAGTTTTACCTTCAAGGACCATTGTAGAACTTTTCTGAAGTCCTACCTACTCTACTTTCAGGTTGACAAATGAGAAAAGATTCATCCAATCTTAAGAATTACACACATTTTAGGTTTACACAAATAGAAAGTGTTTCAAAAAAATTAAAAATAAATCACAAACTGTTTTAAAGGATCTTTGTTCAGTGGAGAAAAGCTGAATCCAGTTTTCACTTCAACTTTTACAATTAAAGTTCGCATCCAAGTCTGACGTGAGGCTCTGTTAATGAATCGGTCATATTAATTCCTAAACATCCATTCATATAACCAAAGATTGATTTTTTTTTTTTTTTTTTTTAAATATATAAATATATATATATATATATATATATATATATATATTTTTTTTTTTTTTTTTTTTTTTTTTACTGACACATTTTGCTCAAATGCAAAATGCAAATGAACGTGCAGCTGAATGACTGTGTAAAGTATGAATCTTTGGATGAGTAAAAACAGGAAAAAGGAGCAAGGAAATGTAATTTCTAACAGCAGATAAAACTTTGGACATTTGAAAGTCCTTTAACATACCTTCTGTTAACCGTTGGCAGCCATCCCAGAAGTTCATGGAGACAGAAACAAAGCCAGTTATTAACAAAATTACATTTTCATGTATGTATGACTAACCTGCAAAAATACGATACAGCTGTGGTTAGAAAAAGGGTAACTGTCTAAAGTGAAATACATATGAAAAAGATTCGACGTGGCGGACTCTTAGCATGGGTTGCTTGTTCTAGTTGGCAAACCATAGCAAAGCAGTACCTGAAAATATGAATAAGCTTTTTCCCCCAGCACAAACATGGCACGGTTTTAAATCTTCATTCTTCCTCATTGTATTAAAATCCAAACGATAAATATTTTAGATATTATTCCAGCTATTCCATTAAGCATACAGCAATTTGTGACATATTTGCAGCAGTAGTAATGGTGGTAACTTTTCTGGTTTTACATTTGTTTAAAAGATTATGTTTAATCCAAAGCTCCCAGTAAACGGTGACATTTCTTCTCTAAGTGACCATACCTTTGAAGTCTTAGAGCAGCCTATCCGTACTGTTGAAAACATATAAACCAATACTTTCACTATCAGCCTAATCATGCAGATATAAATAGAAAAACACCCCAACTATACTGCTCTGCCAAAAGCAACAGATTACTTAAACAGTTACAAATCACTTTTTGCAATTTGACAAATGCTCTTAAGGAAGTGTGTGAGAGGGCGTCTTCACACCAGTATTGTCCAAGGGATGCGTTTCGATTGGGCGGGGAACGCTGGGGAAGTGTGTATACACTTCACTGTTAAACTACACTTTTTAAAACCAAACAGTGTGGACGGTGTCATCCAGTTACAGACGATGTTTGTTTGGAGTGAGATCATAAGAAGCCGCCCAGTATGAGCAGCAAGCATACTTACCAACTATGGTAAGGCATTTTAACATTTAAAAAAAAAAAAAAAAACTTGCCAATATCCATTTAATTGAATTTTACAAATGTGAAAAGGGAGTTTCTATTACATAACTACATAAACCCCAGAATCTCAGTCTGTCAACAAGGCTGTAACCAGACTAATGTATACTGAAATATCAGTAATGTCATATCACCTTTACTGAATAACGCTATATGCGATATACAGGGGTTGGACAATGAAACTGAAACACCTGGTTTTAGACCACAATAATATATTAGTATGGTGTAGGGCCTCCTTCTGTGGCCAATACAGCGTCAATTCATCTTGGGAATGACATATACAAGTCCTGAACAGTGGTCAGAGGGATTTTAAGCCATTCTTCTTGCAGGATAGTGGCCAGGTCACGACGTGATGCTGGTGGAGGAAAATGTTTCCTGACTCGCTCCTCCAAAACACCCCAAAGTGGCTCAATAATATTTAGATCTGGTGACTGTGCAGGCCATGGGAGATGTTCAACTTCACTTTCATCAAACCAATCTTTCACCAGTCTTGCTGTGTGTATTGGTGCATTGTCATCCTGATACACGGCACCTCCTTCAGGATACAATGTTTGAACCATTGGATGCACATGGTCCTCCAGAATGGTTCGGTAGTCCTTGGCAGTGACGCACCCATCTAGCATGGGCCAAGGGAATGCCATGATATGGCAGCCCAAACCATCACTGATCCACCCCCATGCTTCACTCTGGGCATGCAACAGTCTGGGTGGTACGCTTCTTTGGGGCTTCTCCACACCGTAACTCTCCCGGATGTCAAGGCTGGTCCAATTTAGCCATGAAACCTCCCACACTAAAATGAGAGGTGTTTCAGTTTCATTGTCCAACCCCTGTATATTAATATTGAATTAATATCCACCCCTAATAAATATACAGCTGCAAACACAATATATATGAACGGAAAAAGGTGAAATCATTTGTTAGCAGAAGAATGTTTGAGATAGCTCAAATCTTTGCAGTTCATAGGAAAAATGTAATTCTAAAGTTTTGAAACTTTAAACCACATATTCATTTATTTCTACTTCTAAATTTCTAAAGACCCTCCCTAGTGATTAAATCTGAAAATGGCTTGACTTTTGTGAAACAGCGAGCTGTTCTATTGATCAATTTTGTTACTTTGGTTTTCTAGATTGTCTGATTTCCGACTGTATGCAAACTGCACAAGGTTTCGCTTTCAAGTGTGCTAAGCGCCATGTTTTCAGTTTGAGTTTACTTGTTCGATCAGCACCAGCGTTCCGACGGGCTTTCATACCTGCCCAAAGGATGCGCACTATCAGAGGAAGCGGACTTGGCTTCACTCAAAGCCAACTGGACAACTCTAGTGTGAAGACGCGTGTGTATGCTCAAGTTATTCCAGCTAGCAGTCAGCAAAACTGTCTGTGTGTCTGACCTCATTTCCTTCAGCCCCTTGGTCTGGATCACATGGAGGATTTGTTTAGGAGTCATGGGTGCATCAGAGAAGTTCTCCAGGACCTGTTCCAGGAAGACATGTTTTTTGAAAAAGAAAAACTCAACAAGGGAAATGTGTAGAAGAACTTTACAGGAACAACAAATTAAAAACTGTGCAGAGGAAGATCCCGAGAGACAACTTCACCAAATCTCTTGGAAAAATTTAACACATGCAGAAAATTCACAACACGTGGGTCTTAGACATAGTTCAGATAAGTTTATATTGATGAAGAGCAAATAAATGCTTCCATCTTTTTATTGTTGATATGAAAGCTAAAACAACCGATTGATTCATAGAACAGTTGACGTATTATGTTGATGAATACCTTAAATACAGACAACTAGTTACTGCTTCAGGCTGCATAATGCCATACTGGGTTTTCGCCAGTGCATTTCAACGTAATGGATTGTTACGCTGAAAGTTGTCAAGGTTACGCGGAAATGAGACCGTTACGCTCAGTATGACACGGAACAATACGACACTGATGTTTGAGCGCGAAACAGAAAAGTCGGCAAAGCTCTTGAACGTCCATCAGCGCAGCTATAAACCTCCCGAACAACTTAAGCTAACCCTGCTGGTATTAGCTTGATGAACGGCCCCCTTCGACCTGCGCGACGCAACGGTAAATGCATCCAGAGAAACAGTGGAACCACACACCAGCACTTCTGATTTTACTTTTATTCAATTCTACTTTATTTTTTGTCTTTTCCAACTTAACTGCAGAAATTTGAGATATGTAAACAAAATATAGAGGCCATTATTGTCATTATTATTCTCATCTAACCCCTTCTCCAAATAAAATACAGAGGATTGATTTATGTGATCAGCACAAATTAAGTATACGGACTCAACAACAAATCAATGTTTTCAAACCTAAAGTACTTTAAGTGTAAACATTCACAGTTGTCACGCCCCCAAAAAACAGATCATCGCCCTTGGATGTCGTCCAGCCGCCAGAACAGGGCGAGTTAAAGGATGAGGATTTGGGCCTCATTTATTTTTCATTGTGCTTTACTATGTTTTGAAGCTAAAACCAATATAAAACTATTTCTGAAGAAATAATTACACTAATTAAAAATCAAGTGTCCTCAGGGTTAACAATTGTTCTAAATTAAGCTAATTTTGACCTCATTTCAAAAGAATTTAGTTCTCTAAATCAAACACCTTCCTTGAATTTTAAAAATCATTAAATCGCCTTTATAGTGGTGTTTTTTAACAGTTTTTATTTGCTCTTTTATTAGCCCTTTTGTGTTTTTATTTGCTCTTTTGTGTGTTCATAGTGCCTTCATCTTAATTTTGCTTGGTAGTTTTTGTTAGGTTTCACTAGCCTAGTAGAGAAGAGTTGTTGATTGAAATATACTGTTAATATGCTGTTCTTTTTATCTCTCTCTGCAGGTGTAGAAGCAGATTCAGGATGTGATATTGCTCTCTCCCTTTCCTCTCTTGTTTTTCCTAATCTCCCTTTTAGCATTTTCTCTCATCCGTTTCTCTCCTTTCTCCCCTTTTTTTCCCCTTTAAATTTCAGTGTCCACTGAACATGAAATAGTCCCAGAATAAAATAGAATAAAGCTTCTTGCATATATACAGCAAGCAGAGCACTATGGCAAAGCAGCAATGCTCCACTTGTACAAGTAAAATCTGTTGGGCTGTTTTTGGCATTAAGACAACAATTCTTATTGCCATACAGGACACACACACACACAAAAAAAAAAAAAGATTCCCCTCTGATACTTCTGTCATGGTTCATGGTTTTGGCAGAAAATGTAGTTTTGGCAAAACAGACTGAGCCTTTTTTTCACTATTGCGCACACAAATTAGAAAAGTTACTGCCACACTTCTCAAGCAAGGCAAGTGCGGTGGAGACACAGTCAGAGTTTGTACTACTGAAGCAAATGATGGATTCCAGTGACCGGTATGTCTCATTTTCCTTTCCACACTTTCCAGGGCTGTCCTGAGTGAATGTACTGGTTAATTCACTTACCAACATGGTGGTCAGTGAGAGAGTGTGGGGGCATGTCATGTCATATAGGAACTATGTATAGTGGGAATTTGAAGGAACAGATCAGTATCTGTTACGTCTCCTGACACCAAAGCAGCATCTTGCCTCCTACACTGTCAAGTCTGGTTTTAGCTCAGAGATGCCCCACAAATCCATATTAAAGCAGACAAAAATGCTCAAACTCGCCTAATAGATGTAAATCTGTTATTTCATCCTTGAAACAAGCATTCAGTAGGAAGGGGCAGAGAAGTGAGTGACACGGAGCTGCATTAGCACAAAAAGGAAGCAGTGCTGTCCTCCTGGCTGCTAACAGCTATTTCATGTGGTAACTTTGTTAGGTATCTCTTAATTCAATCCTGTTGTAACGAACGACGAGTGACAATTGATCTCAGCCCTTTCTTGTTACATTTGATGTCATAAAGGACAGAGTTTGGGAGCATACTATAAAAAAGCACTGCTGCTCAGGTTTGTTTACATCAGCATGTGTCAGTTAAAAAGAGCAATTATGTTAATAATGAAGTCTAAGTGTAAATATAGCACATAAAATGTATTTTTCTGAATGGCATGTCCAGACAACAGCATTAAAAGCATCTTAATCTGTCCCTGAAAATAATCCCTACGATATTCTGGCAGAAGCCTTATTGATTTAGCAGAAAGCCAATAAGCTTCCACTGGAACAGCCGAGCTCTCTTCCCTGCTGCATTATTATTATTATCTCAATCTGAGATCGTTTGTCGCGCAATCTTATACCTCCTTACCACTTCTACTTGTGGAAGAAATTCTGCGGCATAGCTAAGGCTGTAAGATTGTAGCAGGATTAAATGAGCAGAAAACACTGCTAGATGTGGACTAGTTAAAACCCTAATTTGGACTATTTTACAATCATAGCAAATTATTAAAAAATATATAAGTTTATTGTTTGTGAAAATTTTATTTCTTGAAACTGAAAAAGGGATCCTTAGTTTTCCAAAGATGTTGCTAATGTCTTATCTCATTGTGGTGTCATTGGGAGCTGCGTGCATCTTTAAACCACTACTACTGGGTGCAAAAGCTTTAAATTGATCCAGTTATGGATTTTATATATTTCTTTTCCTTTAAAAAAAATAAAAAATAAATAAATATATATATATATATATATATATATATATATATATATATATATATATATATATATATATATATATATATATATATATATATATATATATATATATATATATATATATAAAGAAATTTTCAAATACAGTCCAGGCCCATGAGATGTTAACATAGCCTTTTAGTCAACCTTGCTCTTGAGAGCTTCCAATAAAATATAATTAAATGAGAACAATTTAGCTACTTGAACCCTCACGTCACGCCGCCTTGTCGGTTTATAGGCGGCAAACAATAGCAAAAATGAGAATGCTTGAATTTACAGCTTGGTCTACAAAGTACATGGATGCGGTATTGGTTTTCTTAGAACTGACAGTGGAACAAACATTTGTTTGAACCTTTGAAGTGATAATCCAAACCATACCGTTACTTTCCCAGGTACACAAACATCAGCTTGTTGTTGTTATAGGAGCAGCAATTGTCTCAGTTAATTTGTTCCCACCAATACAAGGTAAACACCACCTTACTGCCCAACGCCATGGCAATGTGTGAAAGAACCGCTCTGTGGGTGGGCTTTAGACCTCATTCACTGCAGGAAAATACCTCTCTTTCCACTTAAGAATTATGTGACAATTTCTTGACAAGTGATGTGTAGACCATAAACTGCACGATTGTTTGTATGTATGTGCTTTTAGAGGAAAAACAAACTTACAGGGTATATGTTTCATATGTGAATTTAAAAATAACCCAACGTGTGAACATTTCTGTACCAATAATAATGTTGTAGTCATATTTACCTGGGATAGGCCTTAGCTTGAGCTGCCTTTGTACTTATGTTTCTGGCAATGGCTTAAAGGAAGACAAAAACTGACATTCCAACCGTCTGTGTATACCTCGCAAACCTGCTTTGGCCTTTCTGAATTAGGTGTTGTGTTTCATTAAGCTACCTTGATTTCAACGCTCTTAACTACAGGAGTCCATTCTCAAAACAAGACGTTCACCTAGTTAATATGGTAACGTAGCTTTGCCACAACAACGGTGCTTCTAACTAAAAATCGAAACATCTGCTTCACACAACCCCGAAATACGCGTTGCAACTAAATTACATGGCCACCTGCGTGGCAGCCTATTGTATGCTTGCTTATTTAGGTCGTTTTGATGCTCAAAAGCGTCGAGCTAGTAGCTAACTAGCTAGCTAACAAGCTGCCTAGCAAACAAAGACCTCAATTAGAAGTGGCTATTATGCTAGCAAGCATTTGGGTGCTTCATTACCTCGCATTTTATCACGTTGGGCAACACATATCCCGCTTTAAAACATATACGCGGAGTAACGTTCACACTAAGCTCAAACTATTTGTTAGCGGGATACATTCTTCCATTAATATGATTAAGCTGCTAGCTGCTGCTAGCTGCTACTAGCTGGCTAACAAAACACTAGAAGCTAGGTTGTGGTCGTCAGTGGAATGTCCACAGACAGCAACGTGCTAAGATTAAAATCATATCTCTAAAATATTGATGGTTGACATGCAGATTAGTTCTTATTTCTTACCATGCGAGCAGCTTCGGCCCAGGTCCGCTCCTTCTTTCTCTTTTGTTTGTCCTTCATTTCTTTAGCGCTCGTCTCTGCTGGGTGGCTACTATAAAATCTCAATGCGATCGCAACTGGACTGTTCAGCAGCGGCTAACTATTGTCGAAGAAGAGGCTCCTTTTAACCCGAGAATACGCTATTGTGCTTGGAGTGGTTGCTGGTGTGTCTGCTGCCGTGTTTTCAATCCAGCACTACAAACGCATCTTCATGCCGTGGCAGAGTGAACGCAGGGTTAGCAGCCCAACTATTGCAGGACAAGCCAGGTTCAGAGGTCAAATCCTCCGCAGGAATGCAACAGAACCCGTCCCCCTTTCCGCCAGGAAATAGGCCGTTTCATCATCCGTTGTTTCTGTTTTATGCTACACAGTGAATACGTTAATCACTTTACAACGTAAAATATTTAAAACAGAATTCAATTACAACCTAAAATTAGGTTATGAAGAAGAAGAAAAAACACATTTGAACATCTGAACTACTTTGTTATGGACATAAGTATGACAAAATGCATGATACAACAGATCATTCCTTAGTTATGAATACAATTCATATTAATTAAACAATGGCTTTTCTTCAGTCTCACAACTTTATTGTTTATTATGTTGACAGATGTTTTACTGCTGAAAGTATATAGCTTAGTAAAAACATTAAACACTGTAGATTTCAAGTTATTTTGAGTCTAAAAAATGAGTTCCATCCCTTTCCCCTTTCTTTTATGGAAAACACTCATCTATCATCTTTTGGAATTATGAGCTTGCATGAATACAACTGAAGCTGTATATTTGTACCACATTCCATTGTTAGTCTTCTATCAAAGCATGAAATCGATATAATTTCAGCACCTAAAGCTAAAAAGGAGTTTGATTCTATAACTTAGCGAACATAGTCATTTTGGATGTATATTTTCTAATCTATAAAACAACAACAGCTTTGGAAGAATCCCAAACAGACGTATTGGTCCTTTGAATAGATGCTTGAGCTTCTAAATCAGAGCTTTAAGAAAGGACCAAAAATGAAAAAGAAAACCAATAAATAATCTAAAATGCAACAAACTTGGTCTGGTTGATTAAGTGCCATAATTCCTCTTGAGAGAAAAAAAGAAATCCATAGAATAAAATTAGCTGTGTTTTATCAATGCTAAAAATATTCAATCATTTTAAAAAATAAAGTCTTTGCAGACCCTCCTTGCAAATTTCCACAATGTGTTGGTCAAAGTTGAAAGATGTCCACCATTAGTCCCAGGTACTTGTAACTGTCCACAGGCTCCACTCTAGATCACTTTATGGTTGTTGGTCCTGCAGAGTGGGGAGTTTTCCTGAAGCCTATGACCATCTCCTTTGTTTTACTGATATTCCATATCAGGTAATGTTTAACATGTCTATCCTTATTGGGGTCACAAGGGGTGCTGGTGCCTATCTCCAGCTGTCAATGGGCGAGAGGCGGGGTACACCCTGGACAGGACAGGTAATGTGCAATTCAAATTTCTTTTATTTTATTTATATAGGGCCAATTCACAACACGTGTCATTACAAGGCACTCTAATGTTCATTACATCACTTCATGTCAAGAACAGATCCATGTTGAATCCCTCCATCCCGTGGCAGACTGACTATAACAGCTGCCATCTGAAAAACTTAAGAAGGTGCTTGTTTTTGTAGGCACTCCAGGGTTACTTGTGAAGCACAGCAGCATTCAGTGCATTGGCCAATTGTCTCTACGATATATGTCCTTCTATTTAATAGAATGGAATAAATGGAAATGTATTTCATGCTGTCTGATGACAGCATGGAATACATTTCCTCGGTTATGCAGATGATAGTTTATTTCTGTGATAATCTTAAGAACCAAATCAGTTATGTAGACCACAGGCATATCTGAAGACTTTATAACCATTCATCCATCCATTGTCCATACCCACTTATCTGTACAGGATTGATGGGGAGTCTGGTGCCTATCTACTGCAGTCTTTGGACAATAGGCTGGGTCCACCCTGGATAGGTCACCAGTGCATCAGACAGAGATCAGTTCACCTAACAGTCAGTTAGACTGCTTGGTCTTTGAATAGAATAGAATTTAAGTTTATTGTCATTGCACTGTCACAAGTACAAGCAACAAAATTTGTTCTCTGCTTTTAACCCATCCCCTTAGGGAGCAGTGGGCTGCCACTGTGCGGTGCCCCTGGTCTGGGGTTAAGGGTTTTGCTCAGGGACCCAGAGTGCCGGCACTGGGGATCGAACCGGGTACTTGCATCCTTCTCTGAGTGTAAAGCACACTGCTCGAACCACTAGGCCAACACTCCCTTTGCCTTCATTCAACGATGTGCCTACAATTTACTTCCCAGTAGGTGGCAGCACTGCACAAATATTGAATTCATAAACAGACAACCGATAAAGAAGTCAGCAGTCTTTTATTCTTTTTCTTTTTCTTTTTTGCAGAGGGTGATTGCAAAACAAAGAGTTACATTTTTAGGGAATATATTTAAATCGGTGTGAAAGTATTCTGGTTGCTGTACCCCTGCATTGACCAACCATAACACAATTACTGTAATAAGTGTTTTGCAGTAACTATGTGCAATAATGTGCTGTGGTATATTATCAACATAAAGGTCATTCATTCCTGCTGCTACCTGATCATACTTCGCTGCTTTATACCTGTAACCATTATAGTAATTACTGCAACCATAAACCATAGATGCAACAATAACTGTAATAACTTATGTGCAATAAACTATTTAAACAAGGTGCTATAACCCGTGCAATAAGCCTGTGCAATAATCATGTATAAAGAGTATAATAACATATGTGCAATAACCCATTTATACAAGGTGCCATAACCCGTGCAATAATCCTGTGCAATAATCCTGTATAAAGTGTATAATAACATATGTGCAATAACCTGTTTATACATAGAAGTGTATAGAATTGTATATAGCTGTATAACTGTATCTAACTGATTCTACTTACCTACTTTGGCACCTTCTTCTGACTTTTGACTATTGAGCCGATGGGACAAGTGAATTTCTCCATTGTGAGATCAATAAAGCTTATCTTATCTTATCGTATTGTCCAAAGAAAATCAATTCTGGTTATCGACACTTTACGAAAATGTAGATTCAATCCAAACTTACAGATAGATTCAAAGTTAGTTACATGCATTCCAAATTGATCCTAGTTAACATTGCAGTCAAGTTTGATTTATTACTAAAATTGTTTAAAAATAGGTTTCTATCTAATGAAACTCAGCAGACTCCATCGAGTCATTGACTTGCAGCTGTCACTCGTCCTGTATGAGCATGTAGCAACAATGGATAGTCACTCTCAGCTGGGAGTATTTTCTATTTTAAAGAAAAAGTTAAAAATGGCAGTAGTAGCTCCTTTAGTAGCTTCATTGAGGAGAGACACACAAGCCGATCAGCGCTCAACCGATTTTCAAGTCTGTATGATGAAAGAAAGCACATACAGTTAGTCACAGAAAAAGCTCAGCCAATATGTTTAGGAGGGAGACAGGGTTAAACACTCAAAGACAGGTCAAATGTCTCATCTATAGAAGGAGACCATGAAGTGATTGGCAGTAGTAGCTTGTCACCAGATAATTGTCACAGCTAAACAGACACCAGACCAGCTTCTGTCATGATGTGTGTGGGGTAGGACGCAAGTGAAGACAGGAAAATAGGATGTTGAATGTGATCATTTATACGTAATAACAGAAACCTTACAGAACATAGAACACAGGCAGAGTCACAGGCAGAATAACGGAGGAATGGAGGAACAGGTAGGCAAATGGAAAGTATGAGAGGAGTAACAGGCATGAATGAGATGATCCAACGGGGAACTTACCGAGGGAAGAGAGGAGAATGATATTTACAGTCTGTGTGATAATGAGAGGATAATCAGGAGTAGTTGAGGTAGAAGGTAAGCAGGGAGCCTGAGGGAAGGAGACTAATTAGTGCAGATGAAATGAACTAAGACATAAGGAAGCACTAACCCAAGGGTAAGACAAAGAAAAGTCTAATTAGAATACACTGGAGAAAGAATAGAAGAAATAAGTAACTTAAACTAAAGGAATTAACTATGAATTAACTAAAGGAATTAATTATGAAAACAAAGACATAAAAGAAAGATAAAAACCCAAGCCCCTAAGGATCATCACATTGAGAAAATATATATATATATTTTTAATTGGAGTGTAATTGGAGAATTTAGCAGAATGAGGTAAATTGTGTCCTCCAGTTGGCCAAGCCTATAGCAACATAGCTACAGAAATAATTCAGGATAACCCAAGACACTCTAAATATAAGCTTTATAAAGAAGAAAAGCTTTAAACCTAGTCTTCAAAGTAGACAGTGTGTCTGCCTCACAGACTAAAAAATGGGAGTTGGTTACACAAGAGAGGAGCCTGATAACTAAAATACCGCCTCCTGCTCTATGTTTAGAAACCATTGGTTTGATGCAGTTGATCTGGGTTCTGTGGCACAGTGTCATGTGCTAATTGTCAACAATATGGAGGTGAAAGTGGACGCTGACCGTAAATCTGACAGTAAGGTAAAAGCTGTGGTGAAATCCAGCTTTTCTCAGTTAAGGCAAAAATAAAACTAATCTTTCACAAACAGCACTTTGCTGCTGCTGCACGTCTTTTAACTGGCACAAGGAAGTACGAGCATATTCCACCTATTTTAGCTTCACTCCACAGGCTGACCGTCCATTTTAAGATTAATTTTAAAATCATTTTATTTGCTTTTAAAGCCTTGAATGCCCTCGCGCCACCCTACCTTTCTGACCTGCTGCACACTCCTAGTTAAACTCTCAGGTCAGCTGACCAGCTGCTCTTGACAGAGACTAAAGCTAGAGTTAAGTTCAGAGGGGATCGAGCATTTGCCATTGCAGCTCCCAAGCTTTGGAACAAGAGCCGCTGCACATTAGACAGGCCTCTTCTCTGTCTCATTTCAAATATCTTCTTAAAACCCACATTTTCTGCTTGGCTTTTCATACCACATAAAGTGTTAATTGTATACATGCATATTTTCATCATGTGCAGGCAGTGCCTTTTAGTTTTTTATTATTATTCTTTAATTTTACTGTCTTTATCTTTCTATTGTCTACTTCATCTTTTATTGTGTTATATAATTAGCATGTTTTATTTTGTGGTACAGCACTTTGGAAACCTTGTGTGTTTTTAAATTGTGCTATATAAATAAAGTGGATTGGATGAAGCTGTTAGTTTAGATAACTCAGAAAGCTCAACTGGATCAAAACAGTCCAAACACAGATCAGGTTCTACAGTTACCTCCATTGCTCCTTCCTTACAGATTTTATTTTTAGTAGAATAATTTTTATTTAGAATGCCAGTTTCACACCATTTTCCTTGTGTTGAGCTTTAAAATAGTGCATAGTTCTTTTTTTGGGGGGGGTTATTGCAAAACAAAAATGTCGGTTGGGCCACAAGTTTTTTTTTTCCTGACTTCAGACTATTGGAGCAGAGTAACAAGGTCAACCACCAGAGGGAATTGTAGCATCCCTGTATGTGAAACGGCCTTTTCACAGTCTGCTTCTTACTCACAAACTTCCTACCCACTTAAAAATGACCACAGGCTATTTAACTTTTCTCAGGGAGACAAAGACATGGAGATCAACACATCAATTAGGTGATCAATAGGTCTTCAAAAGATGTATTTTTACCTAGATAACATGGGTTAGGGTAGTGTATATATATATATATATATATATATATATATATATATATATATATATATATATATATATATATATATATATCCAGTGTCCTAATTTCCAGTTATTCTGCACCATACACTATGCAAATGGTGCAGCATGAACAAAAGTCTTTTCATACTCATTTCAGAACAGCCAAATGGAACTGAGAGCAACAGAAAGTTGCATGAACAGCAAGGTTAACAGCAGCCCACCTTTCTGTGCGATTAGAGCATGAAGGCAATAGTATAAATATTGTCTTATATATTAAAAAAGACAGCGACTGTTGCTTCTAGTGACCGGAGCAGTCCATCCCACATGAGAGTATAACTCACAGTGATATGTTAGTGCTTAGTTAGTGAACCTGAGAGCAGCAGGATAAGCGGTGTATATGAACAGAAGCATTCCTAGAGGAAAGATCTCTAATCCAGTTAAAAAGGTTGCAGACACATTTGGAAGGAGCAAAAGTCATGGTTTTATACAAACTATGAGAAGTCTAGAAGCTCTCCACGCCATTCTAAGAGAGCCTTTCCAAAAAACTCTTGCAATCTTTTCTAAATGAGCACTTTCTCGGCGCCGTGGTGGGGCAGCTAGGGTTCCCTCTTGTTTGACGTCCGCAGGATGTTGGCTCCACTGCCGTGACGTCACCCTCCCTCCCAGAATGCCTGGCTTCCAGCGCGGTGCCCCACAGTCCGGGCCCAAACTCAGCAAACAGCGTTCAAACTTGTGCCACAATGTCGACGTGGAGCGCACCGGGAGACCGGCCGGATATCTGGGAGGACGTGCAGTCGGTGAGTACCGCCGTGGTTCTGTCCGCCCGCAGCCCCGTCCCCGCGTCTCCGCTCCGGGTCGTAGGAGAACAGTGGAAATTTGCTGCGGCACAACAAACTCCGCCAGAAGTTGGTGAAGCGTTCATCTTTTGTTTGTGAACAAGCCTCCGGCTCCGGACAAAGCTCCGCCGTTCCCCAAAGACGCGCTGACGTCGGGCTGCGGAGTCCTGCCGGAAAGCCGCCGCTTAACTCCCCAAAGAAGCGACTTTCCACCAAGTTGGTTCCCGCACGCAGGCTAGCTGGGAAGTGTAGCCTGGGACTGGACGTGACTGGGCCAGCCTCACCGTCCAGCTTCCAACCCAGCAAGAAGGCCCAGAGCCGCACAAGGTTCTCCTCCGGACCGATCCACTCTCGACTTTCCCACCGTTGCTCCTTCATTTAGGCTTCATCGGGATTTTCATCTAAATAGCGTTTTTTCACTTTGACACCACAGGTCAAATTTAAAATAGCTAAGGTGTTTGTAACAACCAGAGTATGCAAACATACTTTCAGTTGTTTAATGAGTTTAGCGATATTACAATAATCCTTTTGTCCTAATGTAACTTTAAATTTCACCGATCACTGCAGTGTGAAAATGACTCCCTGAAAGGTGTTGAGGACCATGCATCTGCAGATCAGGTGTGGCATCATCAGGCCCAGCTCCTGCAGCCAGTCCGGGGCTTCAGTAGTGACAGCAGGGCAGCTTCAGGTGGAACGCCCCAAAGGTCTAACATGGTGGAGTCGAGAAATGTCCGTGTCCAAAACGGAATGAAAATGACAGCAAAGGCTCCCAGTGGCCCTAGAGATACAGTTGGAACTGGTGGCAGGCATAAAAAAACAAACCAGAAATGACCTTATTAATGCTAAATGCATATAACACTTGTGGCCGTTCAGAGAGGATGTGGGGCCGGCATATTCTTACGTCTCTACAAGATAGAGAAGATCTCCCAACCAGTGAACTTGATTTTCATTATTTCAGGCTTGTAATGAAACTGATTTGCGCTCTAAAACAGTACAGATAATGGCTGTAGTACAATAATATATAGATAAGTGAGAGGGGGTCATTCCCAAATGTTTGGCACAAGTTTTGAAAATGTCAGTGGTTATCATTAATTAATTGATACATTTTTGAATATGTAACACTTAGTACAATGTTGTACAGGAAGTAGAAATGAACAACAAAAAGTGTGTGTGTGTATATATATATATATGTATGTATATGTATATATATATATATATATATATATATATATATATATATATATATATATATATATATATATATATATATACAAACAATTTTTTTTCCTTCAGGGGATTGGGTGAAGTATACACTTATGATGTCCCACACCTTATACTAATCATATAATTACTGCATATGTTACAATTTGTTATGTATCTTATTCACATATAAGCTTTGCATCGGACGGTTCACCATCGTCCAGTAATTTCTGATAATGGACAACTTGTTATCCCTTACATAATCTTTTTATACCGTGATTTAAACTCTCATGTTTGGAAATTGCTTGAATTCCACACTCAGACCTTCACCCTACAAACAGAAAGACACAAACATTTTCTTGTTCTTCTGATCATTTGTATTTGACATTGATGTGCACCCCGTAACTCATAAAGTAGAGGTAATAGAGCTGGTTTCTTGTTTCTCTCGAAAGAACTGGCAACACAGGGGTTTTTAAGACACTGCTGCCTGGCCACGGAGGGATAGAATATTTTAAACTTTTACACTGCTGTGAAAAAGTTTAAAAGTAATTTATCCATAACTAAAACAGCTATCCCCTCAAACAGGCAGCGCTGCGCACCTTCGTTGTGCACCATATGTGCGTGCAGCATCTTTAGTCTAAAGACATGTGACACAAACTGACAGCTGTTGGTTAGCTGTTAGCGTTAGCTTCCTCAAATTTCCTCATCTCATTGGTTTAATGGTAGTGAATACGTTGTCGAAATAATCAGTACCTTAATATAATCAATAAAATATGTAATTACTCAAATATGTTGATTTACGTCAAAATCAATATAAACTGACCCATTTGCTACGTGCTAAGCTAACAGTACAAAACGGATGTTTGAGAGCGACGTAAAAAGGTCAGTAAAGCTCACTGCAACAGTGAAGTAGTAAACCTGGACAACATACGCTAACGCTAGCTGCAGTACAAATCAAGGCAGGAAAATATCAATCAGCTGATAAACAGTCAGGTAACGAAGCAAACCAGTGCACCTCCCTCCGTTTAGCTGTAAAGGCGTTAGAGGCCAATGTGGCCCATTACACAGGTTATGGTGGAGCCAGACTGAAACTGACAATTAGAGCAGAAAGAAGGAGGAACCCGTAACAATCAACCTGCTGCTGTGGTTACGGTAGTAACTAAAGAAAATATTATGCAAAACGAGCAGAAAACAGAAATTGTACAGGTGGTGCTGCTGAAGAACCAGATGCTTAGTTTCACTGTGAAAGTATAGATTTGGTAGGCGCCAGATCCATGTTTGTATTTTGGTAGTTGTCCCTCAGTAGTAAAATGTATTTATATTATCAGCTAATTGACAGAATAAAATAATATTAAAGGTGTCTGTCTGTCTGTATGTATGTATGGTCTAACAATTTTTATATAGGATGGCTGAAAGTATGGAGGACCAACACTGACAGAATTCTATATGAAAGTGGAAATATGCAAATAGCCCAATAAATAAACTAATAATCTTAAAATGTATCCCTTAATTAAAATAAATTAGCAATTTAGCAAATTTGACCTAATTTTATGACTGTTAAAAATATCCAATATACTGTATTTACCACATTTTGTAATTTAATTGACGGTAATATGTTCTTTTTACTCTATTTCCAATTCTTTTTTGTGCCGCTAGTGGCTCATCTTTTTTCAAAGTCGTCTGACAGCAAAGAGGGAGAGAAAGACATGCGGCAAAGAACCTCAGGCCAGCATCAAACCTGGGTCAGCCGAGTCGAGGGCTATGGTCTCTGTACATGTCGTGCTCACTACCCCTGCACCATCGGACCACGCCCCAACATATTTATCAAAACATTTTGAAATCACTTAAGAGCAACCTTCTAGTTATACTTATTTTGTGCCGTTTATATGTTCCTGTTTTTATTTTTTATTCTTTCCATTTCAATCCTGCATAGAATTGCCGAAATGGTATGGGAAATCGAAAATATATATTTTTTCTTAGCATTGAAATCAAGTTTCTGTTACTGTTTTCTACTGAAGATCATGTTTATTGAGCTTTATACTGGGTTTTGTTTTGTGGCTGAAGATGGGAGGCTCTTCAAACTGTTATTTTTAGCATATATCTTATGGTGCTTCTGTAAATAGCGGGCCAGATTATTTCCGCCCAAGCCTTTGGTTGGAACCTGGTTTCTCTACAGGAAACCAGAACTTTTCTCTTTAACTACCAGTATGTCTTTTTGCTGCTGCTGCATAGTTTAGATGTGAAGTAGACTCTGGGTGAGATAATTGTAGATGATCATGAACTATACTGTTGAAAACCATATTGTTACATATACCCTAAATCTTACATACATTTGTATTGGTTTTATTTTTACCCTGCCACCGTTTGTAGATTGGTTGCTTCGTACCCAATGGAGCCATCTAAACTAGTCCATGTATTTGTTACTTCAAGGCTGGACTATTGTAATTCTTTACTACCAGGAAGTCCACAAAATGCAGTTCAATGCCTCCAGCTGATCCAAGATGAGGCAGCAAGAGGTCTGATGAAAGCTAAAAAGAGAGGTCATAGTTCTCTTATAACATTTCTATCCAGAATAGAAATTAAAATTCTCCTTCTAACGTATAAAGCCCTTAATAATCAAGCTCCATCATATATCAGAGCTCTGATTACCCCGTATGTTCCTAACAGAGCACTGTGAACTATGGTCTGTTGCTATTTCTTTCTTTATTTCTTCAAAATAATGAAGCACACAAGTAAGATTAGTTTGTTAAAAATACAGCTAATTAGTCCAGCAACCTTTACGTTTTTTTAAAGTAAGGGTTGTAAAGTAAAATATTGTTGTGCAATTATACTGTTTAAAGTTATTTAATTTTTATACTGTTTTTAACAGTATTTTAAGTCACAAAGAGAAGTTGTGCAAAGAAATCCAACAAATGAATAAAGCAGCATATTTTAGTTCTTTTGATTTTACAGAAATAAATCCCATTGAATACATTTCTAAAGCCTCTGTTTGAGTTTAAATCAGTTCAGGTCTGCTGAAAAATATAATTCTGTTTAATTCTTTCGATTCACTGTGTCAGTCCTCATGTTTCCGAGTCTTTTCACCCGTTCTGTCCTTTTCTCAGTGGGTACAGAATATTTCTGAGGTCAAACGTCACTCCGCCATCATTATTCTGATAGGTGAAGTAATTCTCAGAGTTCTAGATGAAACCGGTCCTAGTGGCTGCAGAATGGAGGGCGCTGTGGACACATTAAAAAATGTATTTTAGGTCTGACATGTATGGGGAGTTTCTGGCTGTTTAAAAATATAGATAGAACAACAGATGCCAGTTCTATCCCTTCTTCAGTTTCTTAATGGAATAATTGCTTGTAGTTCCACAACAGAATGACAGTAAAAGTACCAGTAAAACTTTATTTGTGTCGTTCTCACAAATATCGACATCCCATAGAACAGAATGCAGCCGAGTTGTTTTTGAATCTGTTTTTCTTAATTTTAAAGCCTAAAATAGAAATAAGTGGTGCTTCTTTAGAAGAGACAGTAGTAACAGGTATTATTTGGCTGGACTGACGGTAAAAGCGGCTCAGTGGGTTGTCAGGGTTGCAGACCCCTGGTCTAGAACTTTACTAGACTAGTCCTGCTTCCAGGACTCATGCCTAAAAAAACTCCAGACAAAAGAAGTGTTTGAAGAGACATTTAAAAGGATCCAATTAAAATGAGCTGGAGGTAAAAGTGGGTGGAATTTAGTTGTATACTGAGCGTTGCTGCTGAGTGAGGCTTTTTTAAATGGGTGGTAATCCAGAACTTTCCAGAACTCGGTTTCCATGTCCCTTTGGGGACGGTTGAGCCTTTGGACGGCCAAATCCATGATCCGGGTCAGTCAGACATGAAGGTACTGGTTATATCCTTGCACATCTCTACCCTGTCATCAGCTTCAGCGTTTCCATTTTAAAACCAGAGATGCAATGTGATGCTCATTTCCCTCTGCTGATTCATTTAGAAACCGATTCTAGAGTTTCTAAACGAAGATCATATCTGCTTCTTTAGTTAAGCTCGTTTGTTTTGCCTTTATCTTGTCTTGCACCATGTGACCTTGGGCACAAGGTATGGTTTGCACATGTAATGACACCCTTTTGTCTTTTTGTGTTCTTGTTTTTCAGGTTTGTAAGGATGATGGACTGTCCTGGTGACCCGGCAGCTGGCACTGTGTGTGTTTGGATCTTCTCAGTCCTAAAGTAAAGCGGAGGCCCGGACAAGAGCCCTTCTCTGAACGCCTGAACCAAGCCTCCTCCTGAAACTTCTCGTCACCGCAGCCCTTCTGGGGTTGCTATGGCAGCTTTTGTAGCAAAATTCATGCTCTGGACAAAGGCTTTCCCCGCTAACCGCCATCAGATCCTCTGGTGTTCCTGCAGAACAGCCAACTTCAGAGGACTCCGGAGCTAGGAGAACAACCACAACACAGGAGACTAATGGTCTTTCCTCCTCATGACTCTTGTCCAGCTCTGCTCAGGCTCTCGGCCAGCGTCCCTGTGCAGCTGCAGAGCCACCAGTTTCCACGTCACTAGACCATGTTCCACCAGGATCACCTGAAAGGGCAACTTTATGAGAACCTCCCCGCCAGCAGGCAGCTCTTCCAATGCCAGGATTGTGGAAAACAGTACAACACTCAGTTGGGCTACAGACGCCACCTGGTGGCCTCCCACAGCACCGCAGCAGGCCAGCACTGCATGAAGGAGTCCCCGACCATGTTGGAGAGCCTGGGTGAGCACAGCGACAGGCCTCTCTCAGCAGAGGGCAGCGCCACCGTGCCGACCAGAGAGAGGAAGTACTCGTGTGAGCGATGCGACCGGCGGTTCTACACCCGTAAGGACGTGCGGCGCCACGCCGTGGTGCACACAGGACGCCGGGACTTCCTCTGCCCGTGCTGCGCACAGCGATTTGGCCGCAGAGACCACCTGACCCGCCACCTGAAGAAGAGCCACGCGCAGGAGTCTGGTTTGATGCCACCGTCTACTCCCAGCACTCATGTAGCCGCTCAGGCCACGACCAACGCCAGGCCGGTGAAGGAAGAGCCCAGCCCAGAGCCGTCTGGAGTGGGTTCTGTCTCCAAGGATCCCACCGAGGTCTTTGCCAGGGAGATGAGCACTTCCTACTCCTTGCCAAATCTGATCCCTGCGATGGGGCCTCCCCACGGACTCGTGCAGGGGTCTTTGTCTTCGAGCGTTGGCGTGGGTCATCCGCTGACCACGCACTCTTCCCACCCGCACCGCCACGGCCTTCAGCCTCCAGCCGCAGCCCAGCAGCAGCCCTACGGCAACGCGTCGCAGTACCAGTACGGCTCTACCTCATACCCTCGCTCTGACATGGACGGTTTCCTGCTGGACTTTCCCAACATCCCCTCGTCTCAACTGACCGCGATGAATTCCTCCGTCTCGGCCTCCCCCCAGAAGGAGGCTATGGGCGACGGGGTGGATGTTGGCGGTGAAACCCATCCGCTGCCCAGGAGCCCCGCTGTCTCTTCCAACGAGTTGCCGTGCAACACTAACATGGACCTCGGGTCGTTGCTCAGCTTCTTGCCTTTCAGCCTACCGCCTTACAACCCTCACATGGGGCTAGTGATGAGTTACCCACCTGCCCCCTCCCCCACGTCTTCTCCGTCATCTTCATCGGGGCTCTCCTCCCAGGCTCCGGGGCCGTTCCCTTTCTTCCAGTCCCCCCAGACTCACGCACCACAGGGCTCAGGGGTTTTTAACCACGGCCAGCTACCTCAGTCGTATAGTCCTGCTGTAAGCAATTCCAGCTCCCTACCTCACTATTACCAGGCTTTTCAGCAGTAAACACCTCTGCTCCTCAAGTATTGGCATCATAAGCACTTGTTGTACATAATGAGAAGAATAGTATATTATTTGAAAGCAAGCATCGAAGCAACACGTCACCTCATTAGTATTACCTCATAACTGAAATGGTGTGAATGTTTTAGGAACTCCCACCAGTCCGAAGAGTTTGCCGCACTTACATCTCAGCTCTTCAAACCCTTCCCTCTCGGAAAGCGTCGCAACCGTTTCAACGCACACGTCTCCTAAAAAGGGTCACTTTTTCTACTGATATGTTTTTTTGTTTCTTTCAACATTTAAGTGCTTGTGGTCTGACAGGAAGACCCACCTCTTCCCATTGACTGGAATAGGCCCTGGCCCCCTTATGGTCCTGAACGGGATGAGGTGGGTACAGAAAGCGATGGGGGTGCGCGGCCTCGCAGCGTTTCAGCGGTCCAGATAACATGTGATCGATGCATAAAAACCCCAAATGACAGAACAAACGATTGACCTGGATCTAAAGCTGTGAACATAACTGGAATTCACTGCACTTAAAAAAAAAAGCCTTTAAACGTGCACACAACCTTTATTTTTTTTAACATGGCCGAAGACAACTTGGACACATTCTTCTTCAAATGCATCATAGCTACACAACAAAACTCCTTTTTCATTTTAAGTAGAGTTTTTTGCACTTAACTTTTATTGGTGATGTAATGCCAAATTATACAAGGAGAAAAGCTGCTGTGGGTGAAAACGTCTCTGTGCTTACAGCGCAGAATATTCAGACAAAATGCCACATGTGGAAATGCTCGTCACAAAAGAGGGATTCACAGGTTGTTTTTTGGATCATCGGTGCCTTCTTAACTAAAGTATTGACAGAAACTCGTGAGCTTGTTGCCCCCTCTGCCTTAACAAAAAACACTTGGAAATGCATTGTTCCTGAAATACGCTCAGTTGTAGGCGGACAGAATCTCTCTGGGTCTGCAAGCAGAACTTGGTTTTGTGCTAGGATGATGGTCAAGGTTAGGAGAGCAGTGAGTGGGTCAGTACTTGTAAAAGCAGGTGTCTAAAGTTGAAGAACGCGTGTAGACGGCGTGTCGGATCTACCAAAGTCAGTCATTCGCAGTGGTTTGACTGAAATAAGGTAATAAATTGAGTTTGTTCCTGGCAAAGGGTGGCGTTAGTTGTAAGACGTCTATGTAGAAAACCATGTTGAACATATAAATGTGGAGGGAGAAACTTTTTAAAGGAGGAAATAGAAAAGATGTCTGAACCGTATGTGCCTGGCGTTTAACGACCCGTCTCCTGACTCGTATCTCCTGAAGGTGTCATCGTCCACCTTTCCTCCGGCGTGGTGTGACGGAGAACGGGGCTTCGAAGGGCTTCCTCCTGGTCGTTCTATTTTGTCCTAGAAACCACTGACCTGCCTTAAACGCGTGGCTTTAAGTTAGCGCTGAAGTGTCATTTTAAAGACAGCTTCTTGCGGCACTTTGAGATGCTTCCTCCTTTTTTTTTTTTTTTTTTATGGTGCGGTGTTGCATGTTGACCAGCCGTGTGGCTGTATGGGCAGAAGGAGCTTAGCCCAGATCGGCCTGCTCCCTGGAACGGCCCGCACAGCCGAGGGGACGGCTCAGTAGATCCATTCAGCTTTGGGGGGGAACATTGAGGTGATGGTGAATAGATGTGTTGAAGGGGAGGCAGACTGTTCTCCCTGGTGTTCCTGTCCTGGAGTTGTTGTTTTAAGAGACTCCATTAGCATGGTGACACGTTTCCTAGTGTTGCTGAAGGATCTTCCCCTGCTACTGTTGTTGGTGTCTACTTCAGGCTAGATTCAAGCACTTACACTAGTTCTAATAAACACGTAGGTGTAACTGTTCCTTTTTACTTGCTAGTTGCCTCTATGAGAACTGACTAGATTAAAAGTCAGGTCTTTACGACAGAAATGGGTCTGTTGACTTTGACGTGATTGGAGCTCGGCTGATGGCTCCTAAAATGTTCCAGCATGTCTTCATTTATCAGAAAGCAAACCAAATGCAGAAGCGTGTGGTGGTGTGAGAGCCGTTTTGGGCCAGGCTTCAGCTGGAACACGGATTCACGGAGGGCTGCGAGGGCATTTGGGTTCTCCGTCTGCAGCACTGGCCCAAAACCCCGCTGTCCATGCTGGGCCCGGCCCGTTTGCAGATCTGGGTCTGCTTTGCCCCCAACATGGCACCGTGGCCAAACAGTTCTACCTTTCTCCCGCTGCTCCTGTGGGTTTGTAGTGTGCTCATTCTCGACTCATACCCAACCCGTGCAGCCATGTTCTTTTAGAAAGATGCTTTCTCCACACAAGCATACTGGTTCTGCGTTTTGTCCGTTATACTGCCGTGACTAGTACCTTTGACATGCTCAGTCAGGTCTGAGGTGGAAGGGTGAACCCTTTTGATTTAAACTGGACTTGAAGTTATTTGGAAATGGTGTTTTAACCCATCCCAGACTGCTGGGCAGCAACAGCCGCTTCTGATGTCCTTCCTTCACCTGGATGCTCCGTACCGGCAAACAGCCAAACGCTGCCTTTCTGGAAACGCTCATGCTGCCGACGATCTGGTGGAGGAAGCCGCCTGGTCTGCAGCCCCTCGGCGCTTCTTAACCCCCATGGACGCAGAAAGGAAGGACTTCATTACTCACTGCTTCTGGATTTGTCTTTAGTAATGTCCATCTGTGGTGGGCTGTTTTTAAGAATATTTAGGAGCTGGTAGGAACCAGAGCAGCTTTCCCTTTCTGTTCTAATTTGTTAAACCTTACGTTAGCAAATACTGTGACTATGTATATACGCGTGTACATATGTGTGTACATGTATGGAAGTCTGTGAGACTGATGTAAATGGTCTACCTCTACCATGTCACGTTTTGGTGTACAATGCTATCATGAGCGATGGAAGTCTGCGTAGAGTGCTGGTTAAAAGTTGGCTCACACCTCCTGATGAACATTTTCAGTATTTTAATCCTCCATGGGGTGGAGGTGCTGCAGATGGGGAACAGCGAGGGAACAAAAGAAGACGTCTAAATAGCTTTCAGTAAACCTCTCCTTTAACTGCACATTCCTAACTTTCTCTCTTCACCTCTTCAGGCCTTTTTCAGTTATCCTAGGGGAGGAGCCGGATCCAGTGAGCGTTTCTTTCAGTTTGCAGTCCAATTTATGCCAGCAATCTTTGCTCTTCCTCGTCGTCTTCCGCTGTTCCTTCTGCCGCTGTTCCTCACCGGCGTCACCGGCAGAAACCTGCATTGACAGCTTTCCATAAGCTATGGGGGTGCATCCGAACTTTTACCTGGTACTTGGTAATGTTACGCTGTCCGCACAGTGGGAGGCGGGTACATCGCTCGGCTCAACTGGTCACATTCTTACCAGCTTTTTAATTTCACTTAACCTACTACCTCAAGCAGCAGAGACTGTCTCAGCAAACTGCAGCAAAATATCTTGAGCAAAGTTTTATTTTTGTCACGTCGAGTCTAATTTGTAGTTCTGTAGTGTTTTTGTTTTGTTTTAGAGAAATCCATTTGCAGATGGTGTATCTATTGCTCGTACGTTAACTCTGCATTTACTGCTACGTCTCAAAAAATCTGAATATTGTGAAAAATGTCTATTTGTTGTCCCTCGTTTCAGAAAGTGAAACTAAAATCTTATCTAGAGTAATTACACACAGTGTGAAATATTCCAAGGCCCTGTTTTTTTTGCTTGTGTTTTTGATGATTCAGGCTTACAGATAATGAAAACCCTAAATTCAGTGTCTCAGAAAATTAGAATATTACATATGATCAATTCAAATTAATATTTGAAAACAGAACTATTGGGCTTCTAAAAAGTTGATATTGATGCACTCAGCACTCGGTCGGTCAGGGCTTCATTAGCATGAATCACTGCATCAGTGCGGTGTGGCATGGAGATCAGCCTGTGGTTCTGCTGAGCTGTTCAGGAAAGCCGGCTTGGTTTGATGGCAGCCTTCAGGTCATCTGCCTTGTTGGTGCTGGTGTCTTCTCGAGTTTCCAATAGTTAATTTATTTACTATAGTCTAATACGAGATGATGAATTAGGGGGGTGGGGGTTATTGTCTGTAAGCCATAATCATCAAAATTACAACAAAGTCTTGAAATATTCCAGTCTGTGGTCTGAAACTATAATAAAAGTCCCCATTTCTGAAATGACTGAAAAAAACGCAACTTTTTATTTGCAGAATTCTAATCTTTATAGATGTAGCCGTACTGTTCTCTGCAGGGTGTCTAGCCTTTAGTTTGGGGGGGATTAGGCCCTCACTGGGCTTGTATGAACTGAAATCATGTCAGGAATGATTGAGAAACGCATTATCCCGTGAGCCTGTCATAAATATCAATTGACCTCAGCTTCTGAGTTTAAGGCTGTTGTTTTTTTGTTTTACTTTTGAATTGATGAATAATAAAAAAAAAAAAGGTCAGAATTGTAATGTACTTATAAATTCTGTATGTTCCTGACTCCTAAAAACCCAAACAAATAAGGAATTTGGTCTCCTAGAGAAGATGCTTCTGTTTTCAACAATGTAGAACGAGACAGCAGGACAGAACGTTTGAACGTCATTGATTAATTATTCAAATGTTTTACCTGCTTTCTGGCCAACGGAGAACATCTGGACTCAAAGTTCTTGGCATATGTTCTGCTTCAGCTATTTGAGTTAACATTTAATAGTCTAGAATACAGTGAAACAATGACTTATCCATCATTGTCTTAAGATTAAATGATCTGAAATAAAAGATTAGATTTACAGTGTCTGTCCTGTTATTCACTAAAACGAGGTCTGGAGTTAAGCCAGTTCCAGTAGGAGGTTATTAGAGGTTAAATGGACAACTCTATTAAAACACTGAAGCGTGTATTGCTGCCGACAAGTTTATTAATGTATGATTACATGGAACGCAAGAGGAAGGCATGCTAGTCCACTACCAGTCCAACTTAAAGATCTTCATTAAATTTTATTTATGTAGCACCAATTCACAACATGTCATCTGAAGGCACTTTACAAATTCAAATAATGTCAATTCTTATTTGTCTCTGGGATACTTTGTCCAGCAGGATGCTCCACATGATGAACAGCATCAACACTTTATCACATTTTCAATGTGGCTCTACGAGTTCAGCTTAGCAGAAGACTAACAGTTTTCACACTAATAAGTGATTCATTGTTTTGCAACTAAGGGATCCAGTGATTTTCTAGTGATATAAGGATAATTGTTATCTTAGTGTAAAAGATGTTTTCTCTAAATATACATATTAGCTTTGGGAAAAAGTTTTTCTTGTAAGCTCAAAATGTGATAAGGGTTTAAATAGTAAATATCTGGTTTCTGTCCTTGGTTCCGTTGGGCAGCTCCACCCTTGTGACCCTTCTGTGGGTCACAATTAAATTAAACAGGATGGTGAATTTAAATTAAATCATAAATGAATAATAATGGATACAAAACTGGCAGCAACATTAATTTGTCCTTTTATTTCATGAACCAGTGGAAGGGGCTTGGAGTAGAGGATCATTTAGATCACAACACACACCTGCCATATCTTTATAGTCAAAGATTTCTGATCAGTTAAAACAGCCAGAATTGTTTCACTATCCCACATCAGTAAAAATATCAAGCTGAGCTTGTAAAATGGGCCAGATCAGTATGGCCAAATCAGGACTAGATACACAGCTGGATTTTAGTAATGGGGGCCTGTGCTAAAAGCATTAAGCCGCTGTACTAATAATAGCTCACTCTTTACGTCATACTGGACAAATAAAAATCTGAAATAATATTCTGAGAAAATAAGACCTAAAAAATAGAAAACTAAAAAGCAGCAGTCTCAAAGATGCTTACAACAAAAACGTGTATAACTCAATCTTAAGCTTCTTCCTAATCATCTCAAATGTGCAATGTAAGAAAGCAAATTTGTAAGCTTGACTAAATATTCTTAAGCACTTTATTGGTCGTGCAGGATGTTGGTGTGCCAGCGTCTCTATTCAAAGGAGCAGGTAAGATAAGATAGTCTTTATTGATCTCACAATGGAGAAATTCACTCGTCACATCGGCTCATACAAGAAGGTGCAGAGTAGGGAAGGTGCATTCAATTATATACAGTGAATCTTCATATCTACAATGGATCAAAAGAATACCAAAAAAATACAAAAAAGGAAATAGGAATGTAAATGTCCCATTTACATTCTTAGTGGTCTATATATATATATATAAACATATCTATATACTTATACTAGGTACAAGGAATCACAAGAGTCAAAGACAACTTGGTCAACTTAAATACCAAGATGATTAAATATGCTGGAGACCCAGTTAGATGGGTGGTGAGCATCTAGACATTTCTCACAGATTTCTAGAATCTAGATTTTCTAGAAATCTGTGAGGATGGTGTGTACTGTATCCAGAGACGCCTAACCTACTGAAAGCAATTTGCTACCGGCCGACTTACTTGTTTGAATCTCCACCTCCAGGGTGGACACTGGACAGACAGACAAATCACACAACCATGGATTGGATCCCAGCGGTGAACCATTACCATCAGGATTTCATTTGTTCTTCAGCTCATCTCTATTGTTGGGTCTGGTGTCTCAGCTTCCACTCCATAGATTCCCTGTGGGGTTCTGGTCCAGAACACCATGGTCACTGAAGCAGCCTTCGGTACCTTTGGCAGTGGGGGCAGGTACCACGTCCCGCTGGGAAATAAAATCAGCATCTCCATCCAGCTTGTCGTCAGAGAGAAGCAGGAAGTGCTCTAGAATTTCCTGCTAGATGGCTGCATTGACTGGACTTCAGAAAACCCAATGGACCAACACACACAACGAAAACCAAGACAATGAGTTTATGTTACTGTAAAATCTTTCATGATCATGATCATTACAACTGTGTTTAATAGATAATGTTTTCCTTTTGGGGTTTTATATGGATGACTACCTTCAGAGTGAGGTTAACGTCTCCTCACAGCACAAGTAGGCCTACTGTGTCAGTCTGAGGTGAAAGGGCAGAGTAGAAACTGCTAAAAGATAAACATGCTCAGCAGATCATCTGCACTTTGTAACTTGCAGCCAGTTATAGATTGAAGTGGTACATGAAAGGTTCTGGTCTGGTGCTTGGCTCTCAGGTTACAGAGAAACTGACCTGTTCTTGCTTCTATATGGACTCGTCCAATCAGCAACTCTGTTCTGAGGGACCAAAGTGAGGCACAAATTGTTTATTTATATAGCGCAGATTCACAAGACGTGTCTCAAGCCACTTTACAATGACAAAGGCAATTCAATCGAATCATAGTTTCCAAGACAGTGATCCCTTATACTGAACATGCATGTGGTGATAGTGGAAAGAAACGCTAAATAGAAAGTTCCAGCAGAACCAGACCCTGGTTCAATGTGAATGGCCATCAACCACGACCAACAGGGGTTTTTAGAAGACAGAGCACACACACTGATCCAGGAGCACTTTGTGTTGAAGAAAAACTAGAGAATCGCCGCTAAGCAGATCAGCACCGAGCTTGTTCCAAAGTATTAGATGAACCAGAGCACATCAAAACATCTTTCATTGTTCAGTTGGAGTTAGCGCTCAGCTTCTCGCACACCTCCTTGCTGTCTCTTGACTATGTTGCTTCTCTACTCCTCAATAATTCAGTTCCCTCTCTGAAGGCTCTTCTTGTTGATGGCCCATCTTTTTTTATTGGGGAAGTCTCACTGTTGTTCATATATATATTTATATAGAGATATATGATCCTACACTCAGTCATCATGACATTGATATCTCCTCCATGTGACTGCCACAGTACATCCCAGTCTGTTGCCTCAAAACAACCCTTCTCCAGCCCTCTGTCACCATCTCCTCAGTTCTCTTGATCACAGTCAGCTTCTGAATGAGAGCTTTATACTCAGGGTGTTTTGTTCATAGCACAACTTCAGATAATATTAACGGTTTAATATCCGGGCAGCAGAGATTTCTCCCCCTAACGCGTCCTTGATCCCATCATCTGTTGTTCACAAGGCCTGCTAACCCACCTACTTTGGCCTTTCTGCTCCTCTATAGATCTGTCTGCTCGTAAGGTTTGAGGCAGAGATGGAGATGGTTTGAACTTCCTTATTTTACTCCAGTGGAGCTAGGGAAGTCTAGTAGAGCAGAAGGCTTAAGGAACACACGCAAATCATGGAACTAAAGGATGATCTAAAAGCTAAAATTAGTGTAATAGGAGCCATCTTCCCACATTTAAAGAAAGACTTTGGTACCAGCCATCCAATCTGCTTAGTCTGGTTCTTAAAGCTAAATTATCTTTTTTTCAGCTGGAGCAGTGACACGGAGAAAATAGCAGCACAACAGAAAACTGCATGGATGACAACTATTTCTGAGCAAAACTACTAGTGATGGTGCACATCGCTGGCTCCTTCCTTTTTGGTTTGTAGGCAAATGATTTTCCTGCATTTTGTCCAGCTCATGTCATCAGATGTATGCAGAGGACACCAACGTATAACCCCATCCCCACAAGAAGCAGCAGATGTGCTAATAAAAAGGTTATTAGAACTGTTTTGATGGACCGTAGAACCCAGTGCTGGATGTACGGCTGAAACCAGACGTTTTCATCCACTTCTTTCTGTCACTACCATGAAACCAGACAAAATGTCTCTTTTTTTAAGTCCATTAGCCAAAATTAATTTAAGTGAGCCTAAGTGCAAGAATAATGAGCAAGAGAAATAATTATGTGTCAGCACAAGAACAGTATGATCACCATGGCGGAAATATCGCCTTTCTTCCATTTGCTGAAAAGGGGAAAACAGTGACAAAATAATGGATTTACATTTATACAAGAAAAAAATCCCACAACAAAAAACAAACATACATCTCAAACCAGTTTGTTGGTCAGCAATAAATTAAGATACAGATTTGAATTTGGCATAACTGAGTTAATTTACTGTACATGCATCACAAGTTTCCTTAGTTAAAAGATAACTTTTTTAGCAATTTAAATAATGAAATGAACTTCACTGCATTGTTTTATACTTAGGATCATATTGGAACTGATGTGACTGATGTATGATTTGACAGGGTTGAACACATTCCTCTGAACATAAATCAGATTTGTAAAGTGCTTTGAAACTAGAGCTGCACGATATTAGAAAAGATCGGCATGGCAATAATATTGATAAATATTGCAACTAGGATATCCGTTGCAACGTCACTGTTTTTCTTTCCAGTCTCTCTCTCTCTCTTTGAGTTTCAGCGTTCTGGACAATATCACGTGTCCAGTGTGAACATCTGCTGCCGTGGGACCGGCTGGCTAAATATTAGCATGTACAATGTGAGTTCATAACACTTGGAATACAATAGCCAACAACCTAAACAGTCCTATTCATATGCATATCACACACACTGATAATGCAACCATGATATATTGGCGATATATATCGTGTAGCTCTAGTTGAAACATGTGTGGTTGAATCAGAGCTAGAAAAATAATCTGGTTTGAATTGAAATAAGAGCAAAGCAGATGTGCATCCCAGCCATTCACCTATCAGTTGAGAACATGACAAAATGCTAACAGTGAGTAGCCAGGAATAAATTATGCATCATGTTTTCCTACAACACACGTCTACAAACAAAACAGTGAAATTCCTTAGATGGACTGAACCTGGACAGAATGCACATACAGAGATCACCAGAGAGGAAGATTTACTTCTATCGCTCAAACCGGGGTCGCATGACATGCATCCTACACACTTCATCTCCACACAAACACATTATAAATACTACAGAGCTGTTAAGTTGAGTTAGCCTCCTCTTCAGAGCCGAACGTCGCAATTAAACCCCAAATTAGCCGCGTCGCGTGTGTCCAGCGAGCGTTTGCACACGTTCGGTCTCACTGGAAGCTCCAGCTGGGTCACTTGCTCTGCTGCAGGTACTGCTGGGTGAACATGTTGAGTTCGCTGTCCAACCAGCCCGCCTTGTTCCTAACGAGCAAAAACACTGATTTCAGATCCACACTGATGCATCACAGATTCACAGTCACCGTCTGACGGATTACTAAGTCAATGCTAAAGTGCAGTTTTCAAAGCTGGTTTTGGTTTTCACAAACATGGAAAAGTGTGCAAACTTTGCTAACCATTTCCTCCCACAGCATCATTTCTGCTACTGTCGATCCTTTGCAACTCTTAAAGTCAGCTAATACCCCTTATAAAGACGTTCTGTTGGAGGCTGTGAATAGCTGCGTATTTTACTTTCACGTCAGAATGGCGTAGCTTAGCTCTGGGAGTCCAACACACATACCGTCCCAGTTCTAGTTTGAAACGGCTGCGTTGCATGTTGGGAGGTGGTGCAGCGACGGTGCAGCAGATCTTACCGCAGCAGTTTAGCCTTGCCCTGCAGAATGTCCAAGAGCTCGATCTTCCTGTTCATGTCATTGACCTCATCCTCAAGGTTCTGACGGGTGACGTCCACCTGCTGGCACAGCTGTGCAAACACACTGCTCAACTCTCTGTCAACAGGAGCAAAAACATGTGGACAGATGTTTAAGTAGGACCGCTGTGGCTAGGAGGTGGAGATTTCTGACCAATGTTTACTGCTGAAACTCACTGCTGGACCTGGTGGCTGCAGTTGGATCCAGTGTAGCTGACTATCAGCTGCAGCTTCTCACTGGCGTACTCCACAAACTGCCGCTTGAAGGCTCTCTCTTTGGCTTTGGTGGTCCACGTGAGCCGCTCATAGACGTAGAGAAGCCCGTAGAGACCCAGTGACAACGCAATCAGGCGCCATCCCACTGCCTTCCAAATCTGCAGACATTTACAAAGCTTCAGGTGATCCACTAGCTTTGATATCTGAACAAACTGAAGATGATTGAGAGCAATTACTGCTTCAATTAACTTAGTCAAGCTTCCAGCCTCGGCCCGATTGTTGGCTAAGAGCTAAAGCTACACGAGTCATCAGGCCAGGATGTAGTTAAAGTAAGGAATCGTATGACAACTGCATATCTTTCTAACTTTTATGAAATTTGTGTTTTCTCTGCATCCGACTGGAGAGAAAAAAAACTTTAGTCTCAACATAAAAACTGCAGGGCAAACCCGTTTTTTATTTTAAACCAGTTTGTTTAGCACTGCTGGGCTTCAGAAACATTCAGCTATCTTGTGCTATACTAAGCATACTGATGTGATATGTTAGTGAATTTATATACTAATTGTATATGATTCATACTTTTTTTTTTTTTTTTTTTTTTTTTTGACATCAGAAAACTAAAATTCAGTCTCGCTGGCCAGCTTGTAAATACAACATTTCCTAGTTGCATTTAAAAGCCAGCCTGTCAGGCATCAACAGCCAGACCGTATTCCAAATACCTGAAATTACTGTTCTGGTGATCAGTTTCAACTTCGGCAAGTCATCCTCCCCTTGTCTAGACACCTAAATGCAGTGAGCCACTGTCACTACCACTACTTGGGTTAAAATGCAACACTTGTGTGGCAAAGCTGAAAATACCATCTACAGTAGAGGATGGGAACAAGTCAATTTGGAAAAAACGTTTAGCCAAGATTTAATCCAAGGTAAAGACCATGAAGCCCTAAAACACTTTTGGTGGATGGACATAAAAAATTAATAAAAAAATTAATATATAAATGTAATATTTTAAGAAATTAACTAGAGAGAGAGCATCTAATCATAGATTTGTTTTAGATTACAAAGATTTGGAAAACTTCTAAAAGTCAAATTGACACTCGACTCTCATCTATAATATGATGTGTGTTCAGACTCACCACGCCACCAACCACAAGGACACCCATGGATGTGCGTGACGTAAGGGATGCAAGACCCGTCACCATGGTGACCATCAGCTCTTCCTGAGTCATAGAGCTTTGTGGAAATGGAGGCATGCTGGTGCTGACTGGTGTTAAGGCCATGGGCCGAGGAACCTGCCAGCAAAAAAGGAAAAAAAGCCCAGAGCCCGGTTTAATCCAACATGGGAATGATGTTTGCCTGTTTTTTTTTTTTTATAAATCAGGTGAGTCCAAGTAGCAGGACCTGTAGTTCCTAATGTAAGCGAAACAAATTATTCACCTAAAAAGTCCACAGGTGGCAATATTCCAGAGGTTAGAACTAGGGCCGGACAATCAATCGCATTTGCAATATAATTGCAATTTAAAAAACAACAACACAATTTCCAAATCGCAGAGGTCTGCAATTTTTGGCTACATAATTAATGGATAAGACACGTCCTTTTTAGCAATAATACCGATAAATATCTAAATCAATCTTAAGCTAAAACTCCTGGGTAGGAATTTTTAGGCAAAGATAGGAGCTCTCTGAGATGACTCTGAGAATCTTTGTGAATACGGGGCCTGATCATTAATCCGGCCATCTTGGACTCCGATGACATTAACTTGTAGCTACAACAACTTACCACTGAATTAACCTCAGTGGAGGGGAGCAGTTCAGAGCATTCTAAGGACTGATATGCAATACCACCATAGAAACCACTGCATTTAGGAAACAATGACTTTTAAACAGCTGTCCACTGTAGTGACCGCTATGCACCAGAGGGGTAGAGTTCTGAGCCTTTATCGTTCACACCTATATGACAGGGTCCTTGTTTAAGCAAAAGAATATAGAAATTCAGATGATGTATTCCACAGTGGGACAAAAAGCCAAATTCCACAGAATTTCACCTGGTCGTTGTAGCCCATGAGGGCCCGTCGTGTGTTCTTGGGCCCAAGGAAGCGGTTGACAAGCATAGTCCATCCAAGGGAAAAGTGGAAGCTGATGTCCTCTTGAAAGTCACTACAGAGCTTGTCACAGGCCAGGTCATATGTGAGGCTGAAGTACTGGCGAGGAACAATCTTGTCGACCTGCTCTCTAACAGAGTTTGGCAGCAGAGGCTTCAGGCCCTCTATAATCATAATAATAAAAAAAAATAGTTAAAGTCACCTTAGATTGGCAGCAAAACAATCCATGAGATACCCATATTTTACGGACTATAAGATGCATTTTTTTTTCCATTAATTTGACCAACATGAACCAAATAGTAAACATTACTGTCTATAGCTGCAAGAGGGCGCTCTAGGCTTGTGAAAACGATATGCTGCTCCTGTACCACTTCTAAATTAATTGAAACATTAAATTATAGACAACAAAGACGTTTGTAAGTTGTTTCGCTGTTTCAGAAACAGTACTTCACTGATGCACGTGAGCTTTATGTTGCTCTGAAACATCCGTGTCGTACTGTTAGCTTAGCACGTAGCACCATTACACTCATTTTGACAACTTTAAGTGTAACGGGCCAGTACGCTGAAATGCGCTGACAAGAACCTTCTCGGTTTTAGTTGCTGCCGTGTTATGCTACTTTACCCCATTCAACTTCCTAAGTATGTTCCATGTTATTCAGTCAATTGTGGATGGAGCTGTGTAATTGAATACATTTTCTTACCAGATTAAATTCCAGTTTTCAGCCTTGGATTATGTGAAATAAACTTCTGAATAAATGCGTGTTCTCCAGTGCAACATATATGCTTTTTTTTTCCCACTTTATAACGCATTTTATGACTGATGCGACTTATTTTCCGGAGCGACTTATAGTCCGAAAAATACGGTAACAATGGAAAAGTAAGCATAAAACAACCATGACAACTAGGATCAATGTTACAGGCAGGAAGCCTATTTAAACAGATGAGCTTAGACTTGAAGATAATGTCAATATTTTTGAGGTCAGGTTGAAGCTGATAAGAAGAGTGACTAAAAGCTCTATTTTCCATGGTGGCAAGATGAACAGGAGTCACAACAAGGTGAGCGCTGAACAAAGACCTGAGAGGGGAAGGGGGTAGCGACCTGAGACAGGCGGGCCAGGTTAGAGAGACCTTTCAAAGTAAGAAGAGTTCTGAAGAGAAAAGACCATGGACGAGGACCACAGCGTATGGACTGATGTTGGGAAGATTAGTACAGGCCTGATGATGTCGTAGATATGAGATTGCAATGACATAGTACTGTCAAAGCTGATACACAGGGTCATCATTTGAGGGGAGGGAAAGATGAATTAGTTACAAGTAGAGAATTCCTGGTTAGGGTGGAGACTATACCAAAAAGAAGGACTTCAGTTTTGCTGCCGTTTAGTTTAAGAAAGGAGAACCATGATTTAACCTCCATTAAAAACAGTCAAAAGGGAAGGAAGCATAGCTAAGCATTATTTGCCAAACAGTAAAAATAATGTTATTTTTACATGATCAGAATATGTGGCTGAGAGGAAGCATGTAGACGATTAACAGAAGGAGCACCAACACTGAGCCTTGGGGGACACCAGCAAAGTCATGGTTTTAAAATGAAGGGAAGGTTTGATGTTCAACAGAGGTTAAAGTTATTGGGGTCTGCACCAAGGTTTTTAAGAACTGTGTGGTAACTGTGGCAGTTTGGAAAACTAAAGAAAAAGTTCCAGTTTTAAGTGAAAAATTAATGATGGTAGTAATGAGGCGACAATTAATGACAATAGGCTTTAATAAGAAAGTTCTGTTCACAGATGGATGGTTTAGGTTTTTGAAACATGTTTGACCCTTTGTCTATGGAAGGGGACATGAAATTTGAAAAACAGAAGGGAAAGAACTTTACAAAATAGAGCTTATCCAGAATGAAGTGACTGGCTGAAGATTTGGATGGTTAAAAAGGAAATGAGGTGCCACAATCAGAAAGAACATGAGAAGGGCTTTAATTAAATACTGAACAGTCACTCAGTACACCTCAGACTTCCAGCCCAAGATTGAGTCCTGCTATCTGCAGTCAGGGGTTGTATCAGATGGACAAGAAGCTAGAGTACAAAGACATGGTGGATCACTTTGTGGCATGGTGTGGAAACAATCATCTTCTCTTGAAGGGGAGTGAAACAAAGAAGATGCTTGAAGATTTCAGGAGAACAAGCAAAAGATCAAACAATATTTCCATCACGGGGGAGAAGACGTGGAGGTGGTGGAGGAGTATAAATTTGTTGGTGTTCACCTGGACAACAGACTGGACTAGAGATACAAAAGCAAAGCCTTCAACCAGAAGGGGCTTGTGAGGATGGAGCTTAGGTCCTCCATGGTGTGCAGCGAGATGCTGCAGCTCTTCTAGAGGTCTGTGCTGGAGTGTGATCTCCTCTGCCATCATCTGCTGGGATAGCAGCCTCAGCTAGCTGTAAGGTGGTGGGTTTACTCATGTGAGTGAAAGACTGGTGCAGACAGAGAGGACCCTCCCCTGTTTGTGGTGGATTATAGGTGGAAGAGTGGAAGCGTAGTTGGAGAATCTGACAGGCATGAAACTAAAGCAATGCTGATAAAGGCCATGACTGATTAAAAAGCGCTTTGATCAGCAATGTTTTATCAGGGAGGGATGGACAGAGGCAGGTCAGATATTGGTGAAAGGAAGCTTGAAGTCTGTTCAGACACTACAAAGGCGAGCAACAACACCCTCACATACTTAGAAATTGTATTCCAAGAGATCAGAAGTTCAGAAATCACAAAATGTTACAACACGACAGCATTCCCTTAACCAGAAGAGCTCTTGTCTGTCTATATTTGCATAGATAGATGAGTTTACTGTTACTGGACAAATAGATGCATCATTTCAGGCATATAAAATGGAAAGGTAGACAGTTGTGCCCAAAATTATTCATATCCCTGGCAAATTTAGATTTAAAATTATTTTTATCTAACAAGATGTTTGCTTTTAAGACGTGATGAGACAAATTTCTCAAAAGATAAACTTTACTAAAGAATTATCAATGTTAAAAACATTGTTTTTATTGTATTATATTTATCTTGGCGGTGAGTTCCAGCTTGTTTTAAGGTCATCTCATCATCACCCCAATCTTTAGCTACCCCCACAAATCTGTCAGATTGGGTCAGGACTCCAAACGTTGGTATTGCTTCTAGTCAGGAGAAGCATCTTCAAATTAAAAGATTACTTAAACTACCAGGGGTGTGAATAATTCTGCTTATATCAGTAAATACTTCCACATATGAAAATTGATTTATTGAACTAAAACTCAAGCAGCCACATGTAAGTACAGCTCTAAATCTCTCCAGCTCTAAAGTCATGTTGGTGGACTAACCCTACATATCACTGATCCAACAATGTAGCCTGCAGCAATATGTAAGTGGCACAAAGCAAACACGAGCCTGAGCAGAAACAACAGCCAGGGTACCAGGATACATTAGCAGGTAGTTGCCAGATGTTTTACCTATCATATCCGTTTGTGTGGCCTGCAGGGCACAGGTGATGGAACTGGAGCACCTTTCAGACATGGTCTTACCCAGACCCTCCTCTATGTAACGATGGAGCTCCTAAAACACAAAACGATCACGGTGTTTACCATGTCAGCAGAAAAGGCAGACATTCAAGTATCTCTACAGTACAGAGTAGTTCATTTCATCCTCTATCCTAGGGAAGAAACAATATACTAAGTGATACCTTTGTTTTTATCGTATTATTGGCCAAACGAGATCTACTCGACTGCTTTTCATGTGAAATTATGATGATAAATTGTATTCTTTCAAAAAGGACATACTGGCTATGACGGCATCAGCAAAGCCTGGAGTATGACCTCACCTTCCAGGAGGGCTGAGCGGGAGATACAGAGCTAGTGGAGTTCAGTGGAGAGCAACGTTTCCTGCTGTGTTTGGCCTGTTTTACGGCAGCACTGCTCTAACACCTACTGTTGAGATGAAGGGAGGTTCGTTTCCACGTGGGGAGCTGGACTGAACCAAATCAGACAAGAAGGGGGGGACTAAAACTGAGCAATTATGTGTACTATCTACTTTTGGCCTGTTATTTTAAAATTACTAATACTACTTAACATCATGTATTTGTCAATTCTAGGGGAAAAAAAAGAGGGTAGCACAAAGATTTTCTCCCCCCTCTTCTAAAGTTAAGGAAGCTGCTGTTCCTTCGCCAACAGGTGGGGATTCATGTTTGAACAAGCTTTGGTTTAGCCCTGGTGTGCCTCTGAAATTGGGCTTGTGTTGTCATCTGTGGGCTAAGGCCATATGGCCTCCTAAGGGTGGTTCAGTGATGTGATTTCCGTCCCTTTGAGAGCCACTGACACCACCGCCTGTGAGAAGGCCCAGTCACAGAGGGATTCCAGAGAACTGAGGCCGTCTCCGTTTCTGGTGGCTACAATCGTGTTTACTCTGGGCTTGGGCTAAATTTTGCAAGCTTGTCAACTTTCCACACAAGGAACAAAAAGACACCTGACTGCCTGCCTCTGATATGCTCCTGGATCTCCAAGCCAGGTAGTCACAGCTCCACATCAATTCCTTTGCAAGGGGGCGATACAGCTTTGCAGGTGGAGGTAGTGATGTAGCATCGATGTATGATATAACAGACTGGTACAGGAGACATATTACTTCCTCCACACATTTAAATAGTGACCAGAGGCAGCTTACAAGTGGCTCAGCTTTGCATGTTTATGATGGAAGTATTTAGGAAAGGAGGCTGCTGTTCTGAAACCTGGGATTTAGTGCTGAACCCACAAGGTGAGGACTTGAAGGACGTGGCTCTTTAAAATCACAGGCCACAGCACAAAGACCAGCATGTGGAGACGGTAGACTGACTATGACCTTCAATCGGTTGAACAAGCCCAACACAGCCTCGCCCTCTTCACAGGTCTCTCTCCCTCAACACACCTTCCTCAGAATCAAAGCAGCCCTTCCCCGACAGCAGCTTCCTTCAATCACAGCAGTCCCCAGTTTCCTCACTGACACACCATGATATGTCAGGCTCAAAGGCATCACAGCTGATACTGTGGTGTGCCAAATTAAAACAATCTGTTCCTAATTTATCAATTTAGAATCCGACAGGGGAAAAAAGGCTTATTTGATCCAATATTGTTAATTCCTTCAGGCACTAAGGGGTAAAAATAAAACCTGAATGCTTTATGGACAGATAAAGTAAATATACTGAAACATTCAATAATTGCACATTTTCTGCCTTCCTACATTTAATTTAAAGGAGCAATAAGTGAAATTCCACCACGAGGTGGGCTGCTGAGCACAGACCAAAACAAGGTGGAGGCCTCGCTGCCTCCAATCCAAGTTTTCTGTTTTTGTTGCATTACATTTAAATGGTAATAAGGAAATCAGCCATTTCTTCATTTTTCTTTGAACCAGGGCAAACTCACATTTTTGTAGACCTTAAGGACCACTGGTGACGGGTGGAAGTCCATGTGGAAGTCGTCCACTAGCACATGAAGCTTCCTGATCTCCTCTGCCATAGTGTTAGTTACCTGGACAGGAACAGGAAGCACCGCACAGGAAGTAGGAAACGTTAATGTCATGGGTCAGTCGTCTTTATCATTGCAGAGTCAACCTATTCATTTTTCTCTTTTATTGTTTTCTTATGGTCAAAGGTAAATAGCTTTAATCAAGGCCAACAACCCCAAAGCGCTTCACACCACATTCAGCCACACATTGGTGAGCTACGTTAGTAGCCACAGCTGCCCTGGGGCAGACTGACAGAAGCCACCAGGCCCTCTGACCTCTGACCTCTGACCAGCAGGCAATTCGGGTTCTTGTTTCGCCCAAGAACACAACGACTGAGACGGTCAGAGCAGGGAATCGAACCGGCAACCCGGCAGTTACAGGATTAACTCCCTAACTCTTGCGCCACCTCTTGCTTGTTGAATAAAACATAAACAAAGACAAAAAAAAAGGACTGACAATTTTGGTCTCAAGTAAAGAAAAGACTAAAATAATAGACAACATTCAACCAGATCCAATTCTGTAGTGAAGCCGGACAAGTTAGGATACAGAAACAGAAGAGCAGACGACACACTCGTCTGTTTATCACCTGGAAGACGGCGTATGGTTTAGTTTCATTTTCCCCAAAAAGACCAGATCAAAAACACACCAACGCTTTGGAAATATAACAAGCCGTGAAATTGCTTTTAATCTATTTCAGGCAACAGTCAAAAATGTGACCCGAGGAGACATTTGGACCTTATGAAAAGCGTACAATCACAAGCTTTTTCAGACTAAGCCCACACGCGCACGTCGTGTCCTAGAGTTCAATCAGACTTTTTGCTTAGACCAAACCTTTCTGCATGGTACTTTTTAACTTTAATGTGACTGGCATCAGAATCAGAAAGTGACCCAGCCGAACTCAAGATGTGTGGTCTCAGGCGGGCCGCGTCCAGGCAACTGATGTGGAGATAGTGGACTATTCTAAGTACCTGGGTGTTCACCTGAACCATAAACTTGACTGGAGTCATAACACTGATGCTCTTCATAAGAAAAGGACAGAGCAGACTTCACCTCCTGAGGAGGCCGAGGTCTTTTAGACTGCAGGGGTCGCTCCTAAAGACCTTCTTTAACTCTGTGGTAGCATCAGCCATCTTCTATGGTCTGTTGGAGCAGCAGCTTAACTGTAGCTAAAAGGAAGCGTCTGGATAAACTGATTAGGAGGACCAGCTCTGTCCTGGGATGCTCCCTGGATCCAGTGTAGGTGGTGGGAGACAGAAGGACTGTAAGAAAACTAACATAACAGATGGACAATGTCTCCCACCCCATGAATGGAGCTGTTGCAGAGCTGGAGAGCTCTTTCAGTGACAGACTGCTGCATCTAAGATGCTCTAAGGAGCGCTTCCACAGATCGATTCTCCCAGCTGCTGTTAGACTTCATATTCTCTGCTGCTCAATAATTGTTTACATTATAATAATGGTTGCACAGGTTCTGTTTCAATCATTAACCCTTTACACTGTCCCCAGATGCTAAAGCAACTTGCACAGGCCTTAGCTACTTCAGGATGCTGCTGCACTATTATGCACATTGCATATTGTATTATTGTGTGTTTTGTAAAAAGGTAGGAGTCTTTTTCACTATTAAAAATATTTTTCCACAGTGCAATATTTATTTACTCAGGTATTTACTTTGTATCTTCTGCTCTGTGTTTCTTTACTGCTAATTTTAGATTAGACTCATTTGTTCTGTTTTCTTCTTTTTTTATTGCTAATAATTGGGTGTAACTGTCTGTATGTATGCCACTGTCACACCCAATTGCCCCACTGCGGGACAATAAAGGAATTCTCATCTTATCTAACTCTGAAGTTGGCCAAATAAGATAAGAAATTGTAGTGTAAGCACGAGAAGTAAAGCAGGCGGCCCGCCCGGCTTCTAATGCAGTGGGGGAAACCCTGACCAGCCTGTTCACAGTAGTCTACACAACTAGACTGAGACCATTTAAAGGCCTTTGCAATGTTTTGAGTTAATTGGCTGAATAGAGTGTGACACCAGGTGTCTTCAACATTGGACCTTTTCACAATAGTCTCATTTTCTGGAATACTGAATGTGGGGTTTTAATTAGTTGTCAGTTATAATCATCAAAATGAAAAGAAATAAACACTTGAAATATACCAGTCTGTGTGTAATGGATGAATATAATATACAAGTTTCACTTTTTCTATGGAATTACTGGAAGAAAAAAAAAACACTTTTCATGATATTCTAATTATGTGACCAGCACATAGAAATATGGAGCCAATGACACGGGGTGCCGGCTGACGCGGCGCTCAAGGAAAAAAAAATGGAGCTGACAGAATAAACTGTAGCAAGGAGGTACGCTGTAAAGTTTGCTTTTATTTTGTAGGAGACAACTAATTACAGGAAGTAGCGCCTCAGTGAGATTCGATTGGTGCACATGCTAGTCGTGTTGCTTGTGTATTGGATTTTCAACTATCATGTCTAATTCTGTCAGATTATATTCTGTCACACAGTTTAATAGATTAAATGGACACCATAAAAACGAAGCACACTTGACTACTAAATCTACTGTGAATTTAGTGAACTACGTGAGAACACACAAAGCGCTTTAGGTTGAGTCTGTGATGATGTTCTACGTCATGATGTCATGGGGGTCTCACCTGCCGCTCCACCTCCTCTGTAATCTTTTTGATCTTGGCTTTGCAGTCCATGGTTAGCAGGTCCAGCTGTTGCTCTATAAACTCCAATCGCTGCTGACGATCCTCTTTTGTGTTTACACAGTAGAGTCTAGGCAAACAGGCACAGATAAATAACTCATTAGACTGCAGAAAGCAATTTGAGAGTGAATATTCCTATATGGATGTGCGTGTGTATAGAGGCAGGGTGCTTTTTTCCAGCTCTGTGAAAAAGTCATAAAAAAGATTAGCCTTTATGCTGCACTGCATAACCTCCCTCTGTGTATCCTCAGAATAATAGAGCTCCTACATTACCAATAAGATGAATCCCTGTTTTCAGCAGAAACTATATTTTCAAATATTGCACTAGCAGAAGTAGTAGAGTGATAGAAAACCAACAGACTACTCATGACATTAACGTCGTGTTTTTAACTGAATCATTCATTTAAAGGGACATGTTCAAAATAATAATGTGGAGTTCACTCATCGAGCTCGAGCCATTCTGTGAAAGACATGTCAAGGGGTCTCTCGCCATGGGATAAAATTATTTGGGACTTTATTAAATCACATTTGGCACCTTTGTGGAATAATGGAAACATTTTTATTGAGGGCAATGCTAACTGGGTACAGTGGTGTAAAGCTGGTATATTAATTATATTTAAATTATTTGATTATAAAACCAAGATGTTATTTTAGCTTTGATTGAATTGCAGAAACATGTAATCTACCACATAACCAATCCTGGAGGTCGGTCCAATTGTGAAGTTATTTAAATGGCTGGGTAACCCTCTTAGTTGCCCTGAGGGTAGCCCTGTAGAAGCAGAGTGCCTAAATTCTACATATTTTATGGAGCTGCGCAGCACCATTAGTATCTTGGATAGGAGATTTCATATTTCACCCAAATTGTCTGTACTCTGCTCACCGCAGGAATCCGGACTCTCACATTTCCTCCCATGAACAGAGATTGATTATTTAGGCTGTCACCACAGCCAAACGGATTTTATTGAGACACTGGCAGCAAAGGTGACCTTCCTCCTTATGAGGAGTGGTTATCAACGCAGGGTAAATCAGCATCTTACGAGAAGGTGGCTTATGGACTATCAGACTTCACCAATATAATTGTGTTTGGTCTCCCTTTACCAGCTGGCTTTCTGTTCCATAATGTACGGATGTGTGTAGGATTATACACGAGGAGTGGTCGGTGTGGTGTTTAGTGTATTTAATTCTCTACAGGAAGTAGCCCGCTCACCTCTGCTCCTGGGCAGCGACGTGCACCAGGTCCATGATGCGCCGCAGAGCTTCAGAGATCTGCTTCGCTCTTACTGTGTGCTGCTCGAACTTGGTCTTCACCGCAGACTGAGAGATGCACTCCTAAACACAGACAAGTCAAGACGTCGGTCAAGATGCCCAGACACCAAGGCAAATATCAGCGTTATTGTCTAAATGCTGTAACAGTCCTGAAGCAGTTAAACAACACATTTTCTTTATGAAACATAAAAACAGCAGCTAGTAAAATGAATTTGAAATGAAAATGATTTTTTTCCCCCATTTTCTAACAGGAAAGGATCATTCCTTTGTTCGCCGTGTTTCCAGATCAACTAAAGAAGCTGAATAAAGACATGCAAAGACAGACGGCAAGCTGTGAATCAGCGCTGCAGAAATTTCTAGATATTAAGCTTTGACAGTCAAGGTTGCTGAGGAAACGGTTTGTAAAGTTAAAATGAACACAAATACGGACAGAAAAACCAATAGAGAACGTTCCTAAGCTTCAAGACAAGAGAATGGCATCATTAAATGTTATGTATTGAATTTATTCTTTAATCTCCTCCTCTTTTCTGCAGGGTGTAGGTTGTTGTGGTGCGGGGGGTTAAAGCCTTGGAGACTAATATGTTTCATTTATCCAGAATTACAGCACTAAATGCTTATCAGGTCTTCTAACAACTTACTTGCACCAAACAATGTTTACAAGCCACTGTTCTTTATATTAGACTAATTCAAAAGATGCAATATCGATTCATAATGGCAGGGCATTATTATAAGCATATTTCTTTTAGTTTATTTGTCAAAATGTTCATTCACTGAAAGGAAAAGACGAAGCTATCCTGTGGCTCTGTAAATCAAACAGGAAACATTCTGACATCAACCATTAAATATGTCTTCATAAAAACCAAACCTGTACACCAACATTAGGGTGTGTGTGTGTGTGTGTGTGTGTGTGTGTGTGTGTGTGTGTGTGTGTGTGTGTGAATGATCAGCAGAGCCTAGCATAGGTGGCAATGCTTCATGATGCTCCACATTAAAGGAACTTACTTCAAATCGCCTCTCAAAGTTTTGGAACTCAAACATTCTGGCCTGAAATCCCTCTGCAAGAGCGCCGCCTGGAAAAACCACAAGAACAACACCGTCTTCACGGGTTTCTACAACATCACATTAACACAGTTTCATTAATGACACACAGGTATAGGCGAATACGTGCTAAAACGCAACAAGTAAATGTTCATTTAGTTCCAAAATGAAATACCTCGACCTTTCTGGAGTTGCGACTCATCAAAAGATTCAGAATCTGCTGAAGTCGAGAGTTATTTTTACAGCCCTCTCTGATTTTGAAAAAGCCGTAATGAATCGGCTTTTGGGGCATGAAGTTTATGAAAAAAGCTTCCAGATGCGCTGTAGGATCAGTGTCACATCGCTACACCAGCCACTGTTTGTGTAAAAACCCATTCATTTTGTTGTCTGTGCTGTGACGCGCTCTGAAGGGCTGGAATGAAGGTGATGTACACCATGGACAGCTCCCCTGTCCATCAAAAGGCAGTACAGCGACACACGGGACAAACAACCACGCCCACATCCTCACTCACTCCTCACAGAGCAAACCACCGCCACACCATGCCGCCTGAACCAGCACGGGTTCCAGGTTTTTCTATGTCCCACTTTACAGATTAATAATAATAATAATAATAATAATATTTGAACATTATTGATCTCACAATGGAGAAATTCACTTCTGCATCTTAACCCATCCCCTTGGGGAGCTGTGGGCTGCCACTGTACGGCACCTGGGTAGCAATCTGGGGTTAAGGGTCGTGCTCAGGGACCCAGAATGGCAGCTTGTGGGAGTTGAACTCAGAACCTCTGGGACCAAAGCTCTGTGCTCTAACCACTAGGCCACCACCCCCCCATTATTAAAGGAGCTTCATCTTATTTAGGTTGATTAGCCAACAGCTGTCCTTTCAGATCATCCAGCTGTGTGGGACGTGGAATCAGCGAGCAGCGTTCCCCTGAGCAACATGTGGAGGACATGAATGAGGGATTTCCTTTGTACCTGCCTGAACTCTTAGTCGTGGTCCAAATCTAGTCAAGGCTTTAAATACAGGAGAACTTGTTAAGCTCCATTCTCGTTATGTTGTCTGCGTCAGATTCTACGGATCAATGCATTTCTAAGATCAGATTGACAGCAGGGCGTTCTTCTCATCGTGTCTTATCGTGACTTGCAGCAGATTTTTGCATTACCCCTCACAGCTCACAGTGAGTTTCACAGTAATATTAGTGGCTCAGCTTTAAAGTCCCTTGTGTCAGTTGATCGAGAGGAACCGGGTCGATCTGAAAGGTCTCATTTCTTTCTGGTTCATTCAGATTTCTTTTGGACCCAGCAACCTTCGTCGTTGGCGAATGTCACAAAGCTCGTTAAAAACCAGGCAGAGCGCGAGTCTAACCTGACTCAGGCATTCCTTGGGCCTTCTGCACACGAGCCTGCAGAACTTCTTTGGCAGACACGAAGAAGATCCGGTCGCTGGCCTGGGCTCGGTCGACTACGCCCAACTCATCCACAAGAAAATTGGTGCAGCGGTCCATATGCTGCCTGCGGACCTGGATCAGGATGAACATGAGCTGTGGTTAACAGTGCTAATAGCAAACAAAGGTTCTTAACTAGGGCTGATATAGAAAAAAAAGCATATCCATAAAATAGAAATCATATTGATCGATATCAATAATTATTAACAAATTAAAAATATATACTTTAAATCCAGCCCTGGTCATTTTATGCTGTTGCTTACCAACCTATTTTTAGATACAGAACACACAAACACTGAATTCACACTCAACCCTTTATTCAGCCAACTTTTTACCAAAACTGCAAGTTTTTAAAAAAGAAAAAAAGATTGTGTGCTCTCTGAACTCTGAAGGGGCGGAGCTTGGTTCCTGGATCTGCGTTTGTGATTGGTTGGGAGGATGTAATGACTGTAGTATTAACCTACATGATAGGCTAGAATGCAGAAGGAAGGAAAACTGTTCTATTTACCTTTTTATTGACCTTTTTTTTATCATCAATATACATCTATTGATCGATATATATTGATATTGAATTATGGTCCAGCCCTATTGTTAACTGACCCGGTCGGTACCACCAACACAGTTTTTCCTACAGGCAGGGAGGAGCCTCTGGGCCACTTTAATGGGCTTTAAAATGTGACACTGGACATGTGAAGCAGATATTTGAGGCTCCAACTGTAAAAGATTCAAAGGAAGGTGCATCTTTGTTGAATCTGCTGTGTTGATGTTTCTGACAGAATAAAAATGCTCGACAGGCAACTTGAGCTAAACAGCCTTGTTAACAAGAATTTGACTCTTGTCATGTTTCCATTCTAAAAATGTTCTTTCTTGACCTGTGAGAGGAGCAGCAGGCAGAGCCAACCTGCATGGCGCTCCCTCTCTGACGAGCATTACCACCCAACACAACCGCCCTGGTGCTGTATGGGCATTAAACAATCCCAGCATGTGTGTTTTCATTCATTTCCCAGTGCGCTATTTTTCAAGTTGTGTGCAAAATTTGTATAAAAATGATACATTTCTTTAAAATGAAAGAAAAAACTGTGAAGTTGGACCGGTCTGACCTCCGCTTTACCACCACCGCAGTGGTTTACCTCTCTGGGGGTAAAACTGTTTTAAATAACCAGACATGATGCAACGATCCCGTTTAAATGCAGCTATGGTGGGCTGCATTAATCCTCCCCAATCATTACCTGTTTTTTTCACCCAAGATTTGCTAATAATTGAAAAAAGGCTGCTACTTGGCTGGCAATGGGCTGGTTTCCATCCAGAATGTTTCCCCTCACCTCTTTATTGGGTTCTTCCCTTTCAGTTGACGAATCTAGTAAATGCAGTGATCCATTACTTCCTTAGGTTGAAGTTGATCCCTTTAGAGCCCAATACTAATAGAGGAATAATGCTGCCGCAATTAAGAATAAATAAATAGCTGGATGGATGATTTGCTCAACTGATGAAGTTTCACAAATTATCTAATGTACCATTAAATGCAAACGAAATAAAAAAGTCAACATATTTAACAATTGATCAATAAATCAGGCATAGATTGATATTTCTATTTTAACCAAAACTCTTATTTTCATTTCGTTTTTTGTCGCTAACTTCTCTTCGCATTTTTTTTGACAGATGTGAATTTGTTCACAATATTTTTCCAAGTGCCTCTCATATTTATTCCCTCACAAATATACTCACAGAAACTTTCCTTAACCATTTATGCTAGTTTTCTTTTAATGAGGGGAAATAGCAAACTTTTCTGGACACAAGGAGATCCCTTAACCACAGAGACTCATAGTTAATACTTCTCTTATAGGGGTTTAATTTTTACTAATAAGACCCGGCACAGGCTCCCATCAGTTAGTGTTGAACCAACAAGCAGTATGGCACACACAATAAAAAGTTTATTTTATTTTTTAATTTTCATGAATTCATTATTGAAAGTCTTTAAAACTCAGGGATTATTTTTAGACTGGCAGTTGGACACAGAACCAGGAAGGGTTCAAGTGTGAAAACAGCCTTTGTATTGCCATCACTGTTTAACTGGACGTGTTTTTAATCAACACAAAGCGGACTCACCTCCTCCATATACTCGGGTTCTGAGGCGGACGCATCCCAGCGGTTGTTGAGGATGAAAATATTGGGGCTGGAGAGACGCTCATTGACTTTATGGAAGAAGGACTTCTCCTGCAGACAGTTGACATGTAGATTTAGGTCAGCTTCACCTCATTCAGTACTTGATCCAGTTGTTGAAGAAGCGCGGAGCGTTTGTGTCTCACCGTTTGCATGAGCGTGGACTCGGAGTTCGCTACCAGGACAAACACGTCTGCATCGAGACAGAACTTGTCGATCCAGCTGTCCAGCTCGGTGGTGACATCAATGCCTGGGCTGCAGAGAGGCAAAGCATTAACGGTCACGAGAAGTACATTTGTCTTGTATGCTGAGTATTAACGGTCCAGGCAAAGCTAAAGCTAGGCAGCGTGCATCTGACCTGTCCAAAAGCACCAAATCATCTCTCAGCAGAGCACACTTGGCTTTAGGCCACATGACGCAGACCAGGCTGCCAGCATCCAGGTCCACATCCTGGTGTAGCGCATGGGCCAGCTGGTTCACTGTCTGATCAGAGACATCACAGAGTCAGTATTTACCAAAAGAAAAAAAAAGAAAAATCATCCCACCACAAACGGATCATGTCGTAGACACTGCCATCTGAGACAGGCACTGGGTCCACTGACCGTTATACTTTTCCTATCCTCAGAGCCTTCGGTGAGGAGGAAGCCTTCGCCGCCGTCGGTGCCCTCCACCCTCAGGAAACAGTTGGTTGTGTGTCCGATTCCGGACGGCAGGACTTTATCGCACAGCATGGCATTGATCACGGAACTCTTCCCGTTGCTGGTTCTGTGAAAGAACAAACATGTCACTGCCAATATGAGGCCAAGTTAACCTGCGATCACGTGAGACAACTACACACACGTTCTGAGGCAATCAACAGCTCTGTAAGAAAATAAGAAATAAAACTTTCTTGTCGGGACTTTAATGCAATCACCTAGGTTCCCTTATAGAGGACATTTTTGACCAATCTGTATAATCTGATTTAATTTGACTTTGTAAAGTGCCTTGAGATGACATGTTTCATGAATTGGTGCTATATAAATAAAACTGAATTGAAAACGCAGTGTTTTTGCTTAAGGTAGCCCGCCCTCTCAGAACAGAAGAAGCTGGTTTCAGGAAGGTGAAGAAGAGCAGTGAAGCTTCTGGGAGAAATATCTGCACATTAAAACCAAATGTGTTCAGTTTGGAGCCGCTCTGGAGGCTTATTTACTCTTTGTGCTCAAATCCAGAGACATGTTTCAGTCATGATCTACTGAATTAAATTTCACTGGACGTTTGTTTTATATAGGCCAATAATCCTCATTAAAATGGAAACTGCTGTTCTAATGTCTTCAGATGCTTCCAGCTGTGACAGGAAGGACCTCCTGTGGCGGTCTGTGTAGCAGCGCGTCTGAGGAAGCCTTTGGCTGAAGATGCCCTGCTGTTAAAACTGTCCTTTTAAGCATGCTCAGAGGTTTCCATCATCTTACTCCTTTTAATAAAGAATCCTTCTTTACACAACCATCTCCAGAGGAGTCCCCTGAACAGAGCCACATGTCTTATCAGCTTGTTGAGCCTTCTTTAATTTGCAGCATCTACCTGCAAACACAGAAGGGCCTATAGTTCCTGGGTTAATAGTCTGCCCCTTTTCAGACAGCATTAGGGTTTTATCTGAAGTCCAGTCATTGGTCAAAGTAAACATAAGGTATTCAAGATCCTCCACCCTCACTTGAACACCGGTCATGTCTACTCTCGTAAAAAAACTACAGAGACCAGATGATTACTGCAGCGCCATGCCCCAAAGCAGTCATTGATGCAGTCTGTGCTCAGACTCTTGTCCAGCTCAACTAAACCTGACAGCTGCAAAGTCCTCAGAGTCTGAAGGAAGTCTGAAGGAAAGGATTCTGACTTGTACTGAACGTCTGGGGTGTACTGGGAGGGTGAGAGTGGAGTCCCCTGTGGAGCTCCTGTGGCGCTGGTCAATCTCAAGCTGTTGTCCGTTTTAGATTGCATTAAATAAGTACCACCTTTAGTCCACATAAGAAGAACAACTGGTCTTTAAAAAGTAAAAAACACTCTCCTGTGTTCTCCCACCTGGCAGACAGCTGAAGGTCTGGTGATGCTAATCAATCAGGAGCTTTAACGAGCAGCATCAGGCTGCTTTTTAGCCTTTTTCATTCATGGCTTCTCCTTTGCATGATAAACAACGCCAGTGTGGAATCTGTTGTGTTCTAGTAACATTTTACCGTGGATGTTTTAAAACGGGCAGAACCAGGGATGGGTTAGATCCTCCTCATCATGGACAGTCATGTATTGAACTGAAAGCAGAAGGTGCAGCTTCGTCCTGACTGTGCCGCTCTTAGTATGACTGAATTACACTTCGCTGTACTCAGCGTGTAAATGACTGCTTCTCACAGTCTGGTCCACAACCTTTGAAATGCGACATTTATGCTTGGACTGAGTTTGAATACTTGTCAGGAAGGAAGAAATCATTCAGCTTGATCATAAAATTCAGTATGAAGATCAACACACAGCTACCAGCAGCAGCGAATATTTCCTCACCTTCCAAAGAAAACCACCTTCATGTGCCTCCGTGCGAGCACCTCTCCTATGCCTGCCACCTTGGAGAGGTAGCCGCAGACTTCCTGGACCTGCTCCTCGGTGGCCACTGGGTCCAGCTGCTCATTTTTGTACGTATCTAAATGGTGAGGGATACACAGTGGTTAGTTTCTCAGATTCTGATGGTGTGTAATCAGCTCCGGTTTCAGCCGTGAAACAGTCACAGCAAAAGGCATTATGTTTGGTGTGCCTTCAACCCCGAGGCCGCTACAAGCATGTACCGTCTTCCAAAGACACACGAGGCAGCAGCACAGAGACCCAGCAGCAGCATTTCTACACATCTGGCTACCCTTTTAGCGTATGGCTGGACGATAATTCAATAACGATATACATCGATCGATAGACGTATGGTTCAATATAAAAAACAGGGGTCAATAAAAAGTTCAATAAAAAAAACAGTGCATTTTAGCCTATCATGTAGGTTAATACTACAGTCACTGTATCCTCCTAACCAATTACAAACCCAGGAAAGCTCCATCATCCTTCAGAGAGTTCAGAGAGCATGTGTTCTTTTTCTCTTTTTTAATACTTACAGTTTTCGTAAAAAGTTGGTTGAAAAAAGGGTTGTGTTTGAATCCATTTATTAAAAATAGGCAATCAAGCAACAGCATAAAATGGCCAGGGCTGCATTTAAAATGCATATTTTTAATCTCTTAGATAATTATCGATATCGATCAATATGATTTCTAATTTATCGATATGCTTTTTTTCTATATCGTCCAGCCCTATTTAGCGCCGGTAGCAGGTGACCCCACAGCGTTTAACAGGGAGCTAGGGGGGAAACACGTGTGTGGTTTGAAGTCACATCCCTTTTAATGCAACTACCCATGCTGGATGCTCCACAGATAGATGTGCCATGGATCCCCAGTTTCATTCGTTGGGGCCGACCTCTACAGGAAGGAAGCAGTGAACTGAGGGGACACCATGGATATGTGGAAGATACGGGTCATAAACAGCAGCTACACATACGGATGACCCAACACAAACAAACACCGAGCAGAGAGCAGGGCCTGTGACGCATGTGTCCCAGTGAGAGCTCAGTATTAGTGCGGCTGTCCTGACTGCTACTTCTAAGCCTCTTTATTTACAGCCATGTTCAGAACATACGGAGGCCCCTAGGGGACATTTTTTTTGCGTTGTATTGCATTCCCACGCAATACTTTTGCGTTCCCTCACAATAACCTAGTAGATGGTTCATGGGGTATATTGAATACTGAAAGCCTTTCTGCTACAACATAAGGTTTTGATAAGGTTTGCCCATATATGGTCATATCTAGTTAGTGAGAAATCTGAAGTTTTATATCATTTCTTTAGGATACAAATCCACCACAAACTTATGTGCAAGAAGCAAAACGGGTTAAACATGAACTTTTGATCCCTTCTAAGACAAACACAACCTTTCCATAAGAAGTAAAGAAAGACAAAATACATTCAAAATATTTTACTATCTTTTTTTGTGTTGGTAGTCTGACTAGTGAAGCTGTTTTCATGCGCAGTCCCATCTCAACCTTACACAATCAACCTTTTGCACCAAAGAGTCAAGAACGTATAACACGTTTTCACTGAGGCTCTTTAAACGTATTTGCGATTTTAAATTGCCATTTAATTGCATTTGCAAATCTTTTGCAAGGGGACGCAAAATAAAAACACGTCCCCGTGTCTCCTAGGGCAGGGGTTCCCAAAATGGGGTCATAAGACACGTCTTAGGGTGTGTGTGTGTGTGTGTGTGTGTGTGTGTGTGTGTGGGGGCGGGGGGGGGGGGGGGGGGGGGGGGCGGGGTCATAAGATGATATGATGCAGATGTGCTAAAAAGGTTTAGTATTTCCTGCACTTTTTTTCTTATAAAAATATAATATTTGTAATTTTCCGAAAGGAAAAGGGGGTCACCAGTATCTACCGCTGTGATTTTAGGGGTCGCAGGCTGAAACGTTTGGGAACCCCTCCGTAAAAATTATAGATGCCTCATGGATACATCTTCAAGAAACAAGAGAGGTCCTATTGTCTTCTCCTTAAAAGCTCCTAGGATTGTCATGTGTGGGATGACGGAGGATCTACATCAGCGTATCGCCGTGGAGACCCATACCTCATAAAACAGCGCTGCAGTAAAACAGCTGGTGAGTCACTTGCACCACTTCCCTCGTTTAGTGACTGGCCGTCCTGTAGTTCTAGGAAAACCTTTAGCGATTTAGGAGTAACTGTAACATGGAGACCACAGTGGACTCCATCAGATGTTTTCTAGACAGCAGAGCTAGTTTGGCTGATGGCCATTCTCAGAGGGTTTTTCCTACCCGGTAATCTGAAGGTCGGTTCTACAATGCGTGCCAGGACGGACTGTGGTCAGGCTGCAAAGAGTGGTGTGTTCTGGGTCATCTCTTAAGGCGGGCTGAGGAAATCCGGCCTTAATGTAAACTGAGTGCATCTATGCCTTTAGGCTCTCTGGGCCCAATCAAACCTCTAAAGAATCATGTTAGTGGCAGGTGTGATCGGGGCCTTTGTGGTACGCCAAAACTCCGCCGTTATGGAGGAGCAACGGTAGACAGAAACCCTTAAGAAGTCTCATTAAAAGTTTCTCACGAGCAATGCAGACGACGCAGCAAAGGCGTGGAAGCAGGTGGTCATGGAAACTAACCCTGAACGCTAGATCAGCTTCCATTACTCTACTAGAAGCATGTTCTGTGCTTTGTGCTACGTCATAACAAAATCTTCTGATTTAAAGTTTAGATTCTGTTTTTGTATTGAAAAACTTTAGAGAAACGGATTATCAAACGGGTTTCGGTTTCATCTGAGCATTTTCTCCAAAGGCTACACACCCTTTGAACCTCCCCTACAGGGACGCCGAGGAAACATACCTTCGAGAAAGGCCGCGCTCTCCTTGATGTAGGTCCCAAGTTGTTCAAATATGCCATTGATCTTCTTCTTTGCGGTCACAAAATGCTTCAGCGGCGACACGTTGATTTCAGCCATTTCTCTCTTCTTCTTCTTGCATTGAAACGGCAAAGGGCTGGGTCTCGAAACAGATACAGACATGGCACTGCGCGGAGATCAGAACAAAGTATGAGCCTACAAAGTCATCAAGCCACTGAAAACATAAAACACTCCTTATTCTGATGCAGCATGCCAGACGTCACCCCATTATGTGCTTTACTACAAACTAAGAAGTTCACTGATTCATAAATGGCGCTGCCGGGCCAGTCTGACATGGTTCCCTGCCTCAGTTACTAGAGGTGCTATTGATCCGGATGCTGACACAGCCAGGCCTCCGTCTGCAGGCTTATGGCCCTACACAAGTGCTTGGTGTGGATTAGTGCAACCTCTCAGCGCATAAATAAATTACTTGCACTATAATTCAATCGAAACGTTTGTGCTCCTGGAGATTTCCTCTTTAAATACATTGAGGAACGAGGACAGAAGAGTTCAACAAAGAAAAGGGATCTAAACCAGGAAAGATGCTGCATACGTCAGAAAGGTGGTAAAGGCGGACTCCTCTAACAGCAAGGCGCCGCTAGTGCTGCAGAAGTTATCTGCAGGTAGATGCAAACTACACCCCTATCTGCCCTTTTCCGTCGCAATTCCATAAAAGGCTTCTCTCACTTTTTAGTTTCTTTGTGGAACTTTGACACCTAAAATTAGAAATGAAATAGCAATTCTTTCCTTGAACTAGAAATCTAATAAGCAGTTTTTAAGAGGCGTTATTGCTCTACACGAATGTTCTTTAGAAGGAGTTGAAGCTAAACGCCTGATCGTGGAGCTTCCTGCTCCTCCTTCCAGGACTTAAAGGCCAATCTTCGCAGCGTCTTCCTGCCAGATGTGGTTTCAGACATCCTCAGCGGAAGCTGGTTATGGGAGCGCAGGGGTCATTTCAGGTTAGCTTCCCCCCGGTCCTTCACACCTGCCCCCTCGCACTGCCTACATCCCTCCCCGCAACTACGGAGCCTTTCTGCCGCCACAAGACAGATCCTGCGCTAAATGCTAGAAAGGTGACAAGAGCTGGAGGTGCGGCTGGAGGGAGCGACATTAAACACCTCAGCCACTTACCTCGGATCGCGGTCTTTCGCTCACCAACAATCCCCCTGCATCCTGGGTTCGTTTGGGGCGGAAACCTTAATCAGGCAAACGGGCCGCCAAGGTTAGCGTGTGACCGTCGGGCTACCTGTGCTAGGGGATAAAGTCGTCACTGCGCTGCCGGCCACCCGACGCCTTTGGTAAGCGGCCTCCTGCGGTGTGACCCGCGTCAGGTCGGGATTCTGGACGTGTGGTCCCTGTTGCTGAATTAAAGCAGCCGGCGGTACAGCAGCGCAGCCTCAGCCCAGGTCCAGGTCCAGATAGCTTGGAGTTTCTTCCCTGCCTGCCTGTCTGTCCCTCCTCTCCAAGGAGAGAAATCCGTCTGCGGAGCTCCACAGGAAACGGAAGAAGCTCCGCAGGAAACGGAAGCAGCTCTGCTCGAGACGGAAACCCTGCTCCAGGCATAATAAAACGGCGCCCCTGGACTTTAAAACCTTATTTTTAATCTCGTAAAAAACTAAAACAAAATAAATAAATAAATAAATAAATAAATAAATAAATAAAAAACACAGACATGCCAAAAAAAATTCGTTTTGACTCCACCCAACTTCTGCTACTGGTTACTTTCTTTGTTGTTTATTTTTCTATGGCATTTTCTATGTTTGATTTAATAACTGTCTTAACATTAACATAAATCAACTGCTATTTGTAATACTTTGTACTTTGTACAATTGTAATTAATCTTCATCTGTTTATGTTTATGTACATTTTGCCATCCTCTCTGACGGTCTTTTTTCATGTCAATGTTAATTGCTGAATAAAATAAATTAAAAACACTGCGCCCCTGTCTTCAGGAGCGTTATTCAGCCTATAAATCATATTGTAGGGTGTGGTGATTTATTTTTATTTGCACAGCGATGGCCAAACGAACATTTTTTCTGTTGTATTGGAACCGTCTTCGTAGCTTCACTACTCGAAGGCCGTTTCTCAATATGCGTTCTTGGGCGTTCTCGTGTGCTCGTGTGCTCGTGACACGTCATCAGCCTCAGCCCGAGCACTGTTCCAATGCTGAGAACGCCAAATCGAGAACGCGCCGAATTCCCCGGATGTTGTTCTCGCCCGCCCTCTTTATCGAGCATGCATCAGAGCAGACTTGTGGCCGTTTCTCAATTCACGAGAACGCGAGTCCGTACTCGCGTTCTCGTCAAGTCTGTTCTCGGTAAGAACACAGGAAGATCGGACTTGACGAGAACGCGAGCACGCAGCACGTATTGTGCATTGGAACAGAAGCGTACTCGTGACGTCATCACACCCGCAGCTCTTGAGCATTTCTTTAATGTTCAAAACTATTTATACACTACACCATCATATGTTATTGAAAACGTTTTTTTTTTCTTATTTTCTAAAAAGTCTAATAAAATATAAAATTACAGAACTGTGGATATAAAACCAGCAATAGCGGGAATTTCTTTGTTGGGAGTTGTAATTGTTGTAGTTGCAGAGGCGATTGAATCTTCTTTAAAAAAAAAAAGCACTTTGTAGAAGCAAAATGAGCGATACGAGCAATATTGCTGTTGCTTCGGTCGTTGGTCAGCTTTACCAGCAGGCTGAAGAGGAGGTGATGCAGTTGAGGAGGAAAATCCGAGCAAGGAGAAGATTGATGCGGCAGAGGAGGCTCAGAAGGCAGGCTTTGCTCACCCATCTATTGCCAACTGGTAGGCATTTTAAGATTGACAGCCTATTTCCTACTTTTATCTTTAAAAAGACATTGAGGATGGTATTAAAAATGTGATCAGGTTGAAATTGTGACTATTTTTCTATAAATAATTAAAATGAAGATCCAATTTTAACATTAGAAACAGTATGACAGTAAAGTTAAGCTACTTTATTGCACCTACAGACCTTCACAGAATTGATCATTAAGAAAGGGAAAAAAAACACATTTTTATGTCTGTCCACCTTTACAGTGATTAATCTATAAATTATGTGCAGTTAGTTCAGCTAATTTTTCAGTGAAATGGTAAAAATACCAGAGAAGGGAAGCCATTTGTTACATTTACTATACTTGACAACACTATACATTTTACCTTTTCTTTCTTGAGAACTATAATTTCTGCATGTTAAGCAGTTATAGTTTTATGGTGTGAAAAGATGAGAATTGAAAAAAAAACAATGATGGTAACATTTGGCATTTTTTATTTACAGGAAGAAACAGAAACAAAATATGTGAGGATAAACACTTCTGTGCCAATCCTCCAAATATTTTTTAATGAAGGGGACCTGAAACCAGCCTTCTAGCTAAACAGGGCCACCATCGTCCTCCTCCTTCAGCTGCTGCCCATCCAGGAGGTCCATGGATGGCCACAGGAGATAGAGGTGCTGGTGACCCTCTGCTGGCTGGCCTGTGGTGCATCCTATAGGGAAACAGCTTGCCAGTAAGATCTCTTACCTTCTTGTCCTTAAATAGAGCCAGCAATGACACACAATTGATACATAGATTATATAAACTGGATAGAAGATTAAGACATATCAGCATATTACCTAAATTACAAGTTAATTTTATATTTGGTACAGGTCTAGTGGAGGCACGCTACAACAGACACCACGCCAAGGCTGATAAACATCGTTGAGCGTGTCTTTGGTGGTCTGAAGACACGGTGGCGTTCCATCTTCTTCAGGGCGCTGGAGGTCCGCCCGACGTTTGCCCCAAAAGTAATCACCGCCTGCTGCATCATCCACAATATTAGTATAGCAGCAGGTGACCAGCTGGACATGGAGGACGAGGAGGTTGATCCAGAGGAGGACGGCCACCCGGCAGCTGAAGAAAGGGAGCTGCAGCTGACTGCATGTTTAAGTGAACATGACTACACCTGACCTAATGTAGATCAGTTCTAGTCATGTTCACATGCTGCTTCATTTCATTTTTTTTCACCACCTGTAAAAATACATACAATAATCGTTAAATAATTTCTATTCCAACTATTTTTAATTATAAGTTTATAGGCATTGTCTATTTGTATAAGATCTTAATAGGATTTATTTCTTTGTTTTAAACCATGTTAGTAACTGTTAATAATGTGTTGAATATATTACACCTTCATTCTTTTCCAAAGATTAAACATTTGTATAAAATAAATGTCTGTTTTTTCATATACTATTATTACTATTGTTTTCTTTCCCTCTTTCTCCTCTCAATTATTCGTGTCCTGACTCAGAATAAACTCACTTAGATAGGAAAAACATTTATAGAATGTATTTATTTATTTATTTTATATGCTGCTGCCGTCCTAGGGAGACATTTACAATTTATTCCAGCAAGTATTGAGTTAATAAAGCAACACACGTCAGTCAGATAAACACAAAACAAATAAATCATAACCAGCGGTATTATGCACACTACTTTTTTTTAATTACGCACTAACTCTGTAAACAGGCCACATAGGGAAGCTTAAAAGTATAATGTTCTCGCCTCAAACGATCTTAAAACGTACTTTTGAACAACAACAGCAGCAGAAAAGGGAATTTTTTAACTTACCGCTGTGAGCTCTGTTTGCGCTGTCTCGAATCAAGCTGCGGCCGCGGTGCATTCTGGGCAAGCGGTCAGTCTGAAGAACGCACAAGTCTGCTCTGATGCATGCTCGATAAAGAGGGCGGGCGAGAACAACATCCGGGGAATTCGGCGCGTTCTCGATTTGGCGTTCTCAGCATTGGAACAGTGCTCGGGCTGAGGCTGATGACGTGTCACGAGCACACGAGCACACGAGAACGCTCAAGAACGCATATTGAGAAACGGCCTTGTGCGTTCTTCAGACTGACCGCTTGCCCAGAATGCACCGCGGCCGCAGCTTGATTTGAGACAGCGCAAACAGAGCTCACAGCGGTAAGTTAAAAAAATTCCCTTTTCTGCTGCTGTTGTTCTTCAAAAGTACCTTTTCAGATCGTTTGAGGCGAGAATATTATACTTTTAAGCTTCTCTATGTGGCCTGTTTACAGAGTTAGTGCGTAATTAAAAAAAGTAGTGTGCATAATATCGCTGGTTATGATTTATTTGTTTTGTGTTTATCTGACTGACGTGTGTTGCTTTATTAACTCAATACTTGCTGGAATAAATTGTAAATGTCTCCCTAGGACGGCAGCAGCATATAAAATAAATAAATACATTCTATAAATGTTTTTCCTATCTAAGTGAGTTTCTTCTGAGTCAGGACACGAATAATTGAGAGGAGAAAGAGGGAAAGAAAATAATAGTAATAATAGTATATGAAAAACCAGACATTTATTTTATACAAATGTTTAATCTTTGGAACAGAATGAAGGTGTAATATATTCAACAAATTATTAACAGTTACTAACATGGTTTAAAACAAAGAAATAACTCATTAAGATCTTATATAAATAGACAATGCCTATAAACTTACAATTAAAAATAGTTGGAATAGAAATTAATTTATGCATTATTTTATGTATTTTTCCAGGTGGTGAAAAAAAAAGAAATGAAGCAGCATGTGAACAGGACTCCAATTGATCTACATTAGGTCAGGTGTAGTCATGTTCACTTAAACATGCAGCCAGCTGGAGCCGCTGGATGGTCATCCTCCTCTGGGTCAACCTCCTCGTCCTCCACGTCAAGCTGGTCCCCTGCCTCTATACTAATATTGTGAAGGATGCAGCAGGCGGCGATTACTTTTGGGGCAAACGTCGGCCAGCCAGCAGAGGGTCACCAGCACCTCTATCTCCTGTGGCCATCCATGGACCTTCTGGATGGGCAGCAGCTGAAGGAGGAGGACGATGGTGGACCTGTTTAGCCTGAAGGCTGGTTTCAGGTCTCCTTCATTAAAAAATAGTTGGAGGATTGGTACCGAGGTGTTTATCCTCACATATTTTGTTGCTTTTTCTTCCTGTAAATAAAAAAGTCCAAATGTTACCAAATTTGTTTGTTTTTTTTAGTTCTCACCTTTTCACACCATAAAACTATACCTGCTTAACATGCAGATTAATATAGTTCTCAAGAAATAAAAAGTAAAATGTACAGTGCTGTAAAACTAGTCATATATAGTAAATGTAACAACTGGCTTCCCTGCTCTGGTATTTTTAACATTTCACTTAAAGAATGAGCTGAACTTACTGCACATAATTTAAAGATTAATCACTGTAAGGGTGGGCAGACATAGAAATGACTCGTCCTTTCTAAATATTCAATGCTGGAATGGTCAATAAGAGCAAATGAAATGGCTTAACACTACTGACATACTGTTAATGTTAAAATTGTCTTTTTCTTCATTGAGCAATAGTCACAATTACAACCTGCTCACGTGTTTAATACCATCCTCAATGTTTTTGTTTTTTGTTTTTGTAAAGATAAAAGTTGAAAACAGGCTGTCAATCTTAAAATGCCTTCCAGTTGGAACAGGTGGGTGAGCAAAGCCTGCCTTCTGAGCCTCCTCTGCCGCATCAATCTCCTCCTGGTTCGTATTTGCCTCCTCAACTGCGCCGCCCGTTGTGCAGCCTGCTGGTAAAGGTGACTAACGGCCAAAGCAACAGCAATAGCGCGCCTATTGCTCATTTTATTTCCACAAAGGAATGATTTATTTGCAAGTCTTAATCGACGCTCCAACTACGAGCAGCACAACTCCCAACAAAGAAATTCCCGCGACTGCTGCTTTTATACCCACAGTTCTGTTAAAAAAAAATAGATTTTTTTAGGCGTTTTAAAAATTAGAAATGTTTTTGAAAAAAAAAATCAATAAGATTTATTGTGGTGTAGTGTATAAATGGTTTGGAATGCAAATGAAATGCTAAAGAATTGTGCGTCTCACAACGTCACGAGTACGCTTCTGTTCCAATACACAATACGTGCTGCGTGCTCGCGTTCTCGTCAAGTCCTATCTTCCTGTGTTCTTACCGAGAACAGACTTCACGAGAACGCGAGTACGGACTCGCGTTCTCGTGAATTGAGAAACGGCCGAAATTTTAAACACGGACCTCTAGTGGCACCTGCTGGCCGAAAGCATGAACAGCAGCTTGAATGTACAATTTCAAATAGGCTGCCTCATGATTGCTCACTCTACAGAACATGTAGGCCGTTTCTCAATTCACGAGAACGCGAGTCCGTACTCGCGTTCTCGTGAAGTCTGTTCTCGGTAAGAACACAGGAAGATCGGACTTGACGAGAACGCGAGCACGCAGCACGTATTGTGCATTGGAACAGAAGTATACTCGTGACGTCATCACACCCACAGCGCTTGAGCATTTCTTTAACGTTCAAAACTATTTATACACTACACCATCATATCTTATTGAAAACGTTTTTTTTTCTTCTTAATTTCTAAAAAGTCTAATAAAATATCTAAAAAAATTACAGAACTGTGAATTTCTTTGTTGGGAGTTGTAATTGTTGTAGTTGTAGAGGCGATTGAATCTTCTTTAAAAAAAATAGGCACTTTGTAGAAGCAAAATGAGCGATACGAGCAATATTGCTCTTGCTCTGGTCGTTGGTCAGCTTTACCAGCAGGCTGAAGAGGAGGTGGCGCAATTAAGGAGGCAAATCCGAGCAAGGAGAAGATTGATGCAGCAGAGGAGGCTCAGAAGGCAGGCTTTGCTCACCCATCTATTGCCAACTGGTAGGCATTTTAAGATTGACAGCCTATTTCCTACTTTTATCTTTAAAAAAAAACATTGAGGATTGTATTAAAAACGTGATCAGGTTGAAATTGTGACTATTTTTCTATAAATAATTAAAATGAAGATCCAATTTTAACATTAGAAACAGTATGACAGTAAAGTTAAGCTACTTTATTGCACCTACAGACCTTCACAGCATTGATCATTAAGAAAGGAAAAAAACAACAACACATTTTTATGTCTGTCCACCTTTACAGTGATTAATCTATAAATTATGTGCAGTTAGTTCAGCCCATTTTTTCAGTGAAATGGTAAAAATACCAGAGAAGGGAAGCCATTTGTTACATTTACTATACTTGACTAGTTTTACAACTCTATACATTTTACCTTTTCTTTCTTGAGAACTATAATTTCTGCATGTTAAGCAGTTATAGTTTTATGGTGTGAAAAGATGAGAATTGAAAAAAAAACAATGATGGTAACATTTGGCATTTTTTATTTACAGGAAGAAACAGAAACAAAATGTGAAGATAAACACCTCTGTGCCAACCCTCCAAATATTTTTTAATGAAGGCGACCTGAAACCAGCCTTCAGGCTAAACAGGGCCACCATCGTCCTCCTCCTTCAGCTGCTGCCCATCGTGAAGGTCCATGGATGGCCACAGGAGTTAGAGGTGCTGGTGACCCTCTGCTGGCTGGCCTGTGGTGCATCCTATAGGGAAACAGCTTACCAGTAAGATCTCTTACCTTCTTGTCCTTAAATAGAGCCAGCAATGACACACAATTGATTAATAGATGATATTAATTGGATAGAAGATTAAGACAGATCAGCATATTACCTAAATTACAAGTTAATTTTATATTTGGTACAGGTCTAGTGGAGGCACGCTACAACAGACACCACGCCAAGGCTGATTAACATTATTGAGCGTGTCTTTGGTGGTCTGAAGACACGGTGGCGTCTCATCTTCTTAAGGGTGCTGGAGGTCCGCCCGACGTTTGCCCCAAAAGTAATCGCCGCCTGCTGCATCCTCCACAATATTAGTATAGAGGCAGGGGACCAGCTAGACGTGGAGGATGAGGAGGTTGATCCAGAGGAGGACGGCCACCCGGCAGCTGAAGATAGTGAGCTGCTCCATCTGGCTGCATGTTAAGTGAACATGACTACACCTGACCTAATGTAGGTCAGTTGGAGTCATGTTCACATGCTGCTTCATTTCATTTTTTCACCACCTGTGAAAATACATTAAATAATCGTTAAATAATTTCCATTCCAACTATTTTTAATTGTAAGTTTATAAGCATTGTCTATTTGTATGAGATCTTAATAGAAGTTATTTCTTAGTTTTAAACCATGTTAATAACTGTTAATAATTTGTTGAGTATATTACACCTTCATTCTGTTCCAAAGATAAAACATTTGTATAAAATAAATGTCTGTTTTTTCATATACTATTATTACTATTATTTTCTTTCCCTCTTTCTCCTCTCAATTATCCGTGTCCTGACTCAGAATAAACTCACTTAGATAGGAAAACATTTGTAGATTTTATTTATTTTATATGCTGCTGTCGTCCTTGTCAGAAATATACAATTTATTCCAGCAAGTATTGAGTTAATAAAGCAACACACGTCAGTCAGATAAACACAAAACAAATAAATAAATCATGACCAGCGGTATTATGCACACTACTTTTTTTAATTACGCACTAATTCTGTAAACAGGCCACATAGAGAAAACTTAAAAGTATATTGTTCTCGCCTCAAACGATCTGAAAACGTACTTTTGAACAACAACAGCAGCAGAAAAGGGAATTTTTAACTTACCGCTGTGAGCTCTGTTTGCACCGTCTCGAATCAAGCTGCGGCCGCGGTGCATTCTGGGCAAGCGGTCAGTCTGAAGAACGCACAAGTCTGCTCTGATGCATGCTCGATAAAGAGGGCGGGCGAGAACAACATCCGGGGAATTCGGCGCGTTCTCGATTTGGCGTTCTCAGCATTGGAACCACTGAGCTATATAATACATATATAATATAGCTTAGTGATTGGAACAGTGCTCGGTCTGAGGCTGATGACGTGTCACGAGTACACGAGCACACGAGAACGCTCAACAACGCATATTGAGAAACGGCCGTATCTTTTGAAAAGAGAATTGTATGTCCCAGACTGTCAGCACCTGTTTGGAGGGGTGTTGGGACCATGCAATGAAGGAGTCATAGGTAAGATGCTGCAGTGGACACGGGTCCTGTGGATGGATGACCCATGTTTCTTCTCCTGGCAATCTGATGGACGTGTCTGGGTACACCAAGGGGTTAACTCCATGCTAACAACTTTAAGGGAATAGCTTGGAGATGGATGGCCCCTCCCTCTTTCAACATGACTGAACAGTGCACCAGAGCACAAAGTAAGGTCCATGAAGAGATGGATGACCTTGACTGGCCTGCACAGACAAACACTGTCAATAAGGCTTACACAATGTTCTTGAGACAGGCAAACTTGTCTGCTAGGGATGTCCACCAGAAAGCTCCATGATCATTGGCAGCTGTGGACTCCAGCTGCCGTCGTAGTTCAGGATGTCTTTCCAGACCTTGTAGCCAAAGAAATAGGGTTTGTCATCTACACTGGTGAAGCTAGGACAATAAATTGTTTGCTTGCACAGAAAAACAACCATCTGCTTAATTTCTTGTTTCACATAAACAAGAATCTTCATTAATAGCATTTCTTCTTCTTCTTTATGTATGTTTGGCTTTTCAGAACTATTGACTGAATCCTTCAGGAACTCTTGCACCTTAGACAAGACTGAATATGTCTGTGAGCGTGGTTCTATGCTGTGACGTATTATTATTATTATTATGCTTTTTCTTTAACACAGGAGTTCAGTCACTGTAACTTAGTGGTGGTGAAGGCCTTTCTAGGCATCACTTGGATTTTGTGATTCTCAGATCTGTCTGTACAGCAACAGAAGGGTGAAGAATCATCACGTCCAAGTCTGACAGATACTGTGTGTCTCAAGCAGTCTTAGCTATTACACAAGTGAAGGATGTCAATCTTTAGACAGTATTCACATAGAGGATGTGATTATAATTCGATGGACTTCTGACCCGTCCAGGGTGGACCCCGCCCCCCGCCCAATCAAATCCGGAGATACCAATCAGCATGTAGGGCTCTGTTCATGTCTAAAAAGGATCAATATGCTAAAAAAGAAAAATGAAAGTACTTCAAAACAACAGTGGAGTATACATCGCCAATAAACAAGAGTTAAAGAGCCTTCTTTTTATAGCATATTCCATTTTTTGAACCACTAAAACACAGCAAAGTCTTAGGCTGGAAGCTTAGCTCAAGTTCAATGTTTTCAAACTTGCTTTGAAATGCTGAAACAAGTATTCACATGATTCACTTTAGATTTGTAACACATTTAATAAAATAGCTTTATAAAAAAAAAAACTAAAATCATTTACATGATTATTTACAGGAGCTTAACATCTGTTGGCTTTCCTGACATTTATTCTGAGGTATGAAATAAGTAACTGTATGTATTCATTGTTCAGTTACTATAATAACAGGTGGTAGATTATACAGCTCAAACACTGGAACACAGCGAAGGAACTCGTAAAGGAAATGACTCCATTGAAGGCTCTGGAACTGACGACCTCCAGCAGGACCTCCACCGGGTAATGGTCGCTCACATCCAGTGCCTGAATAAAAAAAAGAAGAAACAGATCAAACATTCACATTTTTTTTTTCATTTGTGATAGATTATTTTCTTTTTGTTGCTTTTCCTTGTAGAATCAGAACCTGAGCACTGACTCAAATTGAAAATGAAAACTATGTCAGCTCTGCAGATGAATCCTGGACAGACGAACACAGATATTTAGTGGAAAACATCCTCAGGGATCATTTTACTGATATAAAGGAAAACTGCAGTGCATGTCAGCTGCTAAAAACATTATTATGCAATCTTTGCATAATCTAGACACATCATCTGGTTTGTTAATGGTGTTGCTGTTTGTGGATGTGATGCCAGGATGATATTTTTATATAAATACACAGATAAGTCACCTGTTCTTCTGTTAGTCTGTACTCCTGTTGGAAGTTAAATGGTTGGGCCGAGGAAGGAACAACTGCTCGATAAAATCTTTCTCCATGCACAACAATCCTGTTGGAAAAAAATCAAAAATGGACAGAAGAGTTACAGCCATGTATGTATTTTACTGTTATAGTTTTGCTGTAAAGTGAATTTAATTTTTGCTAACCAATAAAGAGGATTATTTTTTGCTCATGGTCTTTAGAAATGTTTTGCTTTTTCTGACCTACAAGTATTTCTTTTATTGTGAGAACAGATAAAAGTTGCAGGATCTGAAACGTTTACCCTGCTGCTAAAGACAAACTGATCTCAGTCAGAAGTGTCAGCGGTGTGAACCGTAACTTTATTTGCCCCAAATGGAAATTGATTTGCTGCATGTCCACCCATCAAAGCGCAGGAACAGCTTTGCCTTTTGTTGGCCCAGAAAATACAGTCATTCTAAATGTGACAACAGCACCCCCTACTGTTTGGTCTGTACCTGCAGCCAGTAGTACCATGAATACTATTAACGAAAAATAAAAATAAAAAACAAATTAATGTAACTGAGGTTTGTCTTCAAGATTAATAGTTTGATATTATTTTTCCCATGAGGTTCATAACTATCTAAAAGTAATGTGCTATCTTCCCAGAGAGAGAAAGTGCTGTGTCCGCAGGCAGTGGACATTTTGTTTCATCCTTTGTTTTGACTGTAACAACATTTGTATTGTTGCTAATATTATATAAAACATTTCCTTCCTCAAAGGGGGAAGGAACAGAAAGTATTTGAGAACCACTGTCATACAGTAACCAGAGAGTTGCTTTTGTGTCACAGTAAAAGGATAAGTATCTAGAAGGAGCTTCATAGAAAGACAAAATTGTGAAAGACTTTTACTTCTTCGGCCACATGTCCAACCAAGCCTTATATTTGGAGACTTCATTGAGTTAACCATGTGTCTGTCATAGGTAGCAGCTCACCTGTCGTAGGAGCAGGATGTGGTCAGCTTAACGGTGGTGTCCGTGTTTTCTGGTATGAGCCAATGGAGGCTGCTGTCCGTGATCAGCCGCACATGTTTCCTGTTCTTCTTGGCGAGGTAACCGCAGTCTGCATTGAAGTCCCCCAGGAGCATCACGTTCTGCTCACACATCCAGCAACATTGCTTATTACGCACAGTTCATCAATTACAGCAATTTAAAAAAAAATGTTCTCCAGCAATGAGCAAGATTAGCCCTTACCTCATTTTTCCACATCTTTCTTACTTGTTGCAGAACATCGTACAGAGCGTCCAGCTCTTTGGTGGTGTTGGTTGGAGTGGTGTGTTGAGGGATGAGGACAAAATCCTTTATAGCTGGAGACGTAGGCAGGAGATGAAATAGAAAAGGATGCGGGGGAAAAGGCATACGTGAAAGGTTTAATGATCATTTTTATTGCCTTAATAAATATCAAAAAAAAAAAAAAAAACTTACATGTCCTTGGGGCTGAGAAGCGCACGACAAAAGGTTCTCTGGAGAAAGCATCTTCATCTCCAGGAAGATTATCTGGGTACTGAAACTGATCAGTAACCTTCACAGTGTTGCTCCTGTGTGTGTTCAGATAAAGACAGGAAGAATTATTCAGTTTGTGGCACCTTTTAACACTCTGGGGCTTCACGTGGCACAGCCTACCTGTAGATGAACACATACTGCTCCTGGTATGACTCCGTCCTGCCCAGCCTCTCACTGGCCAGGGCTTCATACTTGTTCTGCTTGTCATACCTGAATAACCAACATATAGAGATAATGGATCCAACTTCTATCAGTATTATCAATAAGTACTGGAGTTTTTTCTTGCTGGTTAGTAAGCAATAAATCAGGTAGCTGGTTCAACGAGGCACCAGAATCAATCATGTCATTTCATTTAAGGCCCATTTTGAGTATGGGTTCCTAAATGTTTTTTCTCCAGAACGTCCTTAGGCAGGAGTGCCACTACAATTTTGGGACATCTATATCCTTCCACATCAACAGCGGAGTCCAGAATGTGATCCGTAACAGTGAAATCAGATGAATACGGCATCGGTCTCTGTTTCATGGTGCTTATGGTTTAAAGGCCAACGACCACCAGGTCAAGCTGTGTGTAAATGTGTCGGTAGAAGGGATGTTAAATTAGCTGCTCTGATCCAGACTCTAAGAAAGACAAGAGGAAAAAAACAGCTCTGATCGGGACTACAATCAGCCATCAGCACTTATGACAGTGTTTATAGTGGTTAAGCACTACAATTAAATTAAAATCACTTGTAACTCAGATGAAGGTTTAAATAACCCACCTCTTTTATAATCAAAGTCTGCAAGATGAACAGTATACACACAGCAGCTGCTGCAGTGCAGAGGAAACGCACCTTCAGACACACAAAGGTAGAGGTAATGGACCAGAAATCTGCTCCATATCACTACCAATGAATGCTTCGGTGGCTACTCTGACCCACTGAACAACTGAGCTGATTTCCTCTATCAGAAACTGAAACATACTGAAAAGTCACTATTTGAAGATAATGTTAGATGTGCTGCTTAGTTTTTGTCACCATATAAAGAAATAAAACTTTTTTTCTCATTCAATAGGAACATTTTAGGCTGTTTCCTTCAATGCTAACTAAAGATAGCATACTTTTTTTTTTTCTTTTTTTTTTTTAAATCAGTCAGTTCACATCTGCTGAGTTCTCTGGCAACTGGCCGTCTTGATTTTGTCGTCATAATGGAATCCCACATGTAAAAGCAGACATTAAAAGTCAGTGAGGAACTTGGAGCAGCATTTACATGTGCCTTAAAATGTAAATACCTCAGAACAATGAGATAAGACATCTGTTTTCTTTAATTTGATGCTTCATTCTGAACTGTCCGCTGTCTCCTTGCTTCCTTCTCCATGAAGCTGCCCAGTCAGGGTTACAGTGGAGGGTAAGAAGAGTCCTTGGGGTCAAACGCTGCTCTTGGAAGCGATAACATAACTTGTCTTTTGGATGTAGTGGTAACCAGTCATTTCACTGTACAGTGCAACCAGCAACATTCTTCCCAAACTCCCTAAAACTAATCTTTTACAGAGACCAACACAAAAAGCGAGCGACAAAACCAGAATTGTACTCATCTGTTCTAGGTTAGGTGGTTATGCAACGCCGTAAAACCGTACGGAGCACAACCAACTCTGTTTGGGACATAAACTGCACGTTCTGTCTGCATTCTGATGCACTTTTCACTTGGAGGTGTAACATAATGTCCCAGTGGTCCAGAAGCATGGCTAAAGTCCTGAGGAAATGCATTCAGTGTAATATCTCAGGTGAAATGTGTTCAGCAGCTTGAAATGAATCGATGCCTTACCGTTTAATTGTTTCAAGCAGCTTTGGTAGAGCTGTCCCTTTACTGTCTCTGACCTCCTGAAGCAGACACACATCACAGCGACTAATGATCTGAAACAGAACGGACCGACGGGGGTCAGCAGGGCCGCTTTGTGTTTTCAAACTCATTTCACTCATTTTGTCCACTTGGCACAAAACAACACTGTCCAGCAACTCACACGCTGCCTTGAGGACATTAAAGCATGGCTTTCTCTGAACTTCCTTAGTTTAAATGAGAACAAGACAGAAGTTCTGCTGTTCAGACCGAGCTGCTGTCCCTCCCCAGGCTCACTGTCATTTTATCTCAGGGACTGCGTCACCAATCTGGGGGTAAAGTTTGACTGATTTTAAATATGAGAAACAGATCAGCAGTGTTGTTCACAAAAGGTTTTTATCAACTTCGTCAAATAGCAAAGGTTAAATCAATCTTAGCCAGACCTGACTGGGAGAAACTAGTCCATGCTTTTGTCACGGTTTGTCTTGACTACTGTAATGCTGTATAGCCATTACCCAGGCCTCTCTTGCCCGTCTGCAGCTTGTGCAGAACTCTGATGCTCGTCCCTTCACTGGTTCCCTGTGTGCTACAGAATTCATTTTAAGCTTTTATTTGTCTTTAAATTGTTGAACAACCTTGCCCCAGCCTTACTGCTCACCGCGACCCCTTAGATCAGCTGATCAGCTGCTGCTGAAGGTTCCTAAAACTAGGCTGAAGCTTAGAACTGACAGAGCATTTGCTGTTGCTGCTCCTAAGTTATGGAATAACTGAGAATCAGCCAGGCCTCCTCTTTTCCAGTTTTTAAATCCCTTTTGAAAACGCACTTTTATTTCCTGGCTTTTAATACACTGATCTTGTCATGTATGAGGGATTGCTGCAAAGCCATCAACAATGCAGACGACTGTCCACTGTGGCTCTACGCTCTTTCAGGAGGAGTGAATGCTGCTTGGAGAGACTTGATGCAACCTGCTGGGTTTACTTAGAGAGGAAACTTTTTTTTACCAATCTGTATGATCTAATTCAATTTGACTTTGGGAAGTGCCTTCAGATGACATGTATCATGAATTGGCGCTATATAAATAACATTTAATCGAATTTCAAAATACTCTTGCTGTGAACCTGGTTTTTAGCTTTTGATGTTTTGTGTGTAAGTTTTTTTAATGTTTTTAACCTTTTCTTGTTTCAATGTACAACTCTTTGGTCACCCATGTGGTTTTTAAAATGTGCTTTAGAAATAAAGCTGAATGATTAATTAAAAATGTTAGTCTTTCCTTTTAGAGCCCTGAGTGGTCAGAATGCCTCTGTCGCTGACCTTCTAGGGCCCTCCAGCTCTTCTCGCAGCCTGAGATGCTCCAGGCAGGCTTCTAATGCTTCCATGAACACATTTTGGGTTTAGAGGAGAGAAATCCTTTACAGCAGAGGTCTTCATTATGGGGGTCCTAACCCTGCTGCTTCACTTACGGATTGTATCAGGATGCTTCATATTGTCAGCACAAAGAACTCCTGCTGTTCACCTTTTCCTCTCCAGACACAGGATTTCCAGAAGCAATCTCACATCTTTTCATCCTTGCCCACAAATTTTCTACAGGATTGAAATCTATGCTTGACAACATAAGTTGACTTTGCTGTCCTGATCCCACTTTTTAACGTACTATGGCGGATGCTAAGTGTCAGTGTTACATCGAGTACTGATGTCTGGAGATGCTGATTCAGAATCTCTGTATGATGCTTTTAACTTGATCTGTGCTGCTTTATGTTCCATGTGACCTGCTTTTATCTTTTCTTATATCTTATATCATCTTGTGGTTTCGGCCTGTGAGATGTGATATAAATAAACCTATATATTTACCCGCTGTGTAAATGTCAATTGATTATGGCCATTAGATGTCAGGATTCTGCATGTTGGGAGGTTTTCTACCAACTTTTCCTGAGCCTGATGCAGATACTTGGTCATCAAACCTTTAATACGATGTTTTCATTCTTGTCTGGATGCCCAAATGTTACAGTACACAAACAATAAATGTAGAGATTAAAACCAAACTTTAGACCTCGTAGAACTTTACCAAACCTAGACAATCGTGTTTCTGCCAGAGAAAATGTGTGAAAATCACATTGAAGAGGACCTTTTCTGCATGTTGGGACCACTATTATATTTATTTTTAAGCTCTAGGTTTGAGTAACAGTACATAGATATTTGTGCGCCATTAAATCATGAAAATGTCCCTTTTAATGTGTAAACCTCAGGTAAAATACGAAAAGAGCGGGATGAAGTCCTTACCCTGGCCAGAGTTATCATGACATCATTCTTACTGGCCTTGGAAGCCCCAAAATGATGGAGGTTGAAGGCACAGATTCTGAAGCCTGAAGCTCCCTGAGCAGCAGTCACAGCCAGGAGGAAGGAGAGCAGGAGGAGGGACGTGGACATCATGGTTTACGGCTGGAGACACAGTTGGTAATTAGCTTCTTTGGTTTAAACATACATGCATCACACAAGCAGGTAGAAAAGAATGCATTGACACATAATGTCTTTACTTTCAGGGTTTATACAAAAAGAGGAAAGATAAAGTATAATCATAATCTTCAAAGATCATCTGATTTCAGAAAGCCGTCCAGCGGGAGAGATCCGTTCAGTTGTTCAGCTGCTGTAAAAGCGTTCATACATGTCCTCACATGAAAGTCCTTTCTTATATTTGGCAGTGGGCGTGTCCTGCATGGAGCATGCAGAATGTGCATGTGTGGGTTCCCTCTGGGTACGCCGGGTTCCTCCCACAGTCTACAGTCCTGGCTGTTGGTCTCTCTAAATTGGCCTTGGGTGTTTGGGCCTTTGCTTCCTGTGTGTTCAGGGTTTACTGACTACCACTGGAGATACACACCAACCCCCTCCCCCTCCCCATCCCACCCACAGACCCTGCATGGGTAAGCAGCTGTAGACAGTAATGGATATGGGTTTTAACATGCGCCCCCTACTGGAGATACGAACTCACAACACCTGTGAACACCACACTGATGTTTCATCAGGATATCAGCATGGTTGTTTGGTGTTGATTTAACAGGAAGAACAGTATGGAAGACCAGCAAGAAGAGTCGCTCTGAGTTACTGTGGATGATTCCTTCTACCTCCGTGTTACTATGGGACCTGTAGGAAGTCAAAGAAAAAGCTCTTTTACCCAGCTCTTATCAGCACCACTATGATCCTTTTTGGTCATTTAGTTCTGTCAGAAAGCTCGTGTCCTTGCAGCTCTGCTGCTGCAGTTTTCAGTCAAAAATTTAAATTTTAACTGTGGTTAAGGATTGCAATTATTTAGTAACTTCAAGTTTTCTGTGTGACTCAGCAGTCCCATTAGAGCTTCCTCTTTTGTTACAGAACTATTTTTGGTTTCATCTCCTGGTCACACTTTTTGTCAAAAGAGTATCATCTTGTTGAGAGTTTGGCAAACCATTTCTGGGAAATAGGAACATATTATCTCCATCACCTTATTTGAATCACAATATATATAATTCTTATTTTAGGGGCCAAAATACTCATTCCATTGGCAGATCATCTTATTTGTTTTGCTTACCTTTTTGCTTTGTAGTGACATTCTCATACATATGTAGTGAAAGATTTTAGGTCATTTAATAGTTATATAATATAGAAAATGCTGAGCCATTCTTTTGACTATAGGTCTAGGTCAAGTTTATTTATGTAGCACATTTCCAACAGCTCTAGCTGCACAAAGTGAAAAATACAATAAGACAAAAATGTAACAAACAAAACAGAAAAATAAAATATAAAAACAAAACACTTGGGTCATCTTGTACAAAAAGCCATATTGAAAAAAAAAAGTCTTTAAGAGTTATTTCATGTTAAGAGGCAGGCTATTCCAGAGTCTAGGACCCGCCACAGCAAAGACTCAGTCACCACCAGAAATAAACTTGGACCTGGGAATAGATGCATAAATTGCACCGTAGACCTCATGGTTCTTTTCAGAGCAGGAGTAAAGAGCAGCTGGGATAGGTATGTGGGGACGTGACCATGTAGACATTTAAAAACCAAGAGTAAAATTTTATATTGGACCCAGCAACAGACAGAAGGCCGGTGAAGGGAAGCCAGCACCGGGGTAATGTGCTCATTTCGTTTAATACCAGCCAGCAAGCAGACTGCAGCTCTTTAATCTAACTGGAGAGGGTGGATAGAGGACTGGTCCAAGCCAAAGTCCAGGCAGTTGCAGTACGCCAGTCTGCAGGTGTCAAACAAGTGAATGACACACTCAAACATCAGCTGGAAGGCATGGCTTTACCTTAGCAAGCTGTCTGAGATGGAGAAAGCTCGATTGGTCCACTGCACTCACCTGCCTCCACTGTTTCAGGGAACCATCAAGATAAACACCGAGGTTTTAGGGAGCGCAGAGCTCTGTGTGTTACAGAGTTCCTAAAGAGGACGATCTCTGCTTCACGTCTTCGAGGCACCACAATAAAAGCTCTAATGAGTCTTCCCCTGCTTTTAAGGGCAGATAAATCTGAAGGTCATCAGCGAAACTATGGAAAGAAAGCTTATACTTTAAGAAAACACAATCCCAGGGTCAATGTGTCTGACGTAAACAAAGCTGGATCCAGAATGGAGCCTTTGGAGCTCACCATAACTCAGAGGGGCTATTTCTGTGCTGAAGGGATTCATGCTCACATTAAAAGTCCTTTCAGAAAGATATGACTGAAACCGCTGAAGATCAGAACCTTTGATCCCAACACATGGTTCTAGCCCAGCAAGGAGGATGTCATGATCAACCGTGTCAAAAGCTGCTGACAGGTCCAAAGAGCAGCAGGGCAGCCAGAATCCAAAGTTAAAAGAATATCATTAAAAACTCTTAAGAGGGCTGGCTCACTACTATGGAGTGACTTAAAACCAAACTTTTGAGAAATTTCATTTAGATCAAGGTGGGCATGCAACTGCAAGAAAACCCCTTTCTCTAAGACTTTTGAAAGAAAAGGAAGCTTATAGATGGGCCTATAATTAGCCAGAACAGTTGGGTTCAGGTTGTGTGTGTGTGGGTTTTTTTTTTTTAGGAGAGGGTGAACTACAGCCTATTTTCAAGGATGTTGGGATACAGCCTGTAGCGAACGTAATATTAATAAATAGCTAGAGAATCAGCCCAACAGTGTCAAAAGCATTTTGTAACAAGATTGGGCGAAGGCCAGTAAGATGAAAGCAACCACCTTAGATAAGAAACTGGCTCAAACGGCCAGACCTGATGGCTAAAACTTTGTCAATAAAAAGTGCTAAAAAAAAAACATTGCATGTGTTCTCTGTGGGCATCAGACCAATATTTTAAACCGATTAACAAAACAATTTAAAAAAACATTAAAAAGAACCTGAGGCTGGTTGCAGTGGGAGGACACAAGATCTGACATGAAGTGAGTCTTGGCGGTCTTTGCTGCTAGTTTAGAATGAGAGAAGCCCTCTCAGTGACTGTGAGGATACTTACAGACTATAGCCTGGGCTGGGAGCAAAAGACTGAGAAAACATCAGCAACGTGTCGTTTCAACATGTTGCAAGACTTTCAAGAATTCATCACAAACAGAGACTGCACATTCTGTCCGACTAAAGTTGCTCCTAAACTCCCAGCTTTCATTCTCGCATAAATCCTCTAAATCCAAAGTGTTATTCTCCTCGGCTTGTTACCATCTCATTCTCTTTCTCTTTTCAGATGATGGTCAGAGCAACCACTGAGATGATCGAAGCTTGGGAAAGTGTTTCATGACCTAACCCTGCCGGATCCTTCAGCCTGACCTGGGTTCCTTTGTCTTCATGGTCATTTATGTTCTCTAGTAAACGATCAACTACTATATGCTGGTGAAGATTCTCAGTCATCCAGGTCATGGTCATTCCAAAAAAAGGTAAAAAACAAAGCAACTGGACTTGTTTTCCGTAGTTGAAGACGTTTCGCTTCCCAGTACATTTCAAACCAAACAGGACCCTCAGACAGAGGCTGGTGCATCCCAAGGACAAAACCCCCAAACCTAAGATGAGCGGAGTGGTGTATGCAGTTCAGTGCAGTGAGGAATGTTCTGATCTTTATATTGGAGAAACCAAACAACCTCTCCACAGACGCATGGCTCAACACAGGAGAGCTACCTCCTCAGGTCAACACTCTGCTGTCCACTTACACCTAAAGGACAAAGGACACTCTTTTGAGGACCAAAATGTTCACATTTTGGACAAAGAAGACAGATGGTTTGAAAGGGGTGTGAAGGAAGCCATCTACGTCAAGAGAGAAAGACCAACCTTAAACAGAGGAGGAGGCCTTAGGTTTCAACTCTCAAAAACTTATAACACAGCTATAGGATTAATTCCAGCCTAGCAAACGATCAACTGCTATTTAGGACTTTAGATTTTCTAGTTGGTTTCAACTTTATTTAGCGTCATCAGAGTAAAAGGGGCTGAATACAAACGCACTGCATTCCATTCAGATTTAATAATTTTTTTTTTTTTTTTAAAGGTGAGAAACATGAATCTCTTTCGTTTTACTGTGTAGCCGTCCACCGATTTGAGCCGTGCAAAAAGGGAACTAAAACTAAGTGAAATGTTCTTGAAATGAGTGTATTTGTCCTTGATTTGAGCAAGCAAGTTTAAATGATCTGCCAATGGAATAAGATTTTAGCAATCAAAATGGGAGAAACTCATCTCCATCATCTTTTTTCAGGCGCAGTATATCTAATTATCTTATTTTATAATGATAGTTCCTGTTGCTGTTCCGCTGGGGAAAACCTCTCAGGACTCCAGAAAGTAAAACCCAAAGCTTTTAACTAGAACAATGGGGAAGTTAAACGGCTGGGTTTAGTTATACGTGTTTTCCAACACAATGTGTAGTTCTAATTAACTGTGCCGTTTGGTGTGTGTGTGTGTGTGTGTGTGTGTGTGTGTGTGTGTGTGTGTGTGTGTGTGTGTGTGTGTGTGTGTGTGTGTGTGCGCTCTCTCCTGCAAAGCTGTCCCTGTCATAAGGACATTATTTCTGAGAACTAAAGGAGTGGCAGAGCCCTGCTGAAGGTCTTGTCACAGAACAAGACAAACCGTAGATCAGGCGTATGACTTGTGATCTTTGTGGTAAACGTAAAATCAATGTAACATAAGCAAAATGTGTCCTCCTCTCTTCTCCTGTGTCCCAGCAGTTCCTGTAAGGAACCTTCTCACAGAGATTCGGGGATCTGCTTACACAGCGAATTCTCCTGGAAATTCCCCGCATTTAAAGTTCAGAAGAATAACACGTATTCAGAGCAAAGCGGCAGAACTTACCAGTGGTAGCCGTTCTCGCAGAGTGAGAGTGTGTTGCTCTCTGCTGAAATCCAACCCTGAGCGAGCTGCTTCCTTTCCTGTGGGTGGGACTGAAACACGGCCAGAGATTCAGCAGCTGAGCGCTCTGAGCTGTCAAAGAAAGATCGCTGGATGTCTAACTTACTGCCATCAAGGCTTCCTGCGCTTTGGGTTCAGGTTTGGATTTATGGAGTGAATTTTGTTCCAATATTGTTGCAAGCAAAAAAAAAAGAAAAAAGAAAAAAAGAAAACACATTTTGTAAACGGAATGTAAAGAAATAATAACTGAAAAACGTCTTAATCAAAACGTTTTTCAACAACAAAAAAATAAGTTTCCTATTTTCAAATTTTATTTGTTTCAAATTTCTCTTTTTCAGATTGAGTTTTAATTGCAGTCTTTTCAATTTGAGTTTTACACTTCTGGGGGCGGGCTTTCCTCTGGAGCGCGGAGCAAAGACGCATTTCCATTGGTCTGCATGGACGTAGCAACAACATTTTTATTGGTCAACGTGCATGTCAACATATAATCTGAAAAAGAGAATTTCGAAAAAAAAAATTAATATGAAAATATAAAATGTTAAAAAAAATAAATAATTTATATTTAAAAAAAAAAAATTTCAGAAAAATAAAATCAATCTGAGAAAACAAAGTTACTCGCTAAACATTTTTTAATTTAGAAGTTTTTGGGAACAAATTAATATTTCATGGGAACGAAAGTATTTTGTGCACACGCTGCTTATTTTCCCTATGTCAGTTATACTGTAAAAGTTTAATTTCTGGATTGCATTTTCTTTTGATTTCCACTGACAAAATGTGCTTTTTTCAAAATTTTCTATTTACAAAAGACGTTCTTTGCTTGCAACACTATTGAAAAAAAATTCACTCCATATAGACATAGACAGAAACTTCCTGTCTTCACACTTCAGGAAGTACATTCTGTATAGATGCCCACTTTAAAAATTAACCAATGTGACTAGTAAATGATTAGGTAATTTTGGAATTCTCGTGTTAAATAGACTGCCTTATTTTTTTACAAGATTTTTGAAACCTACAATCATCAAAGCTTTAAGACCATGCACATCTAAATATATATATATATATATATATATATATATATATATATATATATATATATATATATATATATACTAGTGTTTAAACTCTAGTCTAGGCTATCCAAAATTATCTTTTTTTTAACAGTAAATAAATCTGTCCATATTCTGTTTTTTTTTTAAATTGTATCGTTTTTCTGTTTTCTATGGAATGCGGTTAGATTTAAATTCTGCTCATCATCTCAGTGGTTTTAAAAACAAATTTGCAAAATTAAAGAAAATCATTCCCATTTAATCGCTTTATTTGGAGTCCAAAAAAAGTTTGCCATGACACAACTATTGAAATGTTATTTTAAGCTTGATCAACACAAAGTAGAGCATAACTGTGATGTTTTGCTATGTGTCCAGATTGAACCCATATGGTTGTTAAAGCTCTGATGTATCTGAATTCAGCCCCCAGTCAGTGTTGTAGCTCTGCAAGCAAACAAGTTTTCTTCAGGATGGTCCTGACTTCCATCCACCATACATTCAAACAGATGTGCAGGGCTTTTTCTGGCACACACAGAACTTACTTAACGTATTTGGGCCACGATGTTCTGTTTTGGTTTCATGTGATCAGAACCTTTTACCACGTTGGATTGTGGCAGACGTCAAACGAAGCTTAAAAGCCACGTTTACCAGATTCTCCCACCTTAGCCGAAGGTCTCTGCAGGCCCTCCTGGCTGCCTCTTTAACTCCCAGCCTGTCAGTTCCAGTGGATGGCCACGTTTTGCAGGTGTGCCAGAAACAGAACAGCTGTTCATGTTGAGGTCTGATGACACAGCTGGAGTCTCTGACCTCTGACGGCGCACAGCTGGCCCAGGGTTTCATTCAGGGGTATCAGTGAAAGGGGCAGACTACATTTATCCTCTTCCTTCCACTTCACAGAACCAGTCTGCTGGTCAATCACGAGATCTCGTTTAATCTTTGGTGGTCAAAATGAGTAAAAGGTTAAAGAGGTGTGAAAATCGTTGCAAAGTGCAGTAGACAAAGAAGCATGCACAGGACTGGAGAGGAATGACAGCATCATCATATGAGCAGCAGGAACCCACCTGCTGATGATAGGCTTTGCCATGATTAACGACCGTAACAATGAACTGAAGAATTAAATAGAATGAGGGAATGCAAACTTGATTTGGTGCTGCAAAGAAAATCTCTTTGATTGGGCTGTTATGTGATTATTGGTAGTCATATGAGAATGTTTCATCACGTCTTAAAGAATAACCCTGGGAAAGGGGGGCTTTTTACCACTGGATTTGATTTTAAAGGTCTTAAAACATCTCGTCTAATTCTGAAACAAGAGTAAAATAGAGCAAACGTCACACTGGGAGAACTCTTCCTAAATGTATGGCTGAAGCATATTTCTATATATATATAGTCAATAAATTAGGATATGCATTTATGAAGAGGCTTGTCAGATTTAAAGTACCTTTAAAAAAATATATAACTTTTAAACTGGTGTTAAACATTTCCATTTCAGCTAGAAACTGTTTATTGGTCTGATGTAATATTCTGATTTTAAATGCTGTCATTTGGTGGAAAAAAAAAAAGATCTAACAAAGGCTTTTCATCAGTCTGTGTTGATCTCAGTGAATTGTAACTGAAATAAATTAATATTCTAATTTATTGAATATGACTATTTGGTCTGAATTAGTTTCCTATTGCATCCTGAAGAAATTACTTGTAACTAGAAAACTAAATCATTGTCTAAAACTATTACAATAAAGACAAAATTAAAATGTACCTTTAAGAGTTTTGCCCAAAATGCAGGCAGCAGTGAATCCAGGCCTTATTTATGTGACCCCTCAAAAAGTAACCCCCCCCCCCCACCCATCTGTTCTGGGATTCAGTTGTGACAGATGAATGTTAGCTTTTATTGAAAAAGAACCAGTCTTGGCTGTAGAATTTCAGAAAACCAGTCAGAATATGGTAAAACGAGTTGAAGTTAGTTTTTATCTGGTGGATCTACACAGCAGCATAAAGGCCTGGATTTTCTTTTAACCTTTGTTTCTGTTCCAACCTGAAACCCAGAATCTAACTGCTGCTTCATTTAGTAACTTTTTGAAAATATTCTGTGTGATTTTAATCCTCAGCCTAGTTTTGATGAGGTCATCAGTTACACCAGGTCACATGATCTGTCAGTCTGGCTCCGTTCTCACTTGCTCAGTGTCTTAGACTGGATGGATGCATCAGGACAAAAATGAAGCAAAATGTTTTTGTAGTCAAACTCATTTATTGGTTGCCTGCTCACAGAAAGTGTGCAGAGTGCTTAGACGGCATGCAGGGCCTTCCAGCGGGACAGGGGGCCTCTGCTGGGGATGTACTTCACCCCACAGCCATCGGGGATCAGACGCTTCTCGGCCATCATGTCATCAAAGTCACAGGCGTTGAACTTTGTGAAGCCGTACTTCTTGGAGATGTGGATCTGCGGATCAGAGAGACGGCGTGTTACTACAGGTTCTCAGCAGGCGTCAGCAGCAAAACAAGTGTCTCAGTGGTCCCTTACAGCACTCAGCACCACCCAGCTGAGGACATACACAACCAAAGAGTTAATGTCTGCAGCCTTTGCACACCAGAACCACACTGCAGCAGAACTGGTCGGCTTAATAAGCTGCATTGTAGAACGTAGCCCTGGTGGCTCTTTTAGGTTTACCTTTTGGCGTCCAGGGAACTTGAACTTGGCTCTGCGCAGAGCCTCCACCACATGCTCCTTGTTCTGAGCCTTGGTGCGCACAGACATGATCACCTGACCGATGTGCACACGGGCCACGGTACCCTGGGGCTTACCAAAAGCACCACGCATTCCAGTCTGGAGCCTGAGAACCACAAAGCAATGTAATGAGAGGAAACTAAAACATAGCATTTCTAAAGACTCACTGGGCAGAAGGCAGAGCTAATCCAGCTTTAATCCAGGCCGTTTCATCCAATCACCTATCAGCTCCAGCGCAGGACAACATCTTGTTGATGCGGATGACGTGGAAGGGATGCAGACGCATGCGGATGTGGAAGCCATCTTTACCGCAGGTCTTCACCATGTACTTGTTAGCACAGATACGAGCCGCCTCCAGGGCTAGAGAGAGGAGAGCAGAGCGTTAGAGGAGCCGGGGCTCCATGACGAGGCTTTCTGGAACCTTCACCCAGACGGGATGACTGCTGTGTGATGGGACTACCACCTCAGGTATATTCCACTGGAACGTTTACACCATAACGCCGCCTACAACCAGCGTTTAACTTGTTAGACAGGAGGAGGGGATGAGCTACATCAGCAGCCTGTGTTGGCTCATACCATGCAACATCAGAACCTGACACTTTTCCTCCACTGGATTCACAGCCACCTCCAGCAGGACAAAACTCTGACCCTAAATCAGGTTCCTGGCAATTCCACTGCAAACACTTCTAAAGCAAAGCTCAGGACGTCCCTATGACACGTCTGGAGTTAAAAGACAGCTTTGTCTGCGTCTAGGTGGCTGGAAACAAACGGGTCGCACCATTTCAGCTCTGACACCTTGACTGAATCTTTCTGCACTATTGCTCTCTAATAATTTAAACCTTAGAGGCAGAAAAGGAAAATGCTTCACTTCAACACATTCAAACCCTTTTCTCAGAGTAGGAAATTCTGTTCTTGTGAGCAGGATTTTTAGATGGACCCTTATGGACCCGACAGGCTTCCTGAATCTTACTGAGCAGCAGTTCTAACCCCACCGCTAATCCCCACCAGCCCCCCCACTGAGCATGCTCCAGATGTTTAGCTTGGAAGAGCATGTCCAACGCCATCAACAGAGGGGGAAGCAGCAGGTACGCTGGAACACAAGAAGCCGCTGCTCTGAATGGAGCAGACTGGGTTCAGACACGAGGATCTGCTCAGATGAAATCATTACGTTTTATTTAGTGACGGCTAACCTTCAGAGGACAGCTGCTCGTACTCATCAGAGACCATGTGGGCGCACAGAGGGAACTCATCTACCTTGGCCTTCTTCCTGCCCAGGTCAAAGATCCTGATCTTGGGATCTGCAAAGAGAGGAGGAAAAAAAAAAAAAAATGATTTAAAGACAAGATCTGTGGAAACAGCTGGATTTAACCCACAGAACCTAGAAGTGTCTCAGTGGTCCCTTACAAGCACTCAGCACCACCCAGCTGAGGACATACACAACCAAAGAGTTAATGTCTGCAGCCTTCCCATACCAGAACCACACTGCAGCAGAACCGGCTGCCTTAATAGGCTGCAGCAGCACCAGCAGGTGCTGTTAACCTCCGTGGTGCTATTCACTGGGTTCTCTGCAGGCAGAAGCCCGTTTTAGACCCGATTTACCAGCAGTTCATCTGAGAAAGCCAGCCTCACATCTGCACCCTATGGGAGGTGGAACGACCATCCTTTAAATCATTTCTACATTTATGCTCTGCGCCTAAACAGATAAGCTAAAGGAGAACCAGAAAGCCAGTCAGACGTCTTTAGACTCAGAACGTGTGTTCTGTTACACACTGAGATGCTGACGTTTACTCCCTGCAGCCGAAATCACTGGTTGGTAGCTCTAATCTTGGCCTTATTCTAAAAATCGAACTTTCCCTTCGTTAAATGGAAACTACTCTCTTTGCAGTTTATGAAAAGCTGCGGCTTTTACCTGAAGCGAGCATCAGTTTCCCTAGTGAATATTTCTAGCGGTGCCGCATCAGCTGGGCACTAAACGCATCAACAGGGTGACAAAGTTTGGACCCGGCAAACCGAAGGTTTAGTCTAAGAGGTAAAGAAGACGATGAGCGGATGAGGACTGCAGATGAAGGCAGGGCTGAAATCGTTGGAGGAAAACTTCTCAGATGAAAACAATGCGGCGTAGCATTTGTCATAGATGGTGCGTTCCATCAGCCCTCTGTAGTCGGAATATTTTAACTGAATGGCTCCTGAAGTTAGTATTACGAGCTGGAAAGTCGGTGCAGCAGGATGGTACCAGACATCAGCATTCAAGATGGCTGCTACCTGCAGCAACATTGAGTAAAAGCTCATACTTTGACCGTTTGTAGCAGCTCTCTATCATTCAGTCAGCCACATGGATGCTAGCGTTCAGTGTTCATCAGACGGGATGTTTCAGCTGTTTATCTACACAAAATACAGCCTACTTAGTTTGAACTACAGTGCAAGCATCCATGTTTATTCCTACTGTCCAACAAGAGGAAAGCTGGAACGCAAAAACGTAATATGAGCAATCTGCGACTCGTTAGTTCCGACCTCAGAGGCAAAAGGAACGCATCATCAGCACATCCTGGAGTATTTTGAGGATAAAAATTAAATGTTATTCAGCTCTCACCAGGAACACCCCTGCAGAAGCGAGACTTGGGGTAAGGCTTGTTCTTGCAGTAGCGGTAGCTGGAAGAGAGAAAACATGTTTCAGTGACGATCTTTGTTAGTCTTTACTAAGCCCACAGAACCAGTTAAAACATATTCCTGCAAGGTGCAGCTAAAAACTCCGCAGTAAGAGGACAACGCCGGCAGGAATCCACGTGTAGCCTACTACAAACAATTTATTAACAGGCAGTTTTTAATACCTGCGTTTTAATTAAATCTGAAAACCATTGGTTCGCATGTAGGGCTGGCAGAGAACAGTGGTGCCATGACATGCTGGCCTAAAGGAGCCGGAACACCAGAACCACCGATCCATACATTTAAACACAGCAATTACTAGTTTGATCTGACACGTTATCACTTTTAATACGCAAGCATCAGCCAATAAAACTTAGTTTTGTAAAATCTTATACAGCTAAAGTTCCGTTAGCAGAATGAAAACTTCTGACCTGAATAAACAACTCTATCACTAACCCGCTGCATGCTAACCGAGTGTTAGCGCTAGCATTGTGTCGGCTAGCCTTAGCCTTAGCTCGAGCCAGCGCCATTGCTGATTTACGTGAATGTGAAAACGGTCGTGATTGAGACCAATGTCAACCATCCCAACATGTTTTCAGCAGAAGGTCAGCGTCTTATCGCCGCGGTAGCAGCGAGGCCAGCCGGGGCCCGGCTCCGCGCACATGGAGTGGCCTCACGGCGGCTGCCATTTTCAGACTCTGAACTCGGCCTGGCGGCAGACAAGAAGCACAGAGGACTTACCAGCGAGCAGGTCGGCGGCCCATGGTTACAGCCTGGGGTGTAACACACAAGAAAGAACGGTTTCAGTTAGACATCAACCACTTTGAAGAGAAATATAACATTAAATATGTTCGTTTGACGAGCGGAGCGAGAAAAGGCGCTGCCACCACGCACTCACCTAATGGAGGAAAGGAAGGAGAACCTGCTTCCGCCGCGTCATGACAACGGAGGTCCGGAGGAGGGAGGTTAAATACTTTTAATGTCAACAAAATATTTTTCTATGTTGACGTGTATATTTTGGTGTACATGTATTGCATATAGTAGTTTCATGTAAACAGAGTAATATAAACTGTTGAGTAAAAACTGTACATTTACATGAATTAAATAGACTGCTGGGAAATGTAGTTTTCCCCCCTTGAGATTCCAGCGCGCTTCTAAAGCGCGCCCTCTATTGTCACTTCAACTTGGCGTGTTGCGTTAGGAAAAATATTTTTTTTAACAATTTGTAATAATAATAATAATAATAATAATAATAATAATAATAATAATAATAATAATAATAATAGTAATAATAAGAGACTATGAGACTAATTCAGTGAGTGCATTACAAAGACAGAATTTACCGTGCCGCAGCAGGAAAAGTATCCAGCATCCATAGTCTCGGAAGTCATGAAAAAGCAGCATAAACATGGGGTTGATGTTATTAGAGACCAGGCTAGATTTTTGAATAGAATCGATCAAGCTAGTTCCGAAAAATCTAAATTAATTCCTGGAGCCGAGTGTTATCATGACTGTGTTCTTTTCCCCTCACCGTGTACAGCATCGTGGAAAGCAGAATGGGACTCTGACTGCTGTAGTTATGCCAAACACATTTGCTTTACCAAGGGAGGCTTTATATCTATGAGTCCTCCATTGACACCCAACCCTTGACAATTTCTTTCATTGCTGTTAAAGTCTTAGGTACAAACTGAGACCAAACATGACAGAGGAAAAGGGGAAGAGGAATAACAAGGACAGGGTAATAGAAAGAGACAGAGACACAAAGAGAACATATAGACAAAAATTATAAAAGTAAACCACCAGCTGCTACGAAAGAAAGAAAAACCTTCCTACGGCTACCATGGAGAAACTGTGGAAAGAGAACAGCGAACACCTACACAGTCAGTAACAAGCTAACAGACAGCAACATCACCAGCAGCAAGAACATGGAACAGAACCGTTGATCCTAATGGAGACTACAGGGCGTGAGGGTATGTTTGTACGAACATGCAAAATATGTGGTGTAGATTTCACAGGAATGGGTGCAGAAGACCACCGCCACTCCCCCTCCATGGAACAGAGGCGTCTGAGAAACTAGGGCGACTGACTGGCAACCCCACCAGGCCTGGTCACCCAAGCATGAGTCAGGGGGGGGGATCCAGGACCCTGCAAACCATGACTGTGCATCCCACTCCTGGACAAAGCTATCGAAGATCCACCACTGCTTCTAACTTTCCCCCTGGGATCATTAAAGTTAGTCTGAATCTGCATCTGAACTTCAGGCGGTCTGTTATGTTCCCATAGCTTTTACTTCTGGCTCATAAGTAATCTATTTAGCTGCCACTAAAAGATCTACTGCTGCTAATAGCTCTTTATCAGATAAGAAGCTTATTTATCATTGTACACTGTTGTCAGCTATACAGATTGTGTTGGTTCCCCCACCGAGAAATAGAATGAACAAAGATAAAATTATAACAAAGTAAACATAAGTCATAGATTAAACAACAATGAAATAAGAAAAATAATAAAGCAGTTTAAAGAGCCTGCATCTATGAGCTACGGACAGTTATGAACAAGCTGTAGGTGGGAAAGTGAATTGTAGATAAAGTTAGAAACAGTAACAAATGAGGGGAAAACAGGAAACTGTGCATGACTAATAAATAAACGTGGCGAAGACCTCAGAGTAAAATACAAGAATTGAACAATGGATAAAAATCAATTGTATGGATCCTCATCTCATATATTGCACTTACAACCCGGGGGTACGGATGCCTGTGTGAGGAACTGCTGTGTGTACACGTGGTAGAGAGGTTCACTTCCAATTTAACACAAATAGAAAGTACTCCAGTGCCTCTGTGTTTTGTGTGTCGTCTCCGTTCTCTAAAAATCCTGGTCTCCCAAGACAAGTGGCTGTTCACACTGACCCTGGTTCTCTAATTGTTTTTTTTTTTTTTTCGGTTGATACAGAGTTGGTCCTTCCCCTGTCATCACAAGTGTATGAAATTCCAGGGATTCCCTCAAAGTTTGTCTGAATATAGACTGACTCTGTGTGTCTTGTAAAGCACCTTAAGATGACATTTTTTTGTGAATTGTTGCTATATAAATTAACTAAAATATATTGAATTGTATAAGAAAAAACATGATATTGAGCATTTTGGGCTCAGTTAAAACCTTCAGGTCATGCTTATAGCACTGCTTGAACATCTGAGCTTTCCTCTTGAATTAATTGTCACACTGTCAGACAGTTAACAACCGCATCATCAAATGCACAGCACACAGAGTGTAGAGAGGGCTAAAATGCGTTTTGAATTGTGACCAGTAGGGGGCAGAATTGCTTAGAATATAAAAGCCTCTGCCACTGGCTGCTGCTTCAGTCATTTTTAAAAGGGAGCAATGAGCTCGCGCCCTAAGTTCAGTAAATGAAAAGCAAATGTTTTAGAAATGTGAGGAATTATTTGCAGCTTATTCTGAAAACGTCCCTATCATCAGTCTTCCACCCAATAATATTTATTACTCCTGAGGGACCGGCACAACGATGCAGCCAAGCCTCATTTTCAGGGTCATTTTATGTCTTTTGTTTGATAAGTGCAGGGTCACGCAGACCAGGGCGACCTGTGAAAGATTCAAAGGAAAGCGGTTTGAACTTTGGCTGGGATTCCTGCGCAGCCTCATGTGAAGGTCAGCTGTCAGCTCCCTATCTTCTCTGCCCTGCTGTTTTGACTGATTTCCACAAGACTTTTCCCATCTCAGGGCTCTGAAGGCCAGCAGTGACGGTGACACGATGGAACAGAACAAAGACCAAAAATGGTCAGAGGATATTCTCCGCTTTCTGGTGACCGATGACAGAGACACACTCACAGTCATACCAAAACACTAAGTGGAAGAGAAATAGAGCCTTAGTTTTTGACACAGGGCTTAAAAGCAGGGCCATTACTTCCATTTAGATACAGATTGTTGGCACTGAGGGAGGTTACCTAAAATGTTCATCGGTATGGGAGAAACTGTCTGTTTTACCAGAAGGTTTGACAAAAAAATAAACAAATAAATAAAGCCTAAGTCCTCCTGTAGGTCTGGAGTTTACACAGGCATCACAGCATAATGTTTAATCTTATTGTCTAAGTAATGTGACATGTTTTTGAGAAATGTACTTCTGGTCTGATAGAAAACCAAGTTTTCTTCATGTAACACATTTGGAATCCACCCATCCCTCCATTTACATACACCCACCTGAATGTCTGAGCTGTAGGGTTACCATGTACGTCAGTGACAGTCTTTTAAGCTCACACACACAGGTATATATATATATATATATATATATATATATATATATATATATATATATATATATATATATATATATATATATATATATATATATATATATATATATTTTATATATATATATATATATATATATATATATATATATATATATAACGTGTGTGTGTGTGTGTGTGTGTCACTGACGGTCATGGTAACCCTACAGCTCAGACATTCAGGTGGGTGTATGTATGTATGTATATGGATGGATATATAGTATATATATACTATATATATATATATATATATATATATATATATATATATATATGGAGAGAGATAGATAGATAGATAGATAGATAGATAGATAGATAGATAGATAGATAGATAGATAGATAGATAGATAGATAGATAGATAGATAGATAGATAGATAGATAGATAGAAGCCCAGAAACCTCGTCCAAACCTCACCAGCAGACTTGTTTGCATGCAGAGGCCGGAGGCCCCAGATGTAGGAGCTCCCTGCAGTATCTATATTTCTGCTGTTTGTAAACACAATCTCCTTCTGTTGACTGTGATCCATATCTCATAAACATAGGTGAGGATCAGATCGGCTGGTTGAGAACTATGCTTTCAGTCTCATCTCTTTCTGGACCACAACAAGGCCCCGATCTGTCTATCCATCTCCTTCTCCATTGTATCATGACTATGTAACAACACACTTGAACTCCTCAGATCAAAGCACAGACTACACCCTCCCTAGTTTTAAATACCTTATCTCATCATTTGCATAAAGCCCTGAATCAACAGATAGGCCTCAAGGAGTATTCTGATGGTGATGCTGGGCTGTGAATAAACCATTTTTACTGCACTTCTACTGAAGCATCTCCAGAATAAGTATAAATCAGTTTAAAAGGAACAACTCAGGTGTTTCCTGTTGGAATGGTAAATATACAACTGGGCTACTAGTGATTTAGTTGTTAAAAAAAAGATCCACACCAAAATGTCTTTAACGTGTCCCAGAAATATTGTGTGTTCATAACTGGCAATAGTTTTTAGAAGCTTAATCCATGTTTCAAAATGAGATTTTGTTACAATTTGCAAAGTTTTTCCATCATTTTTCATCAGTTTTAGTTCCAAGAACCCAAGATCTGATAATTCGGAGTGAATTAGGATGTAGTATGAGCTGTAAAATGGGCTCTAACAGGATCCTTTATAAACCACTAAGGATCCAGTTTCCCTGGCTCTTTCATGCTAAGTTGACCATTTCATGACTCAGAGATTAGAGACGCTTTGTTTTGGTGACTGCAGTTACAGACAGGAGTTGTAAACATGGGGATCAGAGCAACAAGCAACAATATCAGGATTCTGTTCACAAAACAATGACTATTCACGTGGCTCACTAAGCTAAAAACAGAAATACAAGATAAGCATTAAGTGGCTCATTGTGCCAACCACACCCTAACACTACCACAGCCATGATCTGCTGCTGCGCTGGCCTGTGCTCACTTCCTGAAGGCTTCTGCTAACCCTAACCACAACTGGCTCAATTTCATAGCTTCATACCAACCTTGAATATTTATATAGCTGCCTGTTTTCCTTCCCCAAAAAGCGAGGCAGATCCCAACAATGGGACCGTTCCACTGAATTTATTTTTCTACATCTTTAGTAATAATAAGGCTCCAACATGGTTACACATCATCCGTCTGTCTCCGGCCTGTTCTAGGACTCAGTAGGGTGTGTTAGTTAACACCCTGTGAAGTGCTGACAGAACGGAAGTACATCAGGGAGGTGCATGTTAGAGGCTGCTGTCCAAAAGAGAGGCCACGATCAGCTTCAAATCATCCGAGTAGCTGCAGGAAATTCTCCCCTCTGTCAGATTTTAAAGAAGATGAAGTGCTCTATGCGTACTGCCCACTTATATCAGTGGGCAGAAATGCAAACATGAAATAGTCAGTCTATCTTATTTATATTTTAAAGGAAACTGGGGGAGGTTAAAAAAAGCAGTTGGTCTGACTGTAGAAAACAAGGAAAAGTGATCTCAGCGTGGCACTGAGTCAGATTTAGTCTCTGTGTACGTTGTAGTCATAGTCTCCACAAACAGAGCAGCTTCCTGAGTTACCATACTGTGCAGCACATCTCTACCAGGCCCAGGTTGACCTGGTTGTTGTTAGCTTAGTAAATACCGGAACTGTAGGAATCAGGAAGGAAGGAAAAAGAAATTCGAAACAAGAGAAATCTGGAAGTTTTAAACACATTTTGAATTTAAAGGTTAATGAAATGACTGGCAACCTGTCCAGGGTGTAAACCCGCCTCTCGCCCATTGACAGCGCCCCTCGCGACCCCAATAGGGATAAACGTGTTGGAAAATGGATGGATGGTTAATGTAGGTTGGGAATAATACAAAAAATAAGTGGTTGGCAGTTTTTAATTTTCAAATCAGCAGAAATCCTGATTAAATTGCTGTCAATAGTTGGCAAAAATATGGCTTAAATGAGTTCACTTTAAGGTTTATTGTTCTATGTTAAATGGCCAAGAGGAGATGTTCACACAACACCACATGTTAAATGTACCACAGCTTTGTTGTTACTATCTTTAATAAAATGGCTAATATGTTCAGTTTTTGCTTCCATCTCAGTACAAGCTGGCCCCTAAATGACCCTCTCTTACTTCATGGGAAGCATAATGCAAGATAGGTGAATAATCAGCAGAGAGGGAGCTGAACTAGACACAGGGGAGACTACAAACCAAGAGGAAAGAAGACTAATTCTGACCCAAGAGAAAAAAAACTAAAATACACAGAGAACAGTACACAAGAAAAAACTAAGAAACCTAACACGCAAGAAAGAACTCCTAAGGAAAGACCCTAATAACAGCGGTGAACAAAGAGAAATGAACTGAATACACCAAGACCTTTCAAACAATAATGAACAACTAGAAACGAAAATCAACGCCCTGAAGGATCCACAAAGGCAGAGGCGGCCAGCGTCGGAGAAGCCCAGCAGAGCAGAGCAGAGGCCCTGAAACCAATGCTGCCGGTGTGGGAACCCCAATGTGGAGGAGCAGTAGGAGATGCTGAAGATATGGCAGGAGAAGATGCAGCTGGTGAAGCTGGCCAGGCCTGGGAACAGGAAAGCTGGGCTCTGGAGCGGGTTTTGGCCCTGGAGATATGATGCCAAACACAGAGTTAGTACAGAGTTAGTAAATAGTATTATTTAATCACAGTGTGTATGATTGGATCATTTGATAAATCCAGCTGTTCTGTGGAGGTTCTATCAACAGGTTCTATTACAGTAAGAACATTTGATAACAAAGTATCACAAAGACCAAAGACCTCAGTAGGTTGGCCAGGGAAAAAGTTATTAGGTTGTTTAAAGCAGGGTGAGGTTATCATACATTATCCCAAGTTCTGAACATTTCCCGGTGCTCTGTTCCATGTGCTCTTAAAATGGAAAGAATATGGCACAGCTGCAAACCTACCACAATACAGCCATCCATTTAAACAGGCAGACAGGTAGGGGTACCATCAGGAAGAGGACCACCAGAGAGACCCATGGTAACTCTGGAGGAGCTATAGGGCTCCATGGCTCAGGTTGAGACAATATATTTAAAGGAGTACTGGTAAACTGGTGCAGTGTCCAAGAATGCCACGGTTGAAGTGAAGCCATGAGAAGTCCTGTTTAAAGTTAGCCACACGCTATGTAGGAGGCACAGCAAGCATGTGGAAGAAGGTGCTCTGAGCACACCAGGCTAAGACACAGCGTCTTTGACCTATCTGAAAAATGCTATCTGCTAGTTTATCACAAAAAGTGCATGGTTGTCATGTCAAAAATGTGAAAAGGGTCAAAGGGTAGAAGAACTTTAAAGGGCCACAGCTTACATTTTCATCTACATCACAGAGTTCCTTTCTATTTCACCAGATATCTATACTACAGCTTAATAAAGGACTCAGAGTCATTGTAGAAAATTGAGAAGAAAGACCCCAGAACCATATTTGGAGAGGACAGTTGCTCTTCTGTATACCCATCAGAACTCACTGAAAAAAAGTCACAAACTGAAGCAAGAACAGCACAGTGTGCATAAAATCTTTTTAGGTGTTGATCAGACGTTCCCAGGACTTCATTCGTGCCATTTCTACAGAGTTACTGACAAGGTGTCTCCTTCCCCACAGAGCATCTACAGTCTTTCCAGCAGACTCAAAATCTCTCTTTCTCTAGACTGCAAGGCCTCCACCATAATCTACCACGGTATTTTATTCATTTTAATCAAAGTATTTTTTACTGTGTGTAGCCAAATTAGAAGGTTAGGTATTAAATATGTACAAAGGTTAAGCTGAATATTCGATGTGGTCTTTTGAACAGTAAAACACTAAATGTGTCATTGTGTGTTGTTAAAATGATTAAGAGGTAACGCAATATTTCCCTCAGCCTGAGCAGCAGTTTTAGGAAGACATATTTGGCTGTCATGGTTTCTGGGACAGGAAAGGAAGTCATAGTAGGGATTCAAAGAGAAACAGAAAAAAATGGTTGTGATTTAATTTGAAGCCACATAAAAAAGAGAGTGGTGGATGATATCCAACTAAGAACACATTTCCTAGAAGATGCAGGATGGCACACATCTCTCCCTTTAGAAGCTTCGTCAGATTGTGTAATATCAGGACTGGATTTGCTGACTTAGGCCTTCTGTGTCCAAACTGCTGTCTGGGAAGGGAAATCGATGTGTTGCCATAGAGATTGAGCTCAAGACAAACAAAACAGCAGAATCTGACTCATCCCTTCTTGCCATCCTTCTTATCATTTATCCTTTTGTTCTGTTGACATTCCTGCTCGCTCCTTCAATGCATCGACCTCACATATCAGCTACATCTGAAGGGAAAAACAGATTGAGGACAGGCAGAGTCAATGTGAAAGGAGTGCCCTTGTTTTTCTTGCAAATTTAGCAATATTTCCATGTAAACTTTGGAGCCTAAGGTTGCTTTAGAAGGTTATCACATCTGCTGTGTTTGAATGTGCTCTTTAGCCATTCCTATATTTGAATTGCACATGGGGTCAACTGGGAAATAAATATCATAAAAATAACAACAAAAAGATTAAAGAAATCAGTTAATTTAAAAATTCTAAACTTGTTTTTTTTATTAATCTGGAAATCACTGCATTTTATTTGTTTCCTTTCACCCTGTTACAGGGTTTTCTGATATGTATTAAACCCATAATCGCACTGTTCGCTACGCCTCTATCTCTGCTCGTCTTGTCTCTGCAGGTCTGTGTGTCAGACTCAAATGCTTTAGTAATGAGATCATATGATGTCATGCAGTTCACCCAAGATCAGCCTGGCTTAAAACCCATATGGGGATGACTGTGAATATGTGTGCGAATATCAAAACCTGCCATTATAAAATCAATTCATTTTAGGAATGTATTTTACAGGCTTTTACTAAACATTTCAAAATGGTCACATTAAATTTAAAAGAAAAACATATTTTTTGCATTTATAGGAATGCAAAAGATGTTTGTAATTTGTAATATGAAGCCCTAAATAGGAAGCAGCGCTACCAATAACCTTTGGAAGTAATGTAAAGACTACATTTGTGGAATCTGAGAGTTACTATTCTGCTAGAAGATCTGGAGTCAATGTTCCAACTCAGCGTGCGGGAGGTTTCCCAGCAATGTTGACGTCAGATCCCATCATGGCCACATCTTACACAGACAGTAACCCCAGCTGCATTTCTGTAAGCTGCAATCTCATTAAGTCAGTCAGACACATGCTATTGTCCAACCCCTGTTAATGAGCAGGTTGTTGCAGTCCTTGAAGGCACCCACAGCAAGGTGAATAATATGAGCCAGTATTGTTACAGAGAACAAAAGTGAGCAAATCTTTTTTGAGTTTCAAACTTGAAACTTGAGCAGAGTGAAAAAGGTACTCTATGTAAAGAAAATGCAGCATACGGAAAGGAGTAGAACTTGATTGAATGAAGATACGCCAAAACAGTTTGCAACTAGTTCAGGGTTAGATTAATAATAAGGTGCAGACTACCAAAGCTCAGAGCACGCAATAAGAGTGTTAATCAAAGGAGTAACAAAATGACAAAAACATAACCTTGAGAATACTTCAAAGCTCTAAAGCACTGGTTCGAGAATGAGGACTACCTAAAGATTGGCTTTATGGGATGAGTTGCTTGAAGAAAGACATCGTTATACAGACAAAACAAGAAAGCCATTTTGGAATTCCCAAGAAAACAGTGGAGGATCTCCCCAAATATGTGGAAGCTGTTATACTACTTCAGAGTTCATCAAGATGGGGTCAGGATCCCACTGTGGGGCGTAAAACATCAAGTATGGAGACCATGGATGAAGTTAGTATCTACAAATCCAACAAAAAAACAAACTGAGTAGTGTAAAACGCAGTGTGCATATCTTGGAGGCAAAGTTTGCAACACAGAAAATTTGGTCCTTGGAGCAGTCTTACATCACCAAACATTTTCTACCAGCTAGTTAAAGCAGCAAACACATCTAAAGTATGCAGAGCAGTGGGTTCCAAGGATATTTGTCACAGAATAACCTAAATGGGTTTAAAACCTTGAACAAGTCAACTAAGAAGGAACCCAGGGGCAAAAACATAACTTGCTGGGGAGTTTAGTGGACTACCGGAAGTCCAGGAAGTTTGGACACACTGCTCTCTGCATACAGGGGGAGGTGGTGGGGTGTGTGGACAGCATAAGGTTCCTGGGCATTACCTCCTCTGACATCTCCTGGACTGTGAACATCTCCCACCTGGTAAAGAAGGCTCAACAATGGCTCGTCTTCCTCAGGAAACTGATATGGAGTGGACTTTCCACTAAGTTGTTAAAAAAAACTTTTACAGAGCTACCATAGAAAGTGTTTTATGTCTCAGCATAAGAGTGTGGTAAGGAGCTGCACAGTGCAGGAAAGAAAGGACTTAGCACGAGTGGTGAGAACAGTGCAGGGTATTGTGGGATACCATCTAAAATGGTCTATGCTGCACGAGTCCAGAAAAGGGACAGACGTGTTGACACTGATCCCACCCACCCACCCAGACAATGCACTGTTTGACCCACTCCTATCACGTAGACGATTCAGGAACATTGAATCACAAACTAACTGACTCAAAAGAAGCTTCTTCCCAAAATCTGTGAGGGTTATCTGCCCTTGCTGAAAAGATTGTGGTCTGTTCTATGTTACAATCACACTACTGTCAATGCCTATTTGCACACTCTAATTTCTCAGGTATGTCTGATTGCACATTTCTGTGTAATTGCACAGAATTTACTGCATATATATATAGAGACAGAACTTGTCTTACTCATTGCAGGTATTTGGCTGTTGCTGCTTTCCTTGTGGCCTCATGGTTGCCATTTGCTTGTTCTATTCCAAGATACTTATAGCTCTCTTCAACATCTACTATGGTGCTTACTCTAGGAGTGCCACCCCCTCTGTGTGGATTACCTGCCTTTGTCACCATCCAGCCACATTTCTCCAGCCTGAATGACACGCCGATGTCCTTGTTGTTGCTCACATGTGTCAAACTCAAGGCCCGCGGGCCGAATACGGCCCGTCAAGGCAATTTATCCGGCCCTCAACAGCCAAAAAAAGGCATATCATAAAGTAGAGGCATATGTTCTTTAAAAGTGGCTAAAATTGTGCCTCCTGTAGCGAATGTTTTTTTTTTTTTTAAACTGGGTGGTATCTGCAACCTGCCACTAGATGTTTTCCCACAACACATTAAAACAACCCAGAAATGTCCAAAAAGAGAAAGTGATGCAGAATGAGAGTTTAATGTGTAACTCACCTCGGAATCAACTTTTTTTTTTTGCATATAAACTGTATAAACTGGGCATAATGGTGCTATTTTTGTTACTGTGCGTTTTTTTATTCTTCTATGTGAACTGAAATAAAATTAAATCAAAAATATCATCTATACACGTGCAACTGGCCCTTTTAATGACTTCATGATGCCAAAGTGGCCTGATATAGAAGTGAGTTTGACACCCCTGCTGTAGATCTTGGTGATGTGGATCAACAAGTCATTGTCTCGCTCACTCTTAGCGTACAGCTTTATGTTATTCATATACAGGAGGTGGCTGATAGTGGCTCCATTTATGAGTCAGTACCCATAGCCGGACTTGTTAAATATTTGGCTGAGGGGGTTCAGACCTATGCATAACAAGAGAGGGGATATCCATCAAATATCTATCTATCTCTGCCTGTATATATGATCTGTGCACATCCTGACGTGCATAACAGGGCCAGTTATGCACACAAGGCATTTTATATAAAGATGGAATTAAAAGCAGATGGGTGGTAAGAAACAAGCGGAGGTTTGCGGCATGTACAGGATCTTGAGGCTCAGTAAACATCTCTAACACCCTGCTTCCTCCCAGGCTTTGTCCTCTAAAACTTAAAATAGTTTCAGATTTCAAACACCTCCGCACACAGCCGAGGAATGCGTGATTTTCAAATACTTTCAGCAGTAGCGCATCTTGGCTGACGTCATTATTTGTTTCTTGAAACATCTGTTTTCGCTGAATCCAGTCAAGACGGACCAGAAGAGGACGGCTGTCGTCGTTTGCTCACGAGACAAGCCTGAACAGCGAGAGGAAAGGCTGCACACAGGTGTGGATGTTCCGAGCTGTCTGTGTGCCGACTTTTTCTTCAGCATTGACGCATTGCCCTGATTAACACAAAGTCAGCCGGGTGAGTAACAGCAGTATTAAACAGTCAACTGAACACTGACAGGCAGTGAGCCAACGCTGGATTTGGATCAGGTCCCAAAACACAACTCCGCCTGACCTTGCGGTGACTGTAACAGAGTTTCCGGGAGTGTGACCCCGCTGACACATGGATCCGTACAAAAACTAGCTTTTGTGTATACACATTACATCAACATGAAACATCCAAAATATTTAGCGCATAAAAAAAAGAGGGCAGATAGCGAGAGGAAGGGAGGGTGAGAGGAAGATCAGTAAGTCAAAGCAACAAATTCCTCCCTCCTTATATGGACAAGACTATCTGAGGCCATCTCTGCACAGAAACACAGTTGACCAAACACAGCTTCTTACGCCTCTTTACGATTCGCTAGAATGGCTCCATCAGATGTGATCATAGAGATTAAAGACCTTTCTGCACCCTACCAGGGTCCAGCTCGCTCGGAATGGTGTAAGCCTCTATTTGTTTGCTCTTTTCCTCTTTCGCTTTGTTTGGCCTGGTCATCATTTCTTGCAAAAATCAACTCTGTTTAGACCAGAGGAAAGGAAAACCTAAGAGAGGAACTCCGGTCACAAGGGAATTCAGCAACATTCCCAGTCGGACAAACTGAAAAACTAAGCAGGGTATGGATGTTGTTGTTTTTTAGCAAAGGTTTGGTGGTGGTGGTGGTAGTGGGGGGGTGGGGGGGCGCACAGGCAGCCTGAAAAAGAGAAACAATGTTGGAGAGAGGAGGCAAAGAAAGAGTAGCCAGCGAGGCAGAGGAAGGGAGAGCTTACCTTAAAAGGCTGTGTTTAGAGATGGAGAAGGGCGTGAGAGCGTTTAATGTGTGTGTGTGTGTGTGTGTGTGTGTGAGTGTGTGTGTGTGTGTGTGTGTGTGTGTTTCCAGGTTGTTAAATGTCCCCATCCTAGGAAGGTTTATAAGGCGGAATATGAACAAAACTTCATAAAGGGTTCAGTCTCATTGATGATAAAGGAATTGCTTGCATGATTGTACTGTGTGTGTGTGTGTGTGTGTGTGTGTGTGTGTGTGTGTGTGTGTGTGTGTGTGTGTGTGCGTTCTTGTACCTGCAGCTGAGTAAGAATTAGTTTTACAAATTTTAATAGTAAAGTGAGGACTTTGGTGTAAAGTAAGGATTTTTTTTCTGGGCTGAGGGTCAGGCCATAGAAAGGCTTGAAAATTAATAGAAGTCAAGGCACTGTCCTCACTTTGTATTTTAAACAAGGATGTGTGTGTGTGTGTGTGTGTGTGTGTGTGTGTGTGTGTGTGTGTGTGTGTGTGTGTGTGTGTGTACATTTCTGCCCACTAGGGAGTAAAGGATTCCTGTTCCCAGTCATTCGGTTCTGCCAGGTCTCCTTTTAAAGATGTGATGATGCTGCACCCAGATCCTTTTTAGAGAAACTTTTAGCACAAAAACGAACAAAATGGCAGTCGTACTGTAGCTCAGTTGCAAAGATGGGCAGATTACATGAATATACGGAAGCCTCATGTTGTCATTATCCAACAGGAACTGAAGATCTGGGAAGAGGTCCAAGCTTCCCTAAATCTCCATGTGTCAGCCCTGCTCTGCTTTGGCCTGAGTGGCTTTCTTAATATGGCCAGACAAGGAGTGTGAGGAGACAGACAGCACTGGATGCTGGAAAATAAAATGTCCCCATGTTCATCAGTCCTCACTCCCCACTTCTCTGGTCAAATGAGTCCTAAAGTTAGCGCTTGTTTAAAATATGCAAATATTAGAAGGAGGTTTGGCACCAATATATGAGGCCAAAAGGTTAGGACAATTAAAGGTTTGCTTGAACTGGAAAACCTCCAACTACTGACAGGAGCTCCCTGAAAAAGGCTTGAACAGCAGACTTGTAGATTATAATGTAATGAATATATTTTCACTTCTAGACCGCACTATATTTCTTCAATAATTGCTCAAGTGAATGTATAAATATGATCAGGAAGTTATGAATCACAGAGTACAAAACAAGGGCCTTGTCAATAAATAGGGTTTTATCAATAATCTTTGAACTTTTTCCACATTTTGTCACATCCCAGCCACCAGCTTCAATGCCTTCTACTGAGATTTTTATAATAAACTATCACAAAATAAAACATAATTGTGAAGCAGAGGGAAATTTTTGACAAATAAAAATCTGAGTGGCATGCATTTTCAATTGTGAAAAGATTAAGACACCCTAACACACCCTGCATGCTTTTCTAACATATTTCAGCAAAAGGATATTCTTTTTTTTTTAAATAAGTAAATTAATTAAATTTAGGACGAGCTCATGTTTACGGAAAAGTAAAGTGGTTTAAATTAAAGACGAGGGAGTCACATCATGAGAACATTCTTAGAACTGCAGCACTTGGTAGGAGGTTAGCTCTCTTAGAGCCTGAGACATTAGCTCTCCAATGAATTGAAAATCAGCTTTTCCATTATACATAAAATAGTCTGCAAGTGGACTATAGAAGGAAATCTAGACTTCAGAAAAATAGCAAAAGAACAACCACAAAACCTGATGTCACACTAGTCTATAAAAAAAATCCCACTGTAGAAGGTGAAGTCCCGTCACTGTTTGTTGTTTAGTTAATGTTCTCTGCCTTCAGCTATGATTCCGTGTTAGACAATGGGTGCCTGACAGCCTTAGACACTCGTACACAATATACCTTCACAGATGCCAGGCATGTGAGTACAACAATAATTTGATCTCCAGGCTGGCTGACCACATAGCATTTAGCTCAATAACCTCTCAGTCTGCATAGTGTGGGAATACAGAGGAGAAAAGACAGACCTTCATTTTCCATTCACATACACACACACACACACACACACACACACACACACACACACACACACACACACACACACACACACACACACACACACGGTGATGTCCATCCAGAGATAACGCATTTTCCACGGGAGACACACCAAACATACAAGCGGCGCTGAGACCAGCATGTGTGTCTGAACGTCCTAAGAGCGGATGACTCTGCCTGTGGCCGACATCAAAGTCAACTGCTGCCTGAGTAAATGTGATTAATCCGTTATCTGACTTCAGAGCAATGCAGTGGTTTACTGTACTTATGGTGAGAGCTAATGCCACATAATAAAGGTGTATTATAGTCTGCAGGTGCAAAGAGGTGGAGGTTCAAGTGGTGGATTGAGCTGTAAATATGTTATCTCTGCAGAACAAAGCCCAAGTGTTTCGTTTTTCTCAAATTTCTTTTACAGTTCATTATGTTGTGTTTTTCTAGCATTCTGATTTCCCTATTCAAAGGGTTGTTTTAGTTATAAAAGTTATGACTTTTTAAAAAGTTCCCATGTTTCCTTACTACTGAGCAGAGGGATTAAGTTCTACATCCTTGTATTTCAGCAACAAGCTACCACTGCCATGTCCAACAGTCCTCCTGTTTATATCTGTGTGTTAATCACAACTGGCTTGACATCAGCCATAGTTACCAAACCCTGTCAATGTGTCTTATAAGTCGAAAAAGAAAATTATGGTTTCAGTAAAAAAAAAAAAAAAAAAGACTTCATTGAACATCCTGAATGCTATTACTTAAGGTTTTAGGGTTCACTGTATCCTTGAGCTATTAATTAATTATTTTAGCAAAATAGCAGGGTGATGAATAGCTTCTGAATTTACATTGAATAATTTCACAAAGCCAAGTTTTTAAAAAAAAAGCCAAGCCTAAAATGCTTTAGCAAAGTGAACACACAGGTTGCTGATAGTAGACGATGAGAAGAGACTGAAACAAGAGGTGAGGAGAATGGAAGTAAAGCGATGGCCAAACATAAAAGAGTTCAAGTCCTTGTCCAGGAATATGGTCATTATGGGATGCAGTTTGTAATAATTTTTAATGTTCTTGTTGGGATCACTAACTTGGCATGAGACTAGCCCAGTTCAGCTTAACAAGAAACAAACACAGCTAGCGAGGTAGTAACAGGCGGTCTCACTCAAACCTGGTGTGACGTTTCAATGACCAGAGTGGCAGTGGGAGACCAGCCTCAAGGAATCCACAGATAATACATGAACGTTTGTGATTATAAAGTGATAGAATGAAGAAAAGTTCCCAGGGTTAACAATGCAAGGCACTGGATATAATTGACATAAATTTCCACCACTCAGCGACAGTAAAGGATATATCTATTCTACAGTCATAACATGGGTTCCTGTGCGGCCCGTTTGTCAGAGTAAAAGTACCTTTTGACAATAACAGCCTTTAAGCATGTATGAAACATACTTTTAACAAATCACACTTTACTGTAATAAAATGTAGTTTTAATGTTAAATGTTGTGCTTTTATTAGCTGTAAGCAAACAGATCATAATCATCCACACTAAGATTAATAAAGGCTTGACAACATCAGTATGTGTGTAATACATACCGGTCTGTGAGGCAGACACCCCGTCTACTTTTAAGAATAGGCTCAAAACTTTCCTTTTTGACAAAGCTTAGAGTGGCTCATGTTACCCTGAGCTACCTCTAAAGTTATGCTGCTATAGGCTTAGGCTGCTGGAGGACATCAGGGCCTATTTCTCTAACTCTGCTGAGTTATCCTACTGTTCTCCAATTTGCATTGCTTGTTGTCATTTCAGCTTTTAACTTTTTGTTCTCTGTCATTTTTTCCCTTCATAGTAGGTACACCTGGTCTGGTGTTCTGTTAGCTGTGACATCATCCAGGGAAGACAGCTCACCCGCTATTACCATATAGTAGTGTTGCACTGATACCGATACCGGTATCGGACGGTGCCAAGATCCAGCACTAAAATGTTGGTATCGGTATCGGCGAGTACCAACAAATAGGGACCGATACCATTTTGATGTTTGTATGTCACTTGAACGCTGCTCTCTCTCCCGACTAGTATTATACATGTTATATAAGTTCATGAAAGTTGCACTATTTTGGCATTTGAGAGCCAAAACTCAGGGTTTAAATGAGATTATTCAATTATTAATGTAATTTTACTGTCTTACTGTTGCACTACTATTATACATGTTATATTTTCACAAATGTTGCACTATTTTGGCCTTTGAGAGCCAAAAGTTTATTCAACTATTGTCACCCATTCCAGGTAGGCAATAAAAAGTTCTACTACCCTAAGTAGTATGCAGTTCTTCATATATACACACACACATCAATTTCAAACAGATGGTATCGGTATCGGCCAATACGGCACAGGCAGGTATCGGTATCGGGGCTAGAAAATGGCATCGGCGTAACACGGCTATATAGCGTAGAAAGGATTTCTGGATCAATGTGTGCTTCTGTGCTTGTTTGTCTCTCTTGTTGTGTCTCTGCTCTGTCTTCTCTAACCCCCAGTCGGTCGAGGCAGATGACCGTTCATACTGAGCCCGGTTCTGCTGGAGGTTTTTCCTTCCTGTTAATGGGGAGTTTTTCTTTCCACTGTCGCTTCATGCTTGCTCGGTATGAGGGATTGCTGCAAAGCCATGGACAATGCAGATTAATCTACACTTACAGGAGGAGTGAATGCTGCTTGTCAAGACTTGATGCAATCTACTGGGTTTCCATAGATAAGAAACTTTTTGACCAATCTGTATAATCTGACCCAATCTGTATAATCTGATTGAATTTGACTGTGGAAAGTGCCTTGAGATGACATGTTTCATGAACTGGCACTGTATAAATAAAATTGAATTGAATTGAATACCTTGTATTCCACCTAATCCTGCTGCAGGAGAGAAAACAAAGATGCTCTGGAAAACATGGTGACAAAAAGGTTGCAGTTCTGGTGTCTTGTGTTGAGATTACGGTCGGCAGGTCAGTTTGTGCAGACAATTTGAACAGCTTCCTGCTGTTTTCTCTGCCTGGAATCTCTGTCTGTCTGTCTGTCTGTCTGTCTGTCTGTCTGTCTGTCTGTCTGTCTGTCTGTCTGTCTGTCTGTCTGTCTGTCTCTCTCTCTCTCTCTGTCTCTCTCTCTCTCTCTCTCTCTGTCTCTCTCTCTCTCTCTCTCTCTCTCCAGCCCTGTTCTCCCATTCGCCTCCCCCAGTTCTGCATCCTCCCTGCAGATGGACCAACTGTAAAAGAAGGGCATCTCACTCTCACTCAGACGCCGAACATTCTTGTTGCCTGATCCAAGGCGCAGCAGGAGAGCAGCCTGAACGCAAGACCATGTTGAGTCACAGCAAAGTCTGACAGAGGAGCGCAGCTCCCCGCTTCCTGGCCGAACTGTATACCATGACAGCAAAGAGACTGGGGTCGCGCAGAGATCTGTTCATAACCCCCCCCCCCCTTCCCTCCCCGTGGGTAAAATAAAGATGGGGTAAAACGAAGATGACATCATACCTCTACAATCCCGGAGGCGCGGTCATTACATCACCTTGTGAGAGAAAAAAAAACAGAGTTAAAGAGAGAAAAGGCAGAGTTAGAGAGAGAGAGAGGGGGGGGGAGGCGTAACACCCCCCTCCTCTGATCTTTCACCCGTTTACCAATTAAGGCTCTCACGGTTGAGACCAGAGAGAGAGAGAGAGAGAGAGAGAGAGAGAGAGAGAGAGAGAGAGAGAGAGAGAGAGAGAGAGAGAGAGAGAGAGGAGGTAGAAAAGAGCAAAAGAGCGGTCGGACTATCTCTTTCTTTTCCGTTACGCCACCAGTTCAAACCATTTCCCCAATCGGGACAGCGCGTGGGGAGGCGGTCCGGACCCCCACACATACCTACACCCCCCTCTGAGAGCAGAGAGACTGCAGCGCCCTGCCTGAGCGGACCAGAGCCACGCTGATCAGCACACACACTCTCACACACACAGGCGCTCACACAGGTGAAGGGTCTACAGGTGAGTGTGCTTTCTGCCTGCTCGGATCGGCTGCTCCGGACTCCTCCAGGGAGATGTGTGCGTGATGCTGTCAAAGAGGGACACCTCGGAGCGAGCGGCTGCGTGTGCGTGTTGCTGCGTCTGGAGCTTGGTGCCTGAGGTTCTGCTGATGCCATCTGCTGGGCAGCAGCCGGGGTCAGGTCGGGTCTGTGTGACGCGCAGGGGCGCTGGTCCCATCACCAGCTTAGCAGGGTTGGTCCATGTATGGTGGTGTTTGAAGGGGCTGACGGCCACTTCCACGAGCTGCTAGGCTCAGGAGTGTCCCGATGGTTGAATTAGGGGCTCCACACCAAATAAGGAATCACCCTGACTGCCTGGTTTTTTAAGGAGAAGTTCGAGGTAGTGGCCATTTGCGCCCTCAGCCGCTGGGAGCGGGCCTTACACTAGGAGCAGGAGGGCCACCTGGTGCATGTACAGGAGAATGAGAAACGGCGAGTCTGACCAGTAAAAAGCTCTCTGCATTTGTTTTTATTTGGTGCATTCTATAATTAATAAATTAGAGTTACAAGGTAATTAATATTTTCAGATAGAAAAGGAGCTTTCTTATCAACTACACATTCAGTGTGATTTCGTCTAATCCACAGTCCAAGCCTAAAAGTGTTAAAAGATTAAATGCAGCCTAGTTTTTAGAGTTTTTTGTACTAATGTGTGTCTTATAATGTCAAGGAACCTGTGTCTTCTTAATCTATTCATTCAGGCCAGTGTCTGTTCACAGCTCAAGTCATATTAAGGCAGTGTTCATTTACACTTTCTAAGTAACATTCTATGCTTTGTTGAGCACTGTTGTATCACATCCTTCAGGTCCTCGGCACAAATCAAGACCCTGGCATCTCTGTGTGCGTCTTCTCCCACGCCATGTGTTAGATTAGTTACTCCAGCTTCCACCCAGAAAAACAAAACAAACAGCTAAACGTGCATGTTAGGTGATTTGGCAATACTAAAGCAAATGTGTCTCTAGGCAAAAATGTGTGTGTGTGTTTGTGCATAGTTATTCGTTCTATCCTGTGTGCCTCTGCGTTGGCCCTGGAATCAAACCCATTAACCTTTAGAGTTAATAGAATAATTGAACAGGAATAATATGGGATGGGTGGATGGATGGATACCCTGCCTATTGATGGAGATAGACACCAGTCACCTCCCATGACCCTTCAAGGACAAGACGATAGTTTTCCTGTCAACAGATGCTCCCACCTGAGCTGTGGATGACTGCAGCTCCTCCAGAGTGGGCCTCTTGACGGCTTCTTTGATAGCTGCTCCCCCAGTATTGTGTCAGTTTACTGTCGGTCTGCCAGGTTTTGCAAGGTTTCCAACTGTGCCATATACTTTCCATTTCTCAAATGGCGGGTTGCTGAAATACGTTGACTTTTGTGGTTTGCATGTGACAAAATGTGAGAAAGTTTAAAGGGGGATACGATTTCCAGGCACTGTAAATGTGTTACCCCTGATGTGTTGGATGCAAATTTCGATAAGACTTAGTGCCAGTCCTCAATGGTCCGTCTCCTGTATGTTTTCTGTGTGTTTCTGCTCAGACACAGCTGACTAAAGCAGCATTTAGCTCCTCACTATGCAACCAACTCAAGCTCAAAATCTAAAGAAAACACAATAATAGACTAATTGGGCTCTGATTAGTCATATTTTAACACTGTCACAATGCTAAAACACCAGATGGAGTAGTCACAAAATGTGTTCATTTATTTTTTACGAGTAATTTGTTTGGTTTTGCTTTTTTTCCACACATTTTGCATTTCTTCTATCTGTGCTCAGTTTGCATCCCATGGAAGCATGCACCAAACACAGAGGTACTAGGTCAGTGGATCACAAAAAAAAAAACACAAACCAAAACTAAGAAGGACCAATGGAGAGAGGGCACCAGACAACCCCAGGTCACACTTTCAGTCCCCTCTGAACAACGACAGGACGTGGAAGTGTGGGGATGGTCTGGGGGACCGTTCCGTTGACACAGGAACAACAGAGGACCAGGCTATGCCACCAATGCCAAGACGGGTCCATCCACAACCAAGATGGACCTTGCAGCGTCATGATGCATGTGTTAGGAAGGAGGGGGTGGGCACAATGTCACCAGCCGTCATTTATACCCACTTAGACATGCATAGTCCAGGGGGGTGGGGGTCGTTATGATCTATCTGGGCAGGTCGCCAGTCAATCACAGGGCATGGACCCAAAAAAAAACACACACACATAAGGTCAATTCAGAGACCAACTAACCTGACAGTCATGTTTTTAGACTGTGGGTCAGAACCCAAAGATGCAGAGGGAGAACATGCAAAGACCCCATGCAGAAAGACCCCAGGTCAAAGCAGGCGTTTGAACGCAGGACCTTCGTGCTGCAGGGCAACGGTGCTACAAACGGCTCCTCTATGCAGCCGCGGCATCCCCTGCTTAAAATGTTTAAAGGGAAAACGAACATAACAAATGTCCAATCAGAGCCCATTTGAACATTTGGCTTATTTGCTTCAACAGGACTATTTTAAATAGTATATCTCAACAGAAAATTGTTCAACGTTTTGTAAAGCGCTGGACCTTAAATATTATAAATTGGAGGTTATAAACTAATGTCTGGAGTATATAACATAGGAAAGATGTGTCAATCCATGTTAGTAAGATGTTGTATCTATGTTTTTTTTAAATAATATATTTATATAGTGTCGTTTAACAAATGGTCATCAGTGCAACCAAGGCGGCTGTTTTAGAGCTAGTCTCTCATACTGCAGAGCTGGATTTAAAGAAAGTACCTCGTTAGTCTCATGTCTCAGATGCAATGGTTGCATGATTTTCTATAGTCTGTTGTAGGCCCATCATGACAGGGCCAAACCTAACCAGGCACCCTGTCAGATTGCAATCGACTAGGATTCCAGGTTTATCTGTTTGTTGAGTATCATCAAGCAAAGAACCCCCAAAGCTTTTCTTGTTGTTTTAAATGGGAGAAAGAAAGAAAGCTAATATTCTATCAAGCTGTTTCAATGGCTTCGTACAACTGAGTTTAAATCTAACACAAATTCAAATGATCACTTTTATCTTGCTGCTTTGAAAAAGAAAACCACACACGCACATCAGAAAACAGAAATTAAATCAGCCACGAAGATAAAGGAAGAGGTTGCTGGCACAGGACACGTGAGATGTAAACAGATGAAGCTTGTCCTTATTTGACATGCCCATGTCTGGCAGCAGCCAGTAGATGCCACCCCCACCAAGTCTGCAGAAAGTACAGGGGAAAACCAACTCTTAGCTGTAATCCGTGTATCTGACTCGATGTCTCCAGACCAGTGCGTGTCATGTGGTTGTCGGTGTTGTCGCATGCGGTGCCTAACTTCCTGATCAAACGTCTGCAGCATTCAGGTTGCGACTGAAAGGCTGCATGGGGTTTGCTGTCGCTGATGTTAAGACGTTGGCATTGCAGGTCTTTGCTTTGAGGACGAATGAACCCACTCAGCTAGTTTGGAAACGATTATATTACAAACATTACAACATCTGCCGACGAGTAACATGTTATCTCACATCACATTAAACTTTCTTATCTGTATTTGCACCCTTGAATGTGCACACCAAATCATGTCTTGTAATTGTGTGGATCGAGGAAATAACACTTATAAACACCATAATATGGAAGGAACACGTGTGAAATACTGTGCAGCATTCAGCCCAGTTAGTTAGCTAAACTCTAGCTACATCTTCTCAATTTCCTATCTCAATCGCTGATTAGTTCAAAATGTTTTTGGTTACTGCAATAGGCCATGTGTTGTTTTCTCTCCCTTTAAGAACTGTCCTGCTTGCCTTAACTTATTTTGTCCTGAGGGTCTAACATTGTGGGGGAAGGTATCCTTTCTGCTGGTTTGCTCATGTTTAAAGTGACTGCTGGACATCTTGCCTCCTTTCTGAGAAAGCTTTTGGGAACGTGTTCTCAAACCCTCCAGTAGGGGTAGCTGAAGGTTTTACTTTATTTATGGACTTAACCAACATACAGAGGCGCCAACAAGAATCTTGGGCCTCATGAGAAAAAAATCAAAATGCTTCCAAAGGTTCAGATACATTTTCTTTTTTGGGGCCCCCTGTCAGTAAGGGGCCCCTGAAATGAATCAAACATTTGCTCCTTATACAGGGCCCCTGCCAACAGATAATGTTTAAGCGTGGTAATGAAAGTTAACCCCGATGTTATGCCCAGAGACATCAGGGGTTACACACTTCAGTTCTACTTCTTCTAGTAATTTATTTAAAGTTTGGGAGTTTGTAGCTCGATCATTTGAGTAGCAAAGAGAACAGGGAGTATTTAAAGGGCAACTGGAATCCACTGTTTATTGACTTTCAGATTTTAGCCATCTTTTATCCAATTCCCTTTGTTTTCCATGTTATGCTCTAGAGTCTAGGTTATGTTTTATGTGTTACAGTGCAACAAGGGAATCGTTCAAAATCATACAGAGACTTTTAGCACACCTTAGACCCCAGACGCACAGATACATCCATCCATCCATTTTCCGAACCGCTTTATCCCTCATGGGGTCGCGGGGGGTGCTGGTGCCTATCTCCAGCGTTCACTGGGCGAGAGGCGGGGTGCACAGATACATATAAAGATCAATTCCAAAATACGTAGAGTTTAACTTTAAGGCTTTACTATGATGGAAGGAATGTACACAGTGTAACCTCACTCACACTTAGGTAAGGGGTTCTCTTACAGCTTCTCCGTAATGTTAACCGTACTTTACTAAGATTCATTTACATGTTATTTTGTTTATAATCTCATTAGAACTATTTTGGGAGCTGTATAAACAAAAAGCAAAAATACTGACTTTAGGGTAAATGTTATTCCTTATTTATGAGGGATCTTCACATCTAATTCTATGAATGGATTTAGCCCAAGCTTGTGTTTATCACAGCACCACTGACCTGTTTGTATGATCCATGCTCGGTTCTTGTTAATGCCATGTTCTACAGCAGGGGTCAACCTTGATGTTTTGTTGCTCGTTGATCTGTCCACAACCAGATAACATGAGAATAGCGTGTTTTTGCAGCTCAGACTCAAGCAGCACAAACGGTTTTCAGTTACTTTCAAACTGGGAAGGTTGTGTAATTCTGGTGCATTTTTAAATTTCCGCTCCTCTCCTTCACCTGGGACCCTGAGCAGCTGCAAACCTCTGGCCCACCCTGGCTATATAATTAAACAAGATTTTCAGCTTTATCAGTTAACGGGCATTAGTTTAAGAACTTAAAGACAGGTTCTGCGTTTGGCATGGGCCGTCATGTTCAATAAATAAGATTATTATTGCAAAGTTCATTTTTTCAGTCACTCAATTCCCAGAGCAAAACACATTACACAAACTAATTACATATAGACTGATGTTTCAAAGGATTTATTTCTGATAGTCATGATGATTTTCCACCTACATCTAATTAAAACATCACATTTAGTATTAGATTTTTACATCAGTCCGATTAAAAAAAATATACAGAAATTTGGGCTTAGTGAATAAAATTATTAATGCCTGCCTGTTTGGGATTTACAAAAGTTACTTTTGAGCTGACAAACGAACCTGAGCCATACTTTAATTTGTTAAATATGGCTTTAGTAAGTTAACCTGACTCTACACAGGTTAGTAGTTAGTAGGGGAATATGCGCCTGTTTCACCGCTAGATGGCGCCAGACTGGCCTTTGGTCAGAAGCTCTTTACTCCGCCCAGTGCTTTCTCCTGTTTATTCTCCAGATTCCTCTGTGACAATAGAACCAGTTTCCTCAGCTTTCACTTACTATGAATCCAGTTTGCCCAACAAGAGTAAAAAGCATAACCTATCCAAAAAGTCAGAACATTTTTAACTAATGCCGCAATTTATCTTTCCCTATTCAGCGAAGTTTAATTTGCCTTGCCTGTGGCTCGGCCGTCATAAACTGAGCATTTTAATAAAGCCCGTGCATTGTTTGGACAAGGTGATTTGTGATGGAAATTGTGCAGTGGAGCAAATTACACACCAACAGGGAGCAGAGCTGAACTACTGAAAGGGGCTAATGCCATTGTTCTATTGTTGTAAATGGAGCAGCGTGTGTAGAAGTATGCTGGTGCCACACTGCGTGTTACAATAACAGGACTCTTTTATTGGGGTGTTATTTGGGCTGTGGGCTCCAGGGTTGTTATGGGGTTGAGGAGCATTCCTTAGATTCTCCTTCACCAAGCAAACACACACACACATACGGACTAAACATTTTTCATGGCTCCAGGCCACACTGTGGCTCCTGGCACAGATCTCCTTATTTAGTCAAAAATCGCTGTGGTCACATTTCTCCTTCCACCACAGTTAATAAAAAGGAAAATATCTTAAGGTAGTTAAAATGCTGTTATGATGTTAAAATATTCTATGGAGGATCACTAGTTAATCTGTACTGCTGGATTTTGGGCTTGTTATTAGCTCAACCCAATCCATCCCTTTACTGTGGCAACAATTGTTGGAAAGCTCCACCCAGACTCATGATAAGGTGGAGGATCATCAGACTCAATGGGTGCCTGCAGCAGGGGCCCCTCCTTCAACAAATAAATTCAGTATCATATACATTTTTTCTGAAAGCTTATTTTGGAGTACTTAGTGGTGAGTTTTGTGTATATAAGGTAGAAAAATTAAAGTGGGTCAAGGCAGTTGGTCTCAAGTGAATTTCTGCCAAAACATGACAACTTCTACAGCAGAATGATTGTAAAATTATTCCAGCTCATCCATTATGTGTTTTATTTGGATATGCATGTTTTACTTACATGGACATGAAATCAACGGGACATTTCCTACTTGGAGGAGCGCAAACATCCATATTAATGCAGTAGTTGAAATGCCCCACCACTTTGTGACCATTTATCTCTTTAGTTAATTGAAATTTTAACTCTTCCTAGTAGTTTTTACTGTGCATCACATTCATTCACCATTTTTGTGGATGTTAGGTTTAAGTACCTTCACTATTAGGGTCCAGAAAATATCCTGGTTGGTTTTAAATGGATCCTTTAACAGGGTCTCATAAGGAAGCCCACCTAACATCAGGAAGATACGGTGTGTCCATTTGATGAAAATCCCTAAAAGTATGGTGCAAGTGTTGCTGTAAAATCCATTTAGCACTGGGCAATATCAGGAAAATGTGTAACTAAAAACTGTTGCTAAAAACGGGGATGAAAATATCATGATTGACCCAAATTTGTCTGACTCTTGCCTTCTTTAATGTTACACTTTAGCATTTCCATCCAAACAACTAATTACACAATCAATATGCAGAGCGTGAGTGCATCCTGTTTGAAATACAATAACCTACTAAATGTAGCATCCAAGCATTCTTTGTGATTGCACTATTGCACACCCTAACAATTAGATGACGAAAGCAAATTAAATAGTACAGCTCTAGTTCAAATATAGGAGATAGGCAACAGCACCCCCCGCGACCCCAGCAGGGATAAGCCTGTCGGAAAATGAATGGATGGATGGATGGATGGATGGATGGATGGATGGATAGTTCAAATATAAAGATTTCAACTTGAAAATGTCACGCTGTGTCCAAGACCAAGAATGCAAACTCGGGACCTTCTTGCTGCAAGGCAACAGAGCTAGAAGCATCACATAAAAAGAGAATTGTTAAAATAACTAATCGTAAACTAAAATAGACAGAAAATGAGCTAATAAAATAAGCTTTGGGCTGTGCTAAACAATGCTGTTTAAAGCATGTGTCAAACAGCTTCAATTATCCTTATGACATCATTAATCTCATAATTTACTGTGGAGTTAGGTCACCCATGAGAGAAAACAGGCGTCTAGACTTTGAGCAACGGGCTGATCTGCATTGCAACCTCTTTAAGAACATGCATTCATTTTATAGCTAACATTTGGCCCGTGTTCAGCAATAGTCCCAGATGCTCACTGCCTGTGGGTATCTGTTATTTATTATGCCAGGGACCCACAAGCTCCTATGAACTCATATCCTCACTGGGACCATGAGTACAGGCCTGTTTGTGGCGTTACTGCTACAGTATTCCACTTTTATCAGCTTTTTCCTGCAGTCCCAGTAAGGCAATAAAGGTGCGATCTGAACGGAGCTTCCAGATAAACAGGAGTGAATCCAAAAACATATTCTGCCTTTTCAACACATCAATAGCTTCCTACAAGGTTTTCTTTAAAAAGTAAATTAATTGTTTATCCACTTTTCAGCTTTACTGAAAATGCTAAAAAAAAAAACAGTTTAGAGAAAGACAATTTCAGCCATCCCCTTTTTTCCGATTTAATTAGATGATTTTAGTAGTTTCCCTTCCCTGTACGTTTTCAGATTCAAAACACAAGATCTAAATAAGTATTTGTTTATAATGTGTCTCTGCTCTATCACTCAGGGTTTCCCCCATCTGTTTTCTAACTTATTTGCATTAAAGATGCAGGTGTTCTACATTTCGTACATCTAAACAGTTATCTAAAGAGTACCACCAACTAAGAATTTATAGTTTTATCACAGAAGGCTTATTCTAGCTGTTTTCAAACCATTTTCTCTGACAGATCGCTGACATTACATATCAGAGTTGGCATTTAGCTCACTATTTGTTCCCTCAAAGTAGGACTACACGCCCTCAAACACGCTTTAGCAGCCAAATGGAATGTTCTGATTTGAACATAATCTGAGCAACATGCAGGCCAGGGGTGGGTGTGTGATGCATTTGATTTGCAAGCAACTGATATTTAGAGGTCAGGAGTGGTGCCATTGGAAGAGCAATGCATCACAGGCTGTTGTCAAATCCTCTTGTGTGAGTCCAGACACAAGAGGATAGGCAGTCATCTAGCCTGGTATTAGGGGTTAGGGTTAACCAAGGGGTATCTGAGGGTACTTAAACATGTGTCAGACCACAGTGGGTAATCAGAGCACTCCATGAACTGGGGAACAGTACAAAAAGAGCCATGCTCTGTGTCTGCTGCTGGCCTTCCTTCATTCTTTCCAATGACACTAACAAGCCAGGAAGTTGTGAGGCAAATAATCTAAATGCTTTACGGGGGTCAGCACATGGAGCAAATTACATCCAAACTGAAGTAATCCTTCTGGGATGTGGGGCTTGACTCTGTCTGTAGGTGAGTGGCTTTCCTGCATGATTGCTCGTGATCAAACTAACAGGTCAATGGCTGTAAATTATGCACAAGGATTATTAAGGATATTGTTTCCCAGCCGCAGTTATTAGTGAACAGGGCAAATGAGTTTTACGGATGAAGAGTATCTCTTCTGTCACAGCAGACAGCTCTGCTGGGTCTCTGTCATGGCTAACAAGCCTCCTCACTGTTCCGCCCCTGAAGGCATCTAGTTTGTTCGCCATGTTTCAAGGAAACATGAAACCAAGAATTGGTTTGTGATTAAGTCATAAACCAAATCTATTCTAACGAGGCAGTAAACTGTTTCCCTGAGAGCTAGAGCTACGATGTGCAGCTCATTGGCCATGACTGACTCAGGCTTAAAAGGCTCAGCTTCCTAGCAACCTTGACATAAGTATTAGCATCGTTGCAAAACTAGTTAAAGCTGTAGAAAAAGCTCACTCTTCCTTCAACACAGAACATTCCCTGAACTATAATGATTCATCCCAGCCAACATGTTCCTATGATCGCTGATGCTTCATGTGAGTTGTTTCCAAATTTAGGACCAGCATTCTGACAAGGAAACAGTGTCTCAGAGCAAATCTGGTTTTAAACGGGAGGGATTATAAAGCTATTCACTGGGGGGTAACATAACCATAGCTACATTTTCATATTTGAAAGAAAGACAACAAAGGCCAGTGGTGGCCTAGTGGTTAGAGCATTGTGCTTGTGTCCTGGAGGTTCTGGCTCCCTGAGCAAGACCCTTAACCCCAGATTGCTCCCCGGGTGCTGCACACTGGCAGCCCACTGCTCCCCAAGGGGATGGGTTAAATGCAGAGAACAAATTTCACTGGAATCTTTGTTGCAATGACAATAAAAATTATGTTATTATTATATGAATTCCAGTTCTATGGAACAAAGATAAACATATGATTGAATTTGTAATTGTCCAGGCATTTTCCACAAGTTTAAAACCACTGAGAGAATGCTAGTTGACCATTTCTCAAACAAACATCCAGACGTTTTTGCATTTTCCTATTTGCCAATAGGCAAATGTTTTGTTGGTGTCTGGAAAAAAAAAAACTCCCAATAATTATGTCACAATCAGCGGGCACTGATTGGCCAACCCAACCCGTCAGCTAGCTTCTGAAGCAGAACTCTGCCCTCGTCAGCAGCTGGTTTTCCCGCTGTATGCGCTGTACCATGGCTGTCCAGCCTCAACATGATTCATTTAGCACCAGCTAACACTAACAATAGGCTACTGATAGCCTATTGTGTCCTTTTATAAACTTACCATTTTTGCTGGCTGGGCATTGAGCTGGGAAGCGTGGCCAGCTACAGCTTATTTCTCTTAAAGTGACAGAGCCCTAAAACGGCTCATTCTGAAAGGAGCTCCAAATAGGTGAAACTGGGGAGGTGACATCTCATTATCTGAGAATGATTTTTGTGCAAACAATGTAATGAGCATGTTTTGTGTAGTCAATAGAACTATCCTAAACGTTTAAAAGGAAGCATAATAGGTGCCCTTTAAGTGGTAATCTCCTCCTGTAGGATGAGCAGGGGATTATTATTAGCTGACAAATTATTGTTGCTGTTATTAAAAAGATGAAGCTACATTGTTTGTTCTCTCTGAACTGTGAAGTCATTCCTGATCTGCTGTCATCGCTGCTCTTACTTCTTTCAGAAGTGGACATTTCTCCTCTGGTAGTCAGCTGTTTTTATCCAAACCCAAGCCACGCTCACATAGCTCTGCAGTATTTCCCTTTGGCATTCTGAGGATTTAGATTTGATACATTTTTCTTGTGCTTTGTGCAGCTTCTTTTACAATGAAACATGTGAACATAGAAGGGACTGGGAGCTAAACCAATGAGCTTATAGTGCTACCTGAGTCATAAGAGACTCCTCCAAATCACTCCCCTTTTCACTCATCCGCCTCTGAAAACCTTCTATCTTCATGCTATAAGTCAACCTATAATGCAGATTTCTTTCTTTTTTGCTTCTTTCCTCTCAAACAGATCGGGCCACCGAGTAGAGCAGCGAAAGTGAGAAAGAGGGAGCAGCCGAGCAGACTCCACCCAGACCAAGCCAGCGAACCAAGGCGCAGCGGAGAGCATAAAAATGAGCGGCTCCCACCCCCGCCTCCACCAGAGCGCCGCGCCCGCTCCCAACGCTCTCTCCTCGGACAAGGACGCAGAAATGCCCGCCACGGAGAAGGACCTGGCCGAGGATGCGCCATGGAAGAAGATCCAGCAGAACACGTTCACCCGCTGGTGTAACGAGCACCTGAAGTGCGTCAACAAGCGGATCGGCAACCTGCAGACGGACCTGAGCGACGGGCTGCGGCTCATCGGACTCCTGGAGGTCCTGTCCCAGAAGAAAATGTTCCGAAAGTACAACCAGAGGCCCACCTTCCGCCAGATGCAGCTGGAGAACGTGTCGGTGGCGCTGGAGTTCCTGGACAAGGAGAACATCAAGCTGGTGTCCATAGGTGGGTGTGAGCATGGCTGACCAGCTGAATGGAGTTCTGGCCGCCTGTAGGATGCAGCGCATTAGAAAGTTACAAAAAAAAAACAACAACTTTGTCTCCTAAACGACTGCAACACATTCTCTTTAAAGTTTAAACACCCAGCGGTAGTCAGAGCAGGTTTCCTTCAGTGTCCAGGGCTTTGGTTTTACTTCAGATTGCAGGCTGTTTGGGGAGGAGGGGTTCTCCCTGAGTGCGCAGAGTGGGGCCCTGACTTGTTCTGTTCTCCAGCTGCCTGAGCCGAGCCGAGCCGAGCCGAGCCGAGCTGGATTGGGTCAGCTGTGCAGCCTGCATGGGACTCAGGCCTAGTGGCAGAGAAAAAGGGATCCTCCTCTCAGAGAGAGATAAAACACAGGGCCATTGTCTGTACTTGTGTCTTGCTGTAGGTTGGGTCTCTCCACAGCGACACAAACGGCTCCTCTCAGCATTTATGACATTAAACTTGATTTAGAGAGCTTTGCCAACATGCAGCCGCTTGTCCCGTCTCAGTCTGCTGTGGCTGTGCCTGCGAGCTTAATTGTGTGTCTTTTAAAGGTTTTCTTGCACTGATTCAGCAAATGTGCCACATCTCTCCTTGGCAGCGCAGCGTTGGAGCTCCCTGAAATGGCTTGTAACCCTTTAACTAGTGCTGTGGCTGCGTAAAGGAACAGTGCGTGTGGGGTAACACCTGCAGACAGGGGAAGCAGGAGGTCGGTGTGAATCAGGCGTGACTGAGTCCCTGTCATCCTCAGGGAATGTCTGGCTCAGTGTGGCGTCTCCAGGAGCTCCAGCCTCCTGCTGCAGACAGCAGGTGAAGGGATGGCATGGCTGGGGCCCGTAAGTCTGACCAGGAGGAGCCGCCGTGGGGCTCGCTCAGTCTGTGGTGTGAGGCTGGTAATGTGGTCCAGCCAGGGATGTACGTATTATCTGCGCATGCGTTAGTTGGTATCTTGGGTTGGAGTGTTTGATGAAATGGTGCTGTACCAGGCTCCGTGCTGTGATCCTCCCCCCCCCCAGCACCGTCTGTTCCCCTGCTGACTCACCCTCATGTCCAGCTGTCTTCTTTGACTCACTTAATCGGAAGATGAGGGCAGTCCGCTCTATTCTTTTACTTCCTTCTTTCGTAGCGGAGAAACGGGGCCCCACCCAGGCAGCAACGCTCACCACAAATTGCCAAACTGCCATCTGTGCTCGGCAACATGTGTGCTGTCTGATGCTTTGTTGTAAACCTTCTCCTGGATTCTCTTTAGCATTCGGTTTTCTCTCCATCTCCACAAGTTGTCCTCCCCAAATGTTGCCCGTGTCACTGCACCTTGGATGTCCACACCTGTTCACTTCTCGTTTTTTTGTCTCACAGTTGAACTGAGGTTAAAAACGGCCTTCTGTGGATACGCATTACTGCCTAGCGGATCGCTGCTCTCAAGGGTTACTCAAGAGCAACCAGTAATCTGCTCCACCCAGAGAGCATGAGAGAAGCAGCCCCAGGTGCTTGACAGAACTAGTCATCCTTCTGTAAAGCTGTGGCTGATCTTGAGCTGCGAAACAACCAGAATCCTGAAATAAAGCGGGTTTGCTCTCTAATTTAACGTGTTCCAGGCACAGCTGCAACACGTTGCCGTCCCCTCCAGTAGGTTTATTCACCAAGTGATGTCCACTGGCTGGAAGGATGTGAGGCATTCAGCATTGCATTTGGTGAAATCTGAATTTAAAGTCATAAATCTAAAGAAACCAATAGTCACTGCGAGACCAGTGAGCGAAATGAGATTGGTATAAAAAGTCAGAATAACCCACTTTAATGCCATGAATCTGACCCAGCAGCCTTACTTCAGGCTCAGAAAAAAAAAAAAAATTAACTTGTCTTTTAGTTTTCAATATCATAAATTTCCCCCCACAGAAGATCTAAACCTTGGCACCAAACTATCTTTATAATCAGTTTAAACTGTTTCTAACACACCATAGGTGGCCGTTGCATCATGGGGGCTGTTTCTTTCTAGGAAGTTAAAACATTAGCACTCCTCCTCATACATGCACACCCGTTAAAGTACATTGTTAGTAGAATCAGTCAAACAAGATGAACTCTGATCACACTTTGGTCTTTAACGTTTAATCAGTTGTAATATTAATCTGGAAACCTTTATTAAAATGAATCTGTGACCACATTTTAAAGGCTTTTCAGGGCTGCAGGATATCTTTTTAACTCTTAAATGTGTTACAGTTACACAGTAACCCCACCACTCTTTAACATTTAGTGTCTCAGCCATTTAAAAGCTTAAATCAGGTGTGTTCATTAAGGGCAGTTAGTCCATCCAACAGGCTTGTATGGATATGCAGAGAATGACTCAGTGGCATAATTCATCTTACTGAATATTGCATCCAAACAGTCGTTTGGAGCTACAACATTGCACATACAGATATTTTAATGACTCTCATTAATTTATTGTGCAATATTTACCCTAAAGATGCTGTCTTTAACATACAGCAACCTGACACGTTTTCTTTAACTTTTCTTACACCTGACTTACTCACTCTGTCCTCTGCTGCCTTCAGCTCCACAGTACTCTACCCTGTGGGTTTAAGTACAAGATGACTGTTGATGTTGCACCATAGTTGACATGCTTCAGCATGATGCAGGATTTCCACTAATGGTTCTAAAAGTGGTTAATTGTGTTAACCTACTGATTAAGATAAACATAAGCCACTGCAGCGCTGCACCAGTGTTGGTCTGTATGTCTAAGGATCACTGGCAATATTAATATTAGGGGAGTGGCGGCCCAGTGGTTAGAGCTGCGCGCTAGCACTCTGAGAAGGTTGCAAGTTCCCGGTTTGATCCCCACAGCCTGCACTTTGGGTCCCTGAGCAAGACCCTTAACCCCCGATTGCTCCCCAGGCACCACACAGTGGCAGCCCACTGCTCCCCAAGGGGATGGGTTAAGATGCAGAAGTGAATCTCTCCATTGTGAGATTAATAAAAGATTATTATTATTATTATTATTAGTATAAATTTAGATATTCACTGTTTCCAAGATGGATTTTTCCATAGCTTGGACTGGATAAGCCTCAATAAAAGCTTTTCCTGTTGCCACTATCCTTGGATTGCATCCCATGGATCAATGCAACAAAGGTTTCATACCAATGGACAATCTACCGCTCTACAGTTTTCAAAGCCATGATAGACCTGGGAGAAATGTTGCATGTGTTGGTTTAGTCGTGCAGGTTGAATGTGAAGGCTGTCACTTTGCAGGTAGTGGAGTGACATCAACTCCAGGCATGAAGTGCTTGTGATCACCTAGTGTTTGCTCACTGCATTCATCAGCACCTTGACTTTCCAACCCTGCGAGGATGTTGATTTTTGCAGGCATGTTTGGAGGCGGCTTCTTTTCCTGCTGCCCAGGACTCGGCTGATTTCTCTTCAACTCATCCTGAAAAGGGCCTGGAAAGCCCTGAGCTGCTTGGTAGCGTAGGATTTTTCCTAATCAAACAAAGAGCTCTTTATGTGAAGCTCCCATTCTTATCAGCATTGCCTTTGCATCAACAGCAGAGTCCTGATTTTCAAGCCCTTCGGGAACACTTCTCAACCTGTACTCACCTGTCTGGATCGTGGAAACGTCAGGAGGGCAGCCAGTAAACATTTCCATGAATGCTGCACATGTAGAAAACAGAGTGATGGGGCAACTTTGCTCCTGGCGGCTCTCCGGTCTTTGCTTCCAAGGAGCGATGTGCAGGTTAGGACACATGGCTATGAGGCAACAAGCAGTCGTCTCCTCCAGGAACCAGATTTCTTCATAATTCAGTATGAAGTAATATTCCATATTACTGATGACAGGATGAGATTAATAAAATGAACGACAAAAAAACTGTGATTAGAATCCAATGATCTGTGAGATCATTTCAGGTTAAAATGGGTTTTCATGCAAATATTAACACAAAAGCAGAGATGGGTAAAGAAAACCATGGACATCGGTTTAAGTTACTTTAGCATCATTCTTTTAGGCTCTCTATATTTTATAACCGTTGTTTAATTCAGCATAAGTAGTTTGGTAAGGTCGTAATGTTATCAAGAAACTACAACCGCTTCAGTGCAAAACCAGAAGGCGACAGCCAGAGGTCACTTTTTCAGCAAGGCCCTGTTGTTGAGATGGAGATTTTGTTTTCGGTAGCTAGCTTGGTTCCTGTATAGGTATGTATTGTAGTCGTAGGTATCTTGGGATCTAATGCATATTTTTTATATAAATAACCAGCACTCCAAATAATGCTGTTTCCCCCCCCCCCCCCCCCCCCCCCCCCCCAAGGATCTGCATAAAGATGTAACCTAGAGAAGGCTGTTGATCTTGTTATTGGTTCCAGAATCATCTCGTTCTGTGTCCCCCAATCATCCCTTAGTTACATCGAACTTCTTCAGAACGCTGCAGCTTTCCTTTCAAGTCTCACTCTCTGATGGGAAGGCATGCACCAGTTTAATTTTCACTACAATGGCCTGTTTTAATAGAGATTTAAGACTCTGGTCAGCCTTCCTGTTATCTGCTGAGAATCTGGCACTCTCTCGTTCTCCTCCAGTCTAAATGAACCACAGACATGCTAAATAAAATACTTTCTTTTTAAAAATACCTTTTTAAATCTCTGTGCTTCTTCAGAGTGTTTTTACTTCAATAATACTGAAAATAACCAGCTTTGAATCTTCAGTCAGTAACAGGGTCAACACTGAAGAGTATTGTCTGTCTGATTGAAGTAGTTGGCCAATTTCTAAGCCATCTCTAAAATTTGAATGCAATTTTTAATAATGGAGGTTTGTCTAAAAGGGACAAACCTCCTGATAAAATGATAATCAGATTATTGGCTAATATTATGTGACGAACAAGTTCCCACATGCCAATAGCATAAAAATATAAATGTCATAAAATGCATACTAAAATATAAAATAATGTAACTATGTATGAACCCATGACCCAAGCACAGACCCCTACTGTCATTTTTTCATCATCATGATACTCCTGGAGATTATTAGAAATATATCTTCATTACCTTCATAGAAATGATAAGCAGAAGAATGTATTAAGTCAGTTGGGTCAAAATGCATCACCTCTTGCAGGCTCGTTATCATAAGCATGAGTTCCTTTCTGCACACAGCAGAATGAAGAGGACTGGTCTAGTAGATTAGCTCTGTCTGCATTCTCGTAGAGGACAGTGGTGTTCCAGCTATTGTTGCATCATTGGAAAGCTGCAGAAGGCCCAGGGCCTGATGTTCAGAGCCAACCAGGAGACAATGGAGAACGTTGGCATCTTTTACGGTGAACTCCACAGAAATGGCAGCGACTGGATGGAGTTATGTGGAAAGGTTTTAGAAAGCTGTGGATGCCGTTTCATGTTTGTCTGTACAGTGCCGACTGTGACTATGCTACAAGGTTTTGCTTTCAAGGAGAGCAGCTTTTCCACACCGGAATATTTTTTTATTTATTCGTTTATTTTTTTTTTGCCAGGATGAGAACTGTGTTACTGGGAACTCAGACTCTGTGGTCAGGCTTGAAGATGATTCTCAGATGTTTTCTGGAAGCAAACAGTTGAGAGCTGCATGCTATGTATTAAACCTCATTAATCATTTTGCCTGCTTCCCCCCCCTCCTCTTCATCTCCTCCTGTTTTCCTTCCCTTTTCCGATGCTTTCCAAAGCTCAGTTTCATACCCTCTGTACTCAGATGGACATATACCATTTTCAGTTGGTTATATTGCCAGGCTGGGTTTAAAACTGTCCTATGCACCAGCACTTCCCTTTTTGTCTTTCCTCAGGCCCTCCACCCCTCTGACTCCCTTTCCCTCCTCCCCGTCCTTCCCTTCCTCCTCCCTCCCAGTCTGAAACCAGAGCCTAAGGAATGGGAGGTCTGCCAAGATCCAGTTTGCTTTTGCCCTTTTAAGGCAAAAAAACCAGGGGGAACTTTTTTTTTTCTTCCAAGCAGAGGGAGTAAAGAAAATCAAGTGAGGGAGAAAAGGAGGGACATATGGGAGGAACAGAAAGGAAGAACAGGAAGTAAGCAGTGTAGTAGCTTCACTGTGGCTTATTTCATATAACTTAAAGGAGGGAGGGAAGGAGGAGAGAACATTTCAGATCTTGGTGGTCTGAGGAGACAGCCGAGCACTGTAGTTCATTTTGATCTGTTACGTCGCACACTATTGTGGCTAATTTAGTACAGTCCATCATCTTGATGTCCGTGTATGAGGTCAGAGTGGAATGCAAGACATTCCTGAAGGTTTTTTTTTTTTTTTTTGTCCAAACGCACTGAGGATATGCATGCTCTCCTGCACATTTAGCGTTTCTCAGACAATATCAAATGTTTTCAAGCCTTAGTCATTGCTACATGTCTTAATCACTAAGTGCCGGGCTATTGTATGAAATGGTTCACACTAAAAAGTGGCGAGGGCGGGACGAGGCTTAAGAAGGTTGGATGTAGTCCTGAAACTTGCTCAGAAACGGTTAATCCGTCCATCTATCCAGCCAGCAGCTTATCCAAGATCAGGGCGTGTGGGGGAAAGGCTCCAGGAGGGAATCCACACGTCCCTCCAGCTCATTCTGGGGGACCTGAAGGATTCCAAGGGATGTATGGCCCCTATAAGGCTGAGTGCAGCCCCAGTTTAAACTTTGACTGAACCCTGCTTATTTCAGCTGCCTGCATCCAGGATCTTTTCCTGTTGGTTTTGATCCGTGTCTCATCCCCAGAAGAGGGTTTTGTTACGTGGACAGACAACCGGGGGCTTTGTGTTTAGATCCGCTCTGTCTTCCCCATGGCAGACCACAGCAACGGAGCTTTAATGGGGATGAGGCCCCAGTCTTCCTGTTCATCCTGGCATCATTGTAAATGCAGAGATGCTTAAATTTCTCTGCTTGACAGAAAGTTTGACCCCATCACTAGAAGCAACCAGTCCACCGTCTTCCAGTTTCAAACATGGCGTTAAACTTAGAGGAGCTGTTCTCATGATAAACAAGTCATCCTTCCAACAATGCCTCCATCTGTCCAGTTTTTGTTTGATAGGTAAAACGTTTTCAACTCACTACAGAACAGGAGGATGACTGGATGAAGCTGTATGTGTGGCCTGTGTCTGCAGCAGGTTATTCTGACTCCAGCTGCCAACACCAAGGTTTCCTGTGCTGGGAATCATTGGGGTCCCGTCCCTGGATTGTCTTCAATTTATCTCCCTGCCGGTAACCAGCGAGTTCTGGCTCTGCCCGCTGTCTCCTTCCAGTCAGACTTGCTGAGGATACAGTACCTCCAGAGTGGAGTCCTGAAGGCATTCTAATGTGAACCACTTTGTGCCCAAACCACCTCATTTAACTTTCAGATCAGAGCAGTTGTGTCATTTTGTCTCCTCAGAGGGCTGAGCACCCTACACTATTTTGAAGACACAGTCCTACTAAAGGAACTCATATCAGCCTCTTGTATCTGAGATCTTGGTCTTTTGTGTATGATCCATATCTTATTACCATAGTAGGTTGGAACGTAGATGGACCAGTAAATCCAGAGCTCTGATTCGTCTTCAACACAAGAGACCACAGCAGTACACACATTGGTGGAGATGTAGCCACGATCCTTCTACAGATCTTTCTCAGTCCTACCATCTGTCCTGAGCAAAGCATCAAAATACTTGAGCTCCTAGACTTTAATTTCTACATAAGCACCCAGATTCAAAGTCAGTGACTCTATGCAGTCTACTGGATTTCCCTAGATAGAAAACCTTTGCATAGAGATGCACTGATCGGATATCGGCTCCGATAATTGACTAATTGGCTGGTTTGGATCAGATGAATTACACCAGCATTCCGATCCAGTCACTTATTTTTTTTTTATTAGTATCATACACAGCAATACGATTACAAGTCTGAAATGTTTCCAAATAGCAGACCTGTAGCAAATATCAAAATTGATACACCACCAAGTCCGACTGCAACATGCAATATAAGACGCAAGGGGTGGTGATAAATTCTACACCACAAACTTAAATTTGCACCTGGAAAAGCCAGGCTACCATGCTAAAGAATGCACAGACCCCCTTTTTCTTTTCTTTTCTTTTTAAAAACAATGTTTATTTCAAGCCTGAATCATTCACTGACATGGTAAGGTATATGGTCCATTTAATAGTAGTATTGGATCGGTACTATCGACACGATGCACTCAGCCAGGGTATCACTATCGTATTGGATTGGAGAAAAAAAATGGATCGGTGCATGTCTGCACGATTTGATAGAATTGACTTTGTAAAGCGCCTTGAGCTGACGTGTGTTGTGAACTGATTGTATATAACTGAATTTATTTGAATTACCTGGAAAGATATCCTCAACCCAGAGGAAGTATTCTATAATTTTCTTGTAGGGACTTTGGCATCAGACTTGGCCTTGGATCCCCTGTAGAATTCTGTTTAGGGGTATGAGGTCTTGGGTAATCCTGGCAGGTGAGCTCATAGTGGCTTCTCACCTGCTCAGTGGACCCAGACACATGACCTGCATGGCAAGCTATGGAGGATGACCTCGGCATGCTGACTTCTGAGTCCATAACCTGACTTTTGGGAGGGTGATGGCATGTGAAACATTCAAGTGAAGTACATAGTCTCATCTTTTAAAATGACAAAATGTCTTTTCATAGTAAGAGGAAATGTAGTGGTTAAGGCGGCACATCAGCATAAAACCCCAACTAGTGCTCGTTAAATGTTTTTTGCAGATTCGGTCTGCACACATTAGGTTCCGGAGATGGAATTAGCCCGCTTATCTCATTGTTGCAAAGTGCCAACTCCTGCAGGATTGTTTAACCTTGTAACTATACCTTAGTTTATTATATGCTTTATGAACAAGTAGGACACCATGGAGGGAGAAGGTACAGTCTCTAGGACAATTTCCCCTTATTTCTTATTCATTCTGCAATAATATGTCAGTATGAAGCTCCTCCAGGAGTGCCTGTGTCTCCTTTATGCCGTGCAGTCTTGCTGTTGCCCCCCCTATGCTTGCTGCTCTACCCTCTCCCCTGCCGAGAGGCCTGGATAAAGACACGCTGTGGGTCAGGGACTGCAACGATGTCGCTGGCATGTCATGGGTTTGTTGGTGGGAGGTTCTTTCAGCAGCAAAAACGGGCCTAAAGGATGAGTCATGGGAATTTTGGGGACAGGCGGAAGATCAGATGCATATAAAGGGGATTGGGGGGAGAGTTGTGAGTCAGCAGAGGGGGGATCTGAGGCAGTCTTTGTCCGTATATGGGCTCCAGTAGGCCTGTGGTCTGCTGGGAATACTGCCAGATTCTTTGCATGTTTAGTGGTTTTTCAGGAGAATATGCAAACGTAATTGCGTTATCAGCAAGTGTTAGCGGATGTGTGTCCTCCTAACAACACTTCTGACATGGAGGAGCTGGTTGGACTGAAAAGCCTTTAACAGGAATTTAGAAAAACCCTGAATAGGGCTTTATCACCACTGTGTGATTAACTAAATGTTCAACCCAAAAATAACAGCGTGTAGTCTGACTTCTGGTTTTGGTAACGTTTTGGTCCAGTTTGACTTAGTGTGGCTGACAGCAGCAGTGTAACGCACCCTTGCTGTAGCTGCTCTGCATTCCTCCTGCAAGCATCGACCTGTGAGGCACACCTAGCTTGAACCCGCCCATCGGTCCAAAAGATGATGCGTAACTCGTAATTTTATCTCTGTCCTTAGGCCACCTTTCTTTCTCTCCTTTATCATCTCCATTTTCTTCTCTCTTCCATTTCTCTGTGCTGTTCCCGAGTAGACTGAGTTCTCCACTTGTACCCACTGGGCCACGGAGTTCCTCGTGTTCTCATGACGACTGGTCATCTAAGCATCATTGGGCCTGACCTCGTGCGGGGTTTATTTTTCCACTGGGAGCCTCTGAAATGTCCAGAAAACAACTTTCAGCCATCGGGGACATGTCCCAGTCAAACGGGACAAATAGCTAGGATAATTAAAATACTAGATCTGTCCCTTTTTTTTATTATAAGAGTTGTCCTGGCTGGCCACGACGCATCAGATCTCACCGCTGTCATCTGGGTCTTTCAGTTCTGAATCCAGTCCGACCCTGTTCTCTAACTCTAACAGGCCGGCTGTAATATTCCCCACAGTAGCTCCAGACCCACTCCTCTCGTGAAACAACCCTTTAAAGCAGAGTCGTTGTTAGTAATGTTAGCAAAAAGCGGACCGGGCTGTAACCTCAGTATTAGAATCTGGGTTCAGTGGACTGTTAAAAATTCCCTCTACACAGAGGCTAAGCGTTTACACTCTGTCTGTACAATCAGCACAATGCTTTGCATCCTTGCAAAACCCTACCTAGCCCAGTTTTCTCCCTCCCAGAAAATGTGCTAATCAATGTGAGGACATGCTGACGTGTTGCTCCACCCTTCAGGCTGGAGCTCTGCAGTCATCTCTGTGAGGAAAGGGGGGGGGGGGGAGTCGTGCCCAGACTAGCTTCTAGCCACATCACTTTCTGCTGTTTGAGGTTTCCCCTCTCAAGCTTGAACCTCTCAAATGACAATAACCACAAGTTGGGCTGCATGTGCCGTTGCATCACGGTGGGGTCGATGTCCGTGGCCGGAAAGAGTTCAGCTCTCGACGGAAATAATGGAGTTCTGTGAAACTCCCCAACAGGCTCGGTTTACCATTTCCCCTGTTTTGCCGTCAGGATGCACAGATTAGATCTGAGCCAAAGTTGTTGTTTTCCATCTTCTTGCCATGCCTACCCAGGATGAAGGATTGCAGCAAAGTCAACGACTCGTTGCATTCAGTCGAATTCCCTCGATAATCTTTTACCAATTGGCATTAGGAGCTAAAATTGATCACCTTATGAGTGTATATAATTGAATATGAATCTGTCTGTATGATTGAACTGTTCGACAGATTTTTCTCATCCAGATTTGAGTTGCATTTATTTGTAACTGTCTGTAACTGAAACTCCAAGGCACAAAATGCATCCTTTTAATACTCTTAAGACTGTATTAATCTACCATAATAAATAATATATATTAACCATATCATAAAAAGTAAAATATAATATGCAGATGTGGGTTTGTTTATAAGTTGTCATTAAAAGGAAGTTGCTTATTTGACACTGGCCCTATGGTGAACCAGGAACATGTTTGTTTCTGTTTTACAAGATGGAAACCTGAATCCTTTGGAAAAAAACTAAACTCAAAAGAATTCTGTTAATTTTTTTTAAAAAACAGGCTAGTTATGACCCAAGAGCTGAACCCTGGGAAGAGCAGAATATATTCATATGGAAGCTTAAATAATGATATATTGACTGTTACAGTTATAATGCCCTGCTACTAATGCCCCTACTAATGCAAGACTCATTTTGTAGTTTTGAATTGCTTCTTGCTGAGATGGCTTATAATTTTAGACTAACACTAGCATAACAAGCTGACATTAGATGAGTCCAGCTAAATTTGTCTGTGGAAGATGAAGCACCTGCTCAGTTAAAACATGGTTCTGTTGGTTTTGGTATACGATGCTGCTGGTAACCAGGATTCTGTGAACAATGCTTGTTATGTTTACTCTAAATAAGCATTTAGACTAGGGCAGTTTAACCCTTTCTTCTGTTATTGTTTGCTCTGATATGATCAGATTAGAATCTGTAAAAAAAAAAAAAAAAAAAAAAGGCACTGGAAATGTTTACTTCCCTATCTTCCTTCTAGAGCCAAGCATGGTGGCTGAATTGTTGATATGCATCTGGCTACGCCCTAAAAATGTTGCTGTACATTAGCTGGGAGCAGAGGGAGAAATCTGATTACATAACTTTGTTTACTTTATGGTTGTTTTTTACCTGAACACCCCTTTAACTGGGCTGCTTTGGGTTTCACGTCTTTCTGACACTTTTTCTTGTTCTTTCATTATTTGGCTGTCTTGCTGTTTCTATGTTTTGTACTTTAAACTGTTTGCCTTTACACCCTCCTCCGTTGCCCCCCCCCCTCTAGACTCCAAAGCCATTGTGGATGGGAACCTGAAGCTGATTCTGGGTCTGATCTGGACCCTGATCCTGCACTACTCCATCTCCATGCCGATGTGGGATGAAGACGAAGAGGGCGACGACGGCAAGCAGAAGACTCCCAAGCAGAGGCTGCTGGGATGGATCCAGAACAAACTCCCCGAGCTTCCCGTCACCAACTTCCACCGGGACTGGCAGACTGGCCGGGCCCTGGGAGCCCTGGTGGACAGCTGTGCTCCAGGTGAGAGGACGTTTTCTTTTATTAAAGTGCTGTGTGGGGGTGGGTGGATGGGGGGGTATTCATCCGATGCTTCGCTTCAAGGTCATGCTAAGGTAGAGGAAGGGGACATGTAGGGACCACATAGGCAGGCTTCTTATCATATTGTCAGCATTTTTAACGTTCCTGTGGATCATATCAGACTTCGACCAAAGAGGGGAGTCCAGATTTCTTTTAAAAAAAGCCTTAAGTAATTAAAGCTACTGAAATAAGTATAAATAAGTCCAGTTGATGAGTTTGCTTCCAGGTGAAGCTTGGTTATCTGGATGGTTTAAAGTTCTACTCGGACAGGAGCGACAGATGCTCTACACAACCCTACACAAGATATGCCTGCAGTTTAACTTTGTAAAAACATTTTTATAAACACTTTTCCCATCTAAATGTCATCAAGGCTGCGGACAAACACTGTTGATCACTTTAAAAGTGCCCTGGATGGGTTTTCTGCTCTATTAATCAGAAAAAAAAAAGAATGAAATGTTGCAAAGAACTGTGCTAAAGTTGTTGTTTGCTGTGTGGGTCCTGGCTGAGCTCGTTGTCTCTCCTGCAGGTCTGTGCCCTGACTGGGACCAGTGGGATCAGACTAAACCAGTGGACAACGCCCGTGAGGCCATGCAGCAAGCTGATGACTGGCTGGGCATCCCGCAGGTAGGAAACGTCAGGGGACAGATCAGACATTACAGCTGCATGCCAAGTCACCGAATTATTCTGTAAGAAAGCCAGAATGTCGTTTTCTATTTGGGGGACTGCCAATGAAGGTGTGTGGGTGTATACTTGTACTTGCAGCTTGGTGAGAACACGTTTTTCATATTTTACCACCAAAGTTAGGACTTTAATGTAAAGTGAGGACATTTGTTTTTCTGGGGGTTAGGCTTAGCAGTAACGTGTCTGTTAGCTTCAGGTTAGGGTTATGGTTGAGTATATAGTGGTAAAGGTGAGGGTCAGGGTGATGCGGGACCACCTTTAGATGCTGACCGTTTCTACTGAACTTAGAAAAGTGCAGAGAGGTTTTGAACAGAATTAGCCATGCGTTGGCCTTTTGCTGAAATGAATCCTGATTGATTAATCATGTGATTGGAAATGGAGGTGCAAAATCGTTCTAAATCCCAGCTCTTGTGGGTATTGTAATTGACGTACGATGCCCACGTGTAGTTGCTAAATCATCTTTAGGAATTTTTGTTGGAAAAATTGGCCATAACTTTCAACATGATTCCATTATTAAAATAGTTAAACACCAGTGTAAGAAATTGGTGCCTGGTACGTCGTAGGGATCTCTTGACCACAACAGCTATTTTTCTTTGGTGGTATTCAGCATTTGAAGAGTGATTTCTTGGCTTTTCTCTGGTGTTGGCCTAAGGGAGCAGTGTTGGCACGGCTGGCAGAGCATAGCGTGCTGACAGTTGGCTCTGTGGTCACCGCTGTTTCCGCCTTCATCTTTGTTTCTGCTAAGAAGCTGGCTTCATCTCTTCCCCTTGCCATCTCTGTGGGTTGCATAACCAGACAGCGAGAGTCTGCATGAGTAACCGCTGCAGGTTTGCACGCGATTCAGGATCAGGTACTTTCTGAGCTGAGCTTGAGGTCTGGCACGTGGCTTTTGTCACTAAATCACAACCTGATTCACTTTTCTGTTTGTAATGGCTTCCATGGCAACTAATCAACAACTGCTGCTGGTGGCACATGTGGCGTGCCCTTACTTTGGTAAAGGCAAACAAACATCTAAGGCTTGAAATATAAAGTGCGTGTTCCTTTTTGTCTCTTTTCTAGGTCATAACCCCTGAAGAGATTGTGGACCCCAACGTGGACGAACATTCAGTCATGACCTACCTATCCCAGTTCCCTAAGGCAAAACTGAAGCCTGGGGCTCCTCTCCGACCCAAACTCAACCCCAAGAAAGCCCGCGCCTACGGCCCAGGTACACACAGGGCTGTCTGTTACAGCGATTCACTGTTTGGAGCCAACTGCTGTAGATGTGGTAAACTTTACATCCTCCTAGCTTTCAGGAAATGAGGAAAGCGGCACTTATTTAGGGCATGAGCTGAGGGAAAAACAACAAAACTGATTACTGCGCACTGTTGAGTTGACAACGATGCAACTTGAATCCAGAAGCAGTGTGAGGAAAAACTAACTTCACTCTTACCTGTTTAAAGGAAACTAGTAGTCAGGGTTAAAGGTGCTGGCCAGCTGATGAGTTAAACACACATTTTGCCTGTTTGTTGCTTTGTTGTGTGCAGGTCTACATTGTGCATAAGGTCAAGATAGAATAATAAGGCCTTTCCTGAACAATTTCAGGTCCATCATGGTGCGAACAAAAAGATTATTCACAAATGGCAAATGATTTCAGATTGGTGCCGATCTTCCCAGGACTTCAAATCCCAGCAAGTTCACCCCAAGATTAGGCCGCGCAATCCCCAGAGATTACAAAAACCCCAGAGCTCCATCTCTGGCTCTTCATGTCTCTGTTGGCATGATAAATGTTAAATGCATGACAGGACAATTCGAAAACTGCCTGACCAAGTTTGGTTCTTTTGACGGGCTTGAGAGAAGAAACCTGCGTCTCCTCTAAAAAGACCGAAGTGGCTGTACAAAGCTCGTATCTGAATTAACCACATGACGTACGGGACAGACGAGACTAAACTAGATATCTTTGCGTACGATACGCAGCAACAGATTTTTTGCAAATCTGAAGCTTGGTGGTGGAGGGCTGATGGTCAGAGGTTCTAGTCGGCCAGTCTTCAGAAACGTTGAATCTGATCAGAATTTCGCCGTACTCTCGTCTGCTTGGTGTTAACATGTGTGTTGTCTCTGCAGGGATCGAGCCAGTGGGAAATGTTGTGATGAAGAAGGCTCTGTTTACTGTTGAGACCATCAGTGCAGGGATGGGAGAGGTGTTGGTTTTTGTAGAGGATCCTGCAGGACACAGAGAGGAGGTTGGTCAGTTTATAGGAATGTGACATGTTTAAAATGAACCCTTTTAAAGATGGAGGTGTTTGTAAATGTTTGTCCAATTTTCCTCCAGGCCAAGGTGACCGCCAACAACGACAAGAACCGCACCTACTCTGTTGTCTACGTGCCCAAAGTGACGGGCATGCACAAGGTAAACGGAACATGCGTATGTCTTTTGCAAATGTAGATACAGTAATTTGGGGGCATACTGTCCTCTTTTTTTTATCCGATGAAGACAGAAAAAAGCGGCAGGCTAGGGTAGAAATTAGAAGGGCAAACAGAAGCGGCTCTAAAATGGCACAAACTTTTGACATATTTACTCTTTTGTATTCTATGGGTGGGACCATGGAGTTGGTGGGTACTATGCAGGAATGTCTGGCATAAAAAAAAATTGCAAAGTAATTTCTATTGCAAAAGTTACCGTCGCCAATTATAACTGTGATCTGGACATGCTCCGATCAGGCATCATTAGAAGCTGACCAATTTGCCCTCGATCCGGTCTTATTGGTGATCTGCAGGTTATACACTAAAACATCCCAAAATCACTAGATGCATTAAAACTTCCACAGTTTTCTGTGTAAAACACCTCAACCAATGGTATGTTCTTTTGGAAGGGTATTTTTGAATGTATGGTGGGAAGATGGGCTGTAGTCATGAACGGGGATAATCTTGATTCCTTCATTTTCTAGTAAATACAAAACGTACTGTTATCATATGAAGATGCTGCTGATTATACGTCGTATACGTTATGACCTCAGGAAAACGTCGGCAGTTCAGACCTCAAAGTAGGCAAGAAATCTCTATTAACCATAAAAAGCCTAGAGAAAGGGCCACATTACATGGGTCGCTTATTTTGTTTCATTTATTTGGTTTGGTTCCTACCTCGGAGGGGAAAATAAACATTCTCACACTAAAAGACTTGTGTACACTAAAATAATAAATCAGTGACTCAATTTTAAATTTAATCCTTAGGCTCTTTGTAGCCTATCAGACACAGATCTGATGCCATTTCTCTGGTTAATTCTGTTTTAAAATACCAAACATAACGGCTGGATGGAAAAGAAGGATTTTGGTTTTAACGAGCTGATCCCTAAAGAGATGAAAACATGGGATATTTTTGGCTTAGTATTTTAGAAAAACACTGAAATACGGAGGAAAACACAAGAATGGCAAACGGGCAATGTTTTTACCCTCCTTTGTTTTCCAGGTGACAGTTTTCTTTGCTGGTCAGCATATTTCCAAGAGTCCCTTCGAGGTGGACGTTGGCATGGCTCAGGGAGACTCCAGCAAGGCCACAGCCCAGGGCCCCGGCCTGGAGCCCGCAGGCAACATTGCCAACAAGGCTACCTACTTTGACGTCTACACAGCAGGTAGTGTTGAGAGAAGGGAGCCTGTTTGCCATTGAGACGTTTAAATAAACTAAGCAAGGCAGATATTGATCTTTGATTGGCTCTTCCTCCTTAAAGGCGCTGGCATTGGAGAAGTTGAGGTGGAGATCATGGATCCGGCAGGAAAGAAGAACACTGTGCCCTGCACCATCGAGGACAAGGGCAACAGCAGCTACCGCTGCACCTACAAGCCCACTCAGGAGGGCCAGCACACCATCTATATCACCTTCGCTGGTGGTCAGATCAGCAAGAGTCCCTTCACAGTCAGTGTGGGAGAAGGTGAGGAAGACTCCTGCTAGGATGTCACTAGGTGTTATTCTAATTGTTTTCACCTCCAAGATGACTTTTTTTTTTTTTTTTTCCAAGCTTGTTTCTAATGATGTTCTGTCTCCTCCTCCTGCTGTGCTGGATGTGGCACCTTCTGTTGGCTTCTCCTCCCCGTCTTCTCTCTGATAGAGGCCCACTGGCATCTGTCCCCTCCTGAGAACGGCCTCTTCGTTCTGCTGTCATTTCCTGTTTCCTGGCATCTCTCTTGGGTACCCGCTGTGTGTCAGGGAGACTGTATGCGCGAGTGCTTGTGCCTTGTGCCTTGTGATCATGTACTGAGCATTTCTGACTCGGTTATCGTCTCCTGGAAATTCTTTCCTAATTTTGGGAATGCCTTGTTTATGACTCATTTTCCCAGTTTAGGGCTTCCACCGTAAACTGAAAATCACCCAAACATCCCGAGCAATGTTTCCTTATTAGGATCAGCAACATTTTAAGGGAAATTATTTTCTCCCTTTCTTCCCCACCTCTTTGATTTCAATTTAGTTCGCCAAAGGAATGAATTCTTCAAACTTCCATAATAAACAAATACATCATGTTCATCAATATTTGGGATAAGCAGGATCGTATTTGTTCATACAGGTTTATAAAAACTGAAACTAATGATATTCTTTCTTTTTTTTTTTATCCTTTTAATTAGAATTATTGAATCATTTCAATGAGGTGTAGGTTTTACTTTGACAACCTTGTAGCCAAGAGTGTAGCTTATTCCTAGCAAAGCTTTGGGAAATCATTTTAATGTTAGTTTTTTTTTTTTCCGTAGAACAACATTTTGTCAATTCAAAATGTTTTTTCAAGTATTTAGGATCTTTAGCTTTGTGATGATTGAAGGAGTTTCTCATGATCCTTCTGAGTGCACCTTTAACCTACTGTAGCTCATTTATCATACGAAGTTATAAAACCTGCCTTCCAGCCAAAACTTTAGTTTAGTATTTAATTATGAAAGATGCCCAAATTACCTAAATTTGTTCTTAACATTTTCGCTGAAGTAATGTTTGAGATTAAGTAAAAATGTTGACTGTTCTGGTATCATGACATCTTTTTGGTTTCCTTGCTGTAAAATATCTTGTGTTTTTTTGTTTTTTCCGTTCTTGGCTGCTTCCTGTTGGCCAGTCAGCTCTGACTGAGGCTCCTTCTTTAATTAAGAGATAAGAGGGATACGCCACTTACTATTTGAAAAAACTTGCTCACTTCCTTCACTGTGTCAGCAGCAAACTCTCTGTGGGATAAGATGCATGTGAGGCACAGGGGGATTAGTGGAAGGGGGGGGGGGGGGGGAGTTTTCCCGAAACCCTTTACTGTGAAGGCTGTACCCGTCACATGAACATTTCACCCGCACGTCATTCCTCCTGCACCTCATTTTACTTTCGCCTCTCACAGGAGACATTTCTTTTGGTGCTAAAGTTGAATTTGAAGAGCTCTGAGCTGTCTTGGGCTTCTTCCCTCTAACTCTGTCCTGTGTGTTCACAGCATGCAACCCCAGCCTCTGCAAAGCCAAGGGCCGCGGCCTGCAGCCTAAGGGCCTGAGGGTGAAGGAGACCGCAGACTTTAAGGTTTACACTAAAGGAGCGGGCACCGGAGAGCTTAAAGTCACCATCAAGGGCCCCAGTAAGTTCACACACCAATGTTCATTATCCATCTATAACTTCAGCCAAAGCCTGCAAGTCCATTTTTAAACACAAAGACTTTCACTTCAGCACTGGGCGTTGGCTCTGTTTCACTAGTATCAGTTCTAGTTTTGAAAAAATGTCCTGGTCAGCAACCCGTAACAGCTCTTCTAATAACTGGAGCCTAAGTCTAATCAAAGATTTTCATCATCTGAAAGCATGTGTGTGTGAAGGATCTTAATATTATGCCCGTTTCATCCAACTGATTGATTTTGAATGCGTCTCATATTTAATTGTTGTATACAAATGAGGGAAAAAAAATCAGCCTAATAAAACACATTGAAGATGATACCATTTGATCTTAATAGCTTCCTGATGTGTTTTCCAAATTAAATACAAAATCCTTCTGGCCATTGGTTTCCATTTAATCCTGTCTTAATTCAGCAAGACCTAAGCTCTAGCAGACAGGATCTTACCGTTTAGCCGGGCCGCTCCAGGCTGCACTCCACCGTCACGGGACTGACAAAAGAGAGGAATCTGCAGTTCACCAACACCACTGTTTGTAGCTGTGGGGAAGAAACTCCTCACAAAACATCCTTGCTGTGAGGCTGCGGCAACACAAAGTGGATTGTGTTTACCAGAGAGCTGCACAACATCTCGGTTGAACTCTTGTCAGCATATGACTAGATGTGCAATGCCGGTTGTCTGCTCTCTATTATGAATCGTACTTTAGAGGATTATGATTATTCCTTTATTTTTGTGTGCAAATTGGCAAATGAAATGAATACATAAGCAAAGATGTAGTTGCGTTAATAGAATGGATTTGTTGCAAAGAAGAATCTGGTTGACTGATTGACCCTTACAACAATGCTTTGTTTTGTTGTATTTACTGCTTTATTCATTGCACAGTGCAATCCTAGAGCTTTTCTGTTAATCCTTTAGCTCTGCTGTCCACATGCAGCCGCCCAAATATTTACTAGTATCTATGCACTAAATGCATTAAGCCAAAGGAACTTGGTGTCTGGACAGGGCGTCCGCACAGCTCGCTTTAGCTTAAACTCATTTCAAATAAACATTTTCTTCCAGAAAGCTGAGCACTCCAGGCAGACATTTTCTAATTTCCCTTTGGGTTCTGTTACCATGAACTTAAGGGACATTTGGGGGGGGGGGCTTGAGCTGAGCCAACATTTCACTGAAGGGGTTTAGGTTTGTGGTGTCTACCATCCTCTGGCTATAAATCCTCTTAAATAAATAAGCCATCTATAATATTGTGTGAGGAAACCTGTCCTAAGCCCAGTCCTGCACCTACAGAGGGAATAGAGGAGCCATGTAAAAGGAAGGACCTCGGAGACGGTGTGTACGGCTTTGACTACTACCCTACCACTCCTGGAACCTACACCATCACCATCACCTGGGGAGGACAGCCGATTCCCCGCAGGTGAGCACCCTGAGACATTACTTTGCTAACGCTGCTGGTTGAGTTTCACAATGATTGATCCCCGCTTCTTGTATTTAGTCCCATTGAGGTTAAGGTTGGTTCTGAGGCCGGCCAGCAGAAGGTGAGGGCCTGGGGCCCCGGGCTGGAGGGAGGTGTTGTTGGCAAATACGCTGACTTTGTGGTGGAGGCTGTTGGAGACGTTGGTACACTGGGTGAGTACGGTGGAGATGAAGGAGCCGCTAAAGTCAGCCTCGCCTTCCCCCTGTCTACAACGCGCCTCTAAGAGCGCTGTGCTCTGCTTGCCCAGGCTTCTCTGTGGAAGGTCCGTCTCAGGCCAAGATCGAATGCGACGACAAGGGTGACGGGTCATGTGACGTGCGCTACTTGCCCACCGAGTCCGGCGAGTATGCCGTCCACGTGCTGTGCAACAACGAGGACATCCAGCATTCGCCCTTCATGGCTGAGATCGTCAACCCACCAGGGAAGGACTTCTACCCTGACAAAGTAAGGCCACACCCAGGACATGGGCTAGACAACAGATCTGCTTCTCTGGGCGTGCTCATGCTCGATGGTTGTCTGCTGCAGGTTAAGGCGTATGGTCCTGGCCTTCAGACCAGCGGGCTGATGGTTGGGAAGCCCACAGAGTTCACGGTTGACGCCAAACAAGGAGGAAAGGCTCCTCTGAAGATTGTTGCTCAGGTATTTTCTTTTCTCATAGTTGCTCAAAATGCAAACTGCAAAGATTTCTCTATTTGGGCTCTATATCTGTGCGCTGCGTCTTTTACACGTGTCCTCCTGTAAATTCTTCTACGATAAGAAATAAACATCTTGTGACGCCTTTTCCACCAGATTCAGCTGTTACGCTCGTTTACTTAAACCCTGACAATAACTTAGCTGCAGCGTCGTGTCCTAAAATGTATATTTTACACAAACACTTGAGAGCTGTTGGTTTCTGCATAGGATGGAGAGGGCAACCCTGTGGATGTCCAGGTTAAAGACAACGGCAACGGGACATACACCTGTACTTATACCCCACGGAAACCCGTGAAGCACACAGTCATGGTGTCCTGGGGGGGAGTCAACATCCCTGAGAGTCCATTCAGGGTGAGTAAATACACACGTCTGGGTTTTAGCAGGGCTTCGTTGTTGCGTCACCGACGTGTCCTAAGCTTGTGTGTTTGTGTCATTCACCACAGATGAATATCGGAGCTGGCTGTCACCCCAACAAAGTGAAGGTCTCTGGGCCTGGCGTAACAAAGACCGGCCTCAAGGCCTTTGAACCCACATACTTCACTGTTGACTGCGCAGAGGCTGGTGAAGGTAACGACTCTGAAAACAAAGTATATAGTTTACCGCCACTACAACTCATGCTTTTAAACAGATGGTTGTGGGTTCAATTCCAGCTTCCCTCTGTCATATTTTTATGTACCCCTGTGGTATGGTACTTAACCCCAAGTTGGCAACATTTTAAGTGGTCAGTATTACTAGAAAAACACCATTTGAAGTCTGTCCTGTTACCAGGATATTAATTCAATTCAATTCAATTTTATTTATATAGCGCCAAATCATGAAACATATCATCTCAAGGCACTTTACAAAATCAAGTTCAATCATATTATACAGATTGGGTCAGATTATACAGATTGGTCAAAAATGTCCTATATAAGGAAACCAGTTGATTGCTTCAAAGTCCCGACAAGCAGCATTCACTCCTGGGGAACCGTAGAGCCACAGGGAGAGTCGTCTGCATTGTACATGGCTTTGCTGCAATCCCTCATACTGAGCAAGCATGAAGCGACAGTGGGAAGAAAAACCACCCATTAACGGGAAGGAAAACCTCCGGCAGAACCGGGCTCAGTATGAACGGTCATCTGCCTCGACTGACTGGGGTTACAGAAGACAGAACAGAGACACAACAAGAGAGACAAAAAAGCACAGAAGCACACATTGATCTAGTAATCTGTTCTACATTAGATGGTAATAGCGGGTGATCTGTCTTCCCTGGATGATGTCACAGTTAACAGAACGCCAGACCAGGTGTACCTACTATGAAGAAAAAGAGAGGGAGCAAAAGTTAAAAGCTGAAATGATGACAGTCATTTCAATGTAATACAATGCAAAACTGGAGAACAGTAGACTGAAGAACAGTAGAAATCAGTAGAGTGAGAAAATTAGACCCTGATGTCCTCCAGCAGCCTAGGCCTATCACAGCACAACTATAGAGATAGCTCAGGGTATGAGCCACTCTAACTATAAGCTTTGTCAAAAAGGAAAGTTTTAACATTAGTCTTAAAAATAGATAGGGTGTCTGCCTCATGGACCAAAACTGGGAGTTGGTTCCACAGGAGAGGAGCCTGATAGCTAAAGGATCTGCCTCCCATTCTACTTTTAGAGACTCTAGGAACCACCAGCAGACCTGCGGTCTGAGAGCGAAGTGCTCTGTTAGGAACATACGGGGTAATCAGAGCTCTGATATATGATGGAGCTTGATTATTAAGGGCTTTATACGTTAGAAGAAGAATTTTAAATTCTATTCTTGATTTAACAGGAAGCCAATGAAGGGAAGCTAAAGTTGGAGAAATATGATCCCTCTTGTTGATTTTCATCAGAACTCTTGCTGCAGCATTTTGGATCAGCTGAAGGCTTTGAACTGCATTTTGTGGACTTCCTGATAGTAAAGAATTACAATAGTCCAGCCTTGAAGTAACAAATGCATGGACTAGTTTTTCAGCATCACTCCTGGACAGAATGTTTCTAATTTTGGCAATATTCCGGAGGTGAAAAAAGGAAACTCTGGAAACCTGTTTAATATGGGATTTAAATGACATGTCTTGGTCGAAAACAACACCAAGATTTTTAACTTTATTACCAGAGGCCAAGTTAATGACATCCAGATTAAGTGATTGATTAAGAACTTTATTTTTTGAAGACTCTGGCCCAAAGATTACAACTTCTGTCTTGTCAGAATTTAAATGCAGGAAATTTAAAGTCATCCAGCTTTTAATTCTGATGTGATAATTCTGATGTGATATTCTAAACAGTCCAACAGAACCACCTTGTTGAAGTTAAGACCAATTGGAAGAAATTAATTGGCTGTCTCTCCTACTGTGCCTCAGCCTTACGCTTTAGTGGATTTGGAAGACTGATGCCATAAGATAAAACACTCCTGCGATGCTTTCCTACAGCGTTTAACACTGTAACACCTGAGGACTTAACCCAACAGTGGGGTCTTTTAACTGTGGAAGGAAGTCTGAGTACCTGGAGAGAACCTGCTCATTGACAGGGAGAACATGCAGAGAGCCCAGGGAGGGCTTTATACCCAGGAAGCTCTGGCTGCAAGGCAAGAGTGCTGCCACTCTGGTGCCAGTATAACACATTATTTAGAACAGGAGCAAGTTAAAAGCAGGATGCATACATCAATGGGAGGAGTAGACTTGATGGTTCCACAAACCCCTCTTCATTTTCATCATGTTTAGACCCACCTCAAATGCCTTTTCCAAACCACCAGCATACATGGTGGCATATAATACATGGTGGCAGCATCTTATGAACCTCTCACATGTGGGATTGGTCAGTGTTTGTGATCAGGCGATGAGTCGGCCTCTGATCTGAATAAAGAGTGTGCGACAAAGTAAAAGACCTGGCCTGTGTGCTTTTTAAAGTGTGCTTAATGTTGTGTTTTGCCCTCAGGTGACATCAGCATAGGAATAAAGTGTGCTCCTGGCGTGGTGGGACCCGCGGAGGCCGATATAGACTTTGACATCATCAGGAATGACAACGACACGTTCACTGTTAAATACACTCCTCCTGGAGCAGGCAGCTACACCATCATGGTGCTGTTTGCTGAGCATGTGAGTTTAAATCGTGCATAATGAGCGGGGATAAAAGGGAGCTCTATCTGGACTATAATTCATCTGTTTCCTGTTTAGGAGATTCCAACCACACCCATTAGAGTAAAGGTGGATCCTTCTCATGATGCCAGCAAAGTCAAGGCTGAGGGACCAGGACTCAGTCGCAGTGGTATGACCGCTGTACAAAACACGGACCATTTATCAGCCCAATTAGATTCATGTTTTTGGTCATCATCCATGTTTTTAAGTGTACATCCTTTTTTATATATATATAGTATTTCACACATGAGAAATGCTACTGTTGGGTTTTTATTTTGTGTACCTTTTTTTGCCCTTATTAATCACAGTGGTGCAGTTGGTAGCATTGTTGATCCATTTACAAACGCGGCAATTAAATTCCTTTTTTAAAATAAAACATGACATTAATGAACTATAATGGATATGGCTGTTGATCAGAACCAGCTCACATGCATTCAGATTAATCTGCCAAGATCCTCAAGGGATCGATAAAACTATCTGTTCTTACTTTCCTTCAGGAGTTGAATTGAACAAGCCTACCCACTTCACCGTGAACACCAAAGGAGCCGGAAAGGCCAACCTGGACTGCAGCTTCAGTGGACCGACCAAAGGAGAGGCTGTCAAAGACTTTGAAATCATAAACAACCACGACAACACGCACACTGTCAAATATACACCTGTGATGCAGGTGAGATGGTGGCAGCTCTCTTGCCTTTTTGATTTTCACACACAGCAATTCCCTACCTGTAGTTTTTCAACCCCAAAAGCTGCAACTGCTGCACAGATGCAAGTCTGCAAGCTGGCTTCAGCTGGCTGTGGCTGCATTTTTAGGGTAAAGTAAAATTCGTTCTTTGCTCTCTGCTCTCTGTCAGGGTCCTCTGGGAGTTGCTGTGACTTACGGTGGAGATCAGATTCCCAAGAGCCCCTTCAACGTTTCTGCAGTTCCTACACTGGACCTGAGCAAGGTCAACGTGACCGGACTAGGAGACAGTATGTACACCCCTCACTCCGTCTGATGTCTGTTTTCCATATCATGCATTCATTTTGTTTGCTCTGGATGTTACTTTTTAAACATACACCCCCTTCAGCCTTTTATTAGCCCCTTTTTTTTTTTTTTTTTTTACTGACTCAGCAATGCATTTTGTGTCACTGTAGAGATGACAGTTGGCAAGGACCAGGAAGTGACTGTCAAGTCGAAGGGGGCTGGTGGTCAGGGCAAAGTTGCTGCCAAGGTTACTGGACCTTCAGGAAAACCTGTGACTTGCAAGGTCAGTTTAACTTGCTTTTTTTTTTAACCTTTTAGTCCAGACGTAGCTCTAAAAGCCTCAGTGCCAGATCTCTGAAAGACAAAAGTAAAAGTAAATAAATGAATTTTGTTCCAGGTTGAGCCGGGGCTGAGCCCAGAGACCAGTCAGGTGAAGTTCATCCCCCGTGAGGCAGGGCCGTATCAGGTGGAACTGACCTACGACGGGGTGCCGATCCCTGGATCCCCCTACACTCCCACAGCTTATCCTTCTGCAGACCCATCCAAGGTTGGCGGCAGTCAACGGCTCCCTCTCGGACCCCCATGGTTCCTTTAAGGCATTGGTCGCTTAACCCAGGCTCCTCTCCCCCTCTTCAGGTGCGCTGCTCTGGCCCCGGCTTGGAGCGTGCCAAGGTCGGAGAGACTGGGGAGTTTGTGGTGGACTGCACCAACGCCGGTCCAGCTGAGCTCACCATTGAGATCATCTCAGACAGCGGCACTGAGGCAGAGGTTCACATCCAGGACAACGGAGACGGCACCTACACCATCACCTACATCCCCCTCTACCCTGGCTCCTACACACTCACCATACGCTACGGGGGCCAGGATGTGCCAAACTTCCCTGCCCGCCTTAACGTGGAGCCGGCGGTGGATGCCAGTGGAGTGCATGTGTTTGGACCAGGAGTGGAAGGCAAAGGTAACATGTGGTGATGGCTGGATATGCATGGGCAGATGACAGATGGAGGGTCCAATCCCTGAGGGATGAAACGGAGGAACTTTGCTTTGATATGTTCAGTAATATGGTTTCTCCCTCCCTCTGTGGGAGGCTCACTGTGCCGTAGACGTGTTGTGGACGGTACCTTTTCCTTTTTAAACAGCTTCTTAGAAGAGCTCAGTGACCCAGAAAACGACAAAGGGAGTCTACTTCATATCTGAAGGTGGTCAGTCTTAGTTGTTGGCCTTTAGTTTACTGATCGAAAAAAAGTTTGGACTTCTGTTTGTTTGGCCGGTTACCCGTTGGAGCCAATCGAGCTGAAAACCGTTCAGCTGGGTTAACCCGATCATTTCTCCTGCATCTTTAGGGAAGTCTGTTAATGTCAGGATGAAAACCTGATAATCCTGGTGATCTGAATCTGTCGTACCATAAATGACCCACATCTGCACTCTCTTTGTTTTTAAGGAGTTTTCTGTGAGGCGACAACGGACTTCACGGTGGATGCTCGGGCTCTCACGCAGACCGGAGGCGACCACATCAAAACCCTGATCAGCAACCCGTCTGGCAGCCGCACAGACGCCCTGATCACAGACCTCGGAGATGGAACGTATACCGTGGAGTACACGCCCTACGAGGAGGGTGAGTTTGAGCGTTCAGGTGTGAACAGCACCAGCGCGTCTTCTGTGTGCTTAGGACTATAACTGTGTGCGCTTCAGGCCCTCACAGTGTGGAGGTGTGCTACGACGGCTCTCAGGTGCCCAACAGCCCGTTCCGCGTCGCCGTCACCGAAGGCTGCGATCCTGCTCGCGTTCGTGTGCATGGACCTGGACTGAAAAGTGGCATCACCAACAAGCCAAACAAGTTCATGGTGGAAACCCGGTAGGCAGCTCTGAAGAGTGGAAACCGGAACGCCCACTAAAGGGTGTCCTGCTTGTTTTTTTTTTTTTTCTAATGTCGTCCTCCCTGTGCAGAGGAGCCGGAACTGGTGGCCTTGGTCTGGCGATGGAAGGTCCATCAGAGGCCAAAATGTCCTGCCTGGATAATAAGGATGGCAGCTGCAGCGTGGAGTACATTCCTTATGAGCCTGGCACGTACAACCTGAACGTCACCTATGGAGGGCAGCCAATCAAAGGTGACTTGTATGAATGCATGCATGCTAACTAAAGCGCTTTCTGGTGGCTCTTTACTTTTCATCATCTTGGGATTGTTTATGTAGGTATGATGAGAATGAAAAGCAATTACTGCATTTACTATATTACAAAACTATTGCATTCTGTGTGAGCAGGAAGCCCGTTCTCCGTGCCGGTCAGTGACACCGTGGACAGCACCAAGGTGAAGTGTCAGGGTCCTGGTCTGGGCAACAGCGTCAGAGCCAACATCCCTCAGGCGTTCACAGTGGATGCCTCCAAAGCTGGGGTGGCGCCTCTGCAGGTCCGCGTGCAAGGACCCAAAGGTGATGTGTATTTTGGCTCTTTGAGGACTCGCCATTGTTACATTTTGCAACGTAAAGACTTAGTCTTGGTTCTTTGTGCCTGCAGGTGTTGTGGAGCCTGTTGAGGTGGTGGATAACGGTGACCAGACTCACACTGTCAACTACGTTCCCACCAGAGAAGGACCCTATTCTATTAATGTCTTGTATGCAGATGAGGAGATCCCACGCAGGTAAAGATGCCTGACAAACTCACACCAACTATACTGTAGAGTTCTGTTGTTTTGTCATTTACTGCATATAGAAATGGCATTATTTGAAAAGTATTGTAAACTTGAATCAATTAAACCTTAGTCTTGAAACAAACGTCATGTAATGCTGCCGTACCTTCCGAAGGTATAGATATTTAACCAAAAATGACACATGTTTTAAAATGTATTCCATGTGTTCTCATGATCAATTTTGACAAGCTTTTTCCAACGGGATAACATTGATTATACAAGGAATTAGTTTTTTTGTGAAATTAGTTCTTTTTGTTGCCATTCTGTCTCAATCTGCATAGTTTTTGAACATACTTTGCCATGTGTCTGTTCCATCTTTGGAAGAGTATGTTTTTTAAATGGTATCTAATATATAATACAAAATAATAAATAGTGCTGCTGTGCATCTTGGAATTATGCCTTTGAAAAATCTTTCTCAAACTGTCTCAACTTTCCCTTCTGAAGGGTTGGTATTCAGCTGTAATGCTGCGTTTCTGTTCAAACTGTGCATCCTGTCTGCTTCCATCAGCCCCTACAAGGTGAAGGTCCTGCCTACCCACGATGCCAGCAAGGTGCGTGCCAGTGGGCCCGGCCTGAACACCACGGGTGTGCCTGCGTCCCTGCCCGTTGAGTTCACCATCGATGCCAAAGATGCAGGCGAGGGACTGCTGGCAGTGCAGATCACTGTGAGTGCTCACATTATTCCCTAACGGTGCACCGGTCAATCATTTTTGCCTGATCTCTGGTTTTTATATAGCTCCGACCTGCTGATACGGATTTTTGAAGAGTTCATTTCTCTTTTGAGAACTGTAATGAGCAGCACTTAAAAATGAATCCTGTGCATGAAGTCGAAATTCAATAAGATGGACGATACTTGTGGCCCAACAAGCAGGACCCGGACTCTCCATTGTTTACCCTTTTTTTACAAGATGTTGAAGAGAATGCAAACTGTAATGTGAACATGATTTGCAGTATTTTCTGGTTGTTTCCCAACAAATGTACACTTTGCAAGTATTGCAAAAGGGATTTGTGCATCAGTATAGGGTTGAGAAAGTGTCATAAATCTACGAAGTCCTACAATTCTCAAGGGTATTCAGTGTTTAGTTAATGACAATCAGAGCACTAAATCTAATTATTTTATTTAGTTTATATTGAAATCAATATTGCGTTACAACTAGACTTTTTGTATGAAATCATATTGTGATTATCGAAACTGTTCAATATACTATTGTGCTTATATCTTTCTCCATATTGTTCAGCTCAACATGACCACTCATCACCCACCTGTCATGAGCTAGTTATTAAGAACTAACATTTGAAGCTGAGTCAGTGTCACCCCATTTGCATTTCAAACTGGCTTTGGCATCTTTTGGTGTGATCAGAACATCAAGTTAACTTGGAGTCTTCTTCCCTTGGTAACAACTTCCACACTGAAGAGCTGTGGCTAGAGCAACCTTTATACACTTGGCTTCGCTGATTGGGGGGAATTCTGATCTGTCTCTAGTTTTCCAGCTGTCAGTTGATTTTAGAAACTGAGGGATTGTTATGAGCTGATCTTTGGTGCATCTCTTTTTATAAAGCCAGACAAAAACCATGAAAAGTGATCATTTGGTAACATTTTTGAAAGTTTTAAAAGTCCTCCTCCTTTTGTCTGCAGGACCCAGAGGGGAAGCCTAAAAAGGCGAACATCCGTGACAACCACGATGGCACCTACCTGGTGTCGTATGTGCCAGACATGACGGGCAGATACACCATCCTGATCAAATACGGAGGGGATGAGATTCCTTATTCACCGTACCGGATCAGAGCTCTGCCCACCGGAGATGCCAGCAAGTGCACCGTCACAGGTTGGACAGCTCGCTTCTTTATGCTCGGGCCTTCACACATTTGGGTTTTTTGAAACCAGAGTCAAAGTTGTTCTTTTGCCTTTTTTACTTTCTATATACTGAAGGTCAAATTATCAATTTGTTTCATATATATTACACATTTACAGATTTTACTCAACTTGGCAAGACCTTTTTTGAAGTCAGTCATGGGTTTCTAACCGTTTCCAAGCAGACTGACTTCTTTTTATACAGGCATCCGTCGTGGCTTTCTTTTTCAGCAAACGCATTCAGAAACTAGAAACCCTTAAACTCTTAACATTGATGTTTTTTATTAATTGAAAAGGTCTTTTTGGACTTTTTAGATCCTGTTTTTATAAACTTGATTTTGAAAAATGGTGGATCTGGCATCAAGCCTTTGTAAGGTGACAGAAGATCCTGCCATGTAAAAAAACAAACATGCACATCCATAAGACACAAGCAAGTCAGGGATATTGGGTAGGTCTTATAAAACATGTTCAAAAAAATCAGTCAACCAAATCATGACTGTCCCTCAAATATTCCTAAATCTGATAATGTGACAGCCTGGGCTGCCCAGTGCTCCCTATTTGGTGGAGCGTTTGGATTGGCGGTTCATCTATTAACGGATTAGTGAACGTGTTGATGTGCTTGTGTTGGCGGGATCTCCTCGGTTTTCTTCAGCTGCATTGCACTGAGCTCTCCTTTTTTAATGTGTTCATCAGTTTTTATTTGCTGATCAGGACTTATTTTTCTGTGCATTGGTATGTTCCTTACACTGTGCTCCTCAGTTACACCCCACCCCTCCCAAACACACACATGCACTCCACCATCCCCTCCACCACCACCCTTCTTCAGCCAACTGTCTGGAGCACAGTTAATGCCACCCAGCACCCCCACATCCCTATCTGACTGTCTTTTTTTTTGTCACTTTTTTTTTTTTTCTTGCTCCCCTGCTTCTCACCGTTCCTTTTATCAGTCTCAATCGGCGGTCACGGTTTAGGTAAGCCATCTGAAAGATTCGTAACAGGAGAACTGCTCTGTTTTTTTCCTTCCCTCTTGGCATGGAGAATTAGTGGTACCAGAATCTAACAGAATATGCCATCCTGTGCTCTGTTTTTTTTTTCTTCTCCTTCTTCCAACTCCTTTTTTCTCTTTCGTAACACCTGTTGACTCTCATGTTTTTGTTGGACAGACTAAAGGACTAACAGCGTCAGTAGGATGGCATGGTGGAATGGCTCTTTGTCTAATCTGGTTATAGTTATAGATTAAATTGAAACTTTTTAATAACAGTTGACTAGTTGGTTGCAAGTTACATGAGACTGTAATAACATGACTAGATCTGATCCAACTTTAACCTGGTCTCATGGTTGTGGAATGTGCATGCAATGTGATTTTTAAAGGCAAACTTGGGAAGCTGTATGGAGGACTGAACCTGCCAAAAATGCAAATTTAAAAAATGTGTTGAGTATATTAATATAATGTTTGAGGATGTATTACATAATGTATTCACCTATTGTTTTCCTATGTATTCTTTTAAATATTGTATATTTATGTAATGCATTTCACTGATTACATTTTTTCCCACTATTTATTTGTCCAAGCATATTTGTTTAATTTTTACAACTATGACAGAACTGGGTTGTCTTTAGCTAGCTGTTAGCTTGACATCTAAGAATATTAAACAAACTGATGTAGGTTTTTAACATAGATCTGTTCTTTTTTTAAAATCTGCTGAATTCAATGCATATTTATTGGTGACCAGAGAACAGAAACAGTCACCATTTATTGAAAGTAGCTCCTTGCATTCCATCATTATCATTCAAATATTACTTTGTGGTTCACGCAGACCTACCAACCCCCCCCCCCCCCCCCAAGATCTCGTTAAAGTGATAATCAGTCAATAAGTGAGATCCTGTTACACATTCTGAAAAACGACCTTCTACATTTGTAAACTGTATGGCTATGGAACTAAGTATGCTTACGAAAATTGATAAGGAACATTCCTAAACAGAGTGATAATGAAGCACATTATCTCAACACTACAAAATGTGAAATCAGTGGGTCTAGAGAGATAAAGCAAAATGCAAACATGACGATAAACTAACTTTAACCTTTTTTTTTTATTTGATACGCTAACAGACTTTCATAAATCAAATCCCTTTTAAGTACAAAAAAATAGCTCGATCTTTATTTTTGGCGTGTTCAGTCCTTCATACTTTTCTGTAAGTTGAACTGTAATGACAAACTGCATTATGTGTTTTGCTTCCCTAAGGTGCCGGTGTTGGTCCAACTATTCAGATCGGTGAACAGACAGTCATTACAGTTGATGCCAAGGCTGCTGGGAAAGGCAAGGTGACGTGCAGCGTGCGCACGCCCGAAGGGGCGGAGCTAGACGTGGACGTGGTTGAAAACGAGGATGGCACGTTTGACATCTTCTACACTGCGCCCCAGCCTGGAGAGTACGTAATATGCGTCCGTTTCGGAGGGGAGCACATTCCCAACAGTCCGTTCCAAGTCACGGTGAGTCAACAGATGGAACAATAGAAAGGAACCAGAACTAAACCAAAGGATTTTACACATGTTAAAACTTTAAAGAGACAATTGTTGAGAAAGCTAAAAAGGAAACTGATTGAGAATGCTTTAGCTTTTGATCTAAATAAATTTCTTCCAAATAGATTTGCACAGATTTTCCCATAAGTATTAGTACTGTAGGTTTTTCAGCAACACCGAACAATGACCCTCCTGTCTTTTCTTACAAAGTCAAGATTTAGAGATTCTTCTGACAGTTGTCTGAGTGTTCCCTCATTATAACTGTTTCACCCTTCTTCAATCCTTCATCTCGATCCCCAACACCACCACCCCTTCCCTCCACCACCTCCGACCCTCCCAGGCTCTGGAAGGACCATCAGACCAGATCATGCAGCAGAGACAAATGCCCCAATACTACGCTCAACAGCCCTGGGTACCTAACAAACATCAAGCTCTCTCATTGGTCTTTTCCTCCATTTGTGTTCAGCCTTGGGTCTTTTTGGCTCTTTTTGACCCAGTTCCCATGCTTCCATATCATTGCTGTCATCCCACGTTGCTTCACTTCATCAGGCTCCATCCATGTCTTCCGTCTCACTTTGCAGGTGTCTCATTACTGCAGAAGCCTTTTTCTATCGTTTCAATTCCTTCATGCGAAAAGCCGAACTCCTCCAACACATGAACAGTGCACACGAGCTTTACAATATCAAATCCCCATTGTGGAACAGATTTCTCTAGTATAGTCAAAAGATGCTTCTTACTGAATAATTGTGCAGCTCTGTTGTTTACTGCTTCATGTGCAAATCGCTTGAGAAACCAAAGCGATGTTTCACTCATCTGGTCTCTGACCCACCGTCTTCGTTCTCGCAGTTTGTCTGGGTGGGATCGTCTTGACCGTCATCCTCATCGTCATTTCATTCCATGTTGTCTCATCCTGTGTCGGTGTGGCGAAGCTTTACCTCTGCTGTCTTGCCTTGTGCTGATGGTGTGTAACGTGCCGTGGCTCCATCTTCATTTTTTTTTCTTCCTGTTCTGTCTCCCAGGCAACAGACAGACCAGTTGGGATGAATGGCCTGGACGTGGCAGGACTTAGACCCTTTGACCTGGTCATCCCATTCACCATTCAGAAGGGAGAGATAACGGGTAATGATGAAGTTGAAACCCCGCCATTGCTTATGATTTCTTAAGGAGCAGTTGCAACACGTCGCCCTGTTTTTTTTGTTTTTGTTTTTCTTTAAAGGCGAGGTCCGCATGCCGTCAGGAAAGGTGGCCAAGCCAGACATCACGGACAACAAGGACGGCACCGTAACTGTAAAGTACGCCCCCACAGAGGCCGGTCTGCATGAGATGGATATTAAATACGACGGCATCCACATTCCTGGTACATCAGAGTCCTGACATATCTGCGGCCCCCGCAGTACGTTATACCTGCGTAAATGACTGCATACTCTATAATTTCTCTGTTCTCCACCTACAGGAAGCCCCCTACAGTTCTTTGTGGACTACATGAACAGTGGGAATGCCAGTGCCTATGGCCCGGGTCTTATCCATGGAACCGTTAACAAGCCTGCTGTCTTCACTGTTGACACTAAAGATGCTGGAGAAGGTACGCAGAAATCTCAAGCTCTCTATTTTAAGATGCACTGATGCAATGAGCAGCTTCTTATTTCTTCCATACATATGGAAATAAATATAGACATACATGTACATGCTTTTTTTTTTCCTATCTAAAGTTTAGATATGCATATGTAACTGTCTGCACGCAGAGAGCATGTGGAACTAAAGTCCTTGCTGTAAGGACAAATTTGCCCAATAAACCAGATTAGGATTATGTGGTGTTTAAGGGAATATAATTTAAAAAAAAAACCTAAAGAAGCAAGGAGAATGGAGTGAGAGCTGCATTTTCCAGAAACAGAATGACAACTCTGTTTATTGCTGTCTCAAAGCAGGCGGTCTTTCTCTGGCCATTGAGGGTCCATCCAAAGCAGACATCAGCTGTGTGGACAACCAGGACGGGACCTGCACAGTGTCCTACCTGCCTGTCCTGCCAGGAGACTACAGCATCCTGGTCAAATACAATGACAAGCACATCCCAGGAAGTCCTTTCACTGCCAAAATCACTGGTAAGGCAGCTGGCGTCATTTTTTTTTTTTTTCATGTCTAACCAGCTGGGGGCAGCAGGTTAACTATGGCAGGCAAGATAAGCAGCTAGTCCTGTCTAGCGTTCCAAGATCAGACGGCCACTGCCGACTCCCTGGAGTTTTGTTGTCTCTGGCCGGAGCATCACTCAGTGAAATTTGTCCATTTCTGTTAAGAATTTTAAAGACATGAAAATTGACATATTTATAAACACAAAAAGTGATTTACTGTGTTTTATTAAAGTTTTTTCACAATTCTAATTTCAGGGCAGAGTTAAATGGCTGGACAGACAATGAAACCATGAAATTGGCCAGGTGCTAGACTGAAAAGAAATGATCCAAGGGCCTGACGACAAGAACTGAAATTACGACCCTGATATTATTAGCTGTTTGCCAAATATTGAATATAATGGGGAAATTATTTAATACATTTTTTTTCAAGAAGTCTATATAGTTTATTGAAAATATATTAAAATTTGAAAAGTATTGGGAAAGGCACCACTAAATACGTGTCAAAATGGTGATTATTTCATGGTTTATTTACATCATGAAATAACTTAAGCTGTTACTGTGGCTCGTTAAATGTCATCTGATTGGTCATCCTGCCCTGTAGGTCCACTTTAGACCAGTTATCCTAACTAGAGTCAGTTAATCCCACCCACTGACTTTGATGGAAAAGCTAATTGATCAAATTAAGCCATGATGCGAGGCAGCAGGATATAATCAGAGAAAGTTATTATTTTTTGGGTAAGGAAAACAAAATATGCAAAAATGACATGGATCTAAATTTATGTTTACTATTGACACATTAAAGTAATAACTTCTGAATTTATAGTTATATTTCACTGGGGCACTAGTGGACATCCAAACCTGTAAAGTTGAGGCCATTCTAACCGGCCTGTCTCTGCCGTCCCCAGGGGACGACTCCATGAGGATGTCTCACCTGAAGGTGGGTTCAGCTGCTGATATCCCTCTGGATATCGGAGAGCTGGACCTCAGCCAGCTGACCGCCTCCCTCACCACTCCCTCGGGCCGCGAGGAGCCCTGCCTGCTGAAGATCCTGCGCAACGGCCACGTTGGTGAGTGTGCGGCCGATTCCACCGCAGGTAAAGCCCTTGGGTGAGCGCGATTGGAGCACTAACTTTTCCCCACTTTTGTGTACGCTTCTGTCCACCACAGGCATCTCATTTGTGCCTAAAGAAATTGGCGAGCACCTCGTGAACATCAAGAAGAACGGCCGCCATATTGCAAGCAGCCCCATCTCCGTGATGATCAGCCAGTCGGAGATCGGCGATGCCAGCCGCGTGCGTGTGAGTGGGCAGGGCCTGAGTGAAGCGAGGACCTTCGAGCCTGCCGAGTTCATCATCGACACTCGTGATGCGGGTAATTGTTGAAGGAAAGCCTTACTGAATGAGTTCTTCTGAAAAAATGATGAAGACTTAAATTCTTTTCTCACTGTTGCCCAGGATACGGAGGCCTGAGCCTGTCCATTGAGGGACCCAGCAAAGTGGATATCAACACCGAGGATCAAGAGGACGGCACCTGCAAGGTCACCTACTGCCCCACCGAACCAGGAAATTACATCATCAACATCAAATTTGCTGACCAACATGTGCCAGGTGCTCACCATGAAACTGTTTGGGGGAGGGTAGAAGGTCGGGTATGAGTGGCTTCTAGCTTACTAAACAGAAGAGTTGTGTGCCTGCAGGGAGCGCGTTCACAGTCAAGGTGACGGGGGAGGGCAGGATGAAGGAGAGCATCACCAGGAAGAAGAGGGCAGCTTCTGTCGCCAACGTCGGCAGCCAGTGTGACCTCAGCCTCAAGATTCCAGGTGAGCAAAAACGGGTAGCTGGAAAGAATAAAACCAAAGCTCCTCATGCTTTATTGTAAACGTCACCCGCCCCTCCCGCTTTGTGCGCCCGCGCCTTCAGAGATCAGCATCGCAGACATGACGGCCCAGGTGACCAGCCCATCAGGCCAGGTTCACAAAGCCGAGATCATGGAGGGAGAGAACAACACCTACTGCATCCGCTTCGTCCCCACTGAGACCGGAGTGCACACAGTATGCGTCAAATACAACGGCGTGCACGTGCCCGGCAGCCCCTTTCAGTTCACCGTCGGGCCCCTGGGCGAGGGGGGGGCTCACAAGGTCCGCGCCGGGGGGCCGGGCTTGGAGAGGGCAGAGGCCGGAGTACCAGGTTGGTGTGATCGGCGCGTGTGTGCAGGCAGGATGTTACTTCTGATGGCGACGCTGACTCCTCTGTGCTGCTCATAGCCGAGTTCAGCATCTGGACGAGAGAGGCCGGAGCTGGAGGTCTCAGCATCGCCGTGGAGGGGCCAAGCAAGGCCGAGATCACCTTCGAGGACCGCAAGGACGGTTCCAGTGGCGTATCCTACATTGTGCAGGAGCCTGGTGAGGGGGAACGTCAACACGGAGCATACACATTCAAGTCCTTTTCATTTATATTTGGTGTACAGGAGTTCTACACAGAGATGCACCAATCAGAGACTTTGTGAAGCTTTTTTTCAGAAATGCTGAGAATCAGTTTAATCAGATTCTAATTTCTCTTTACGAAATATAAAAAAACATTTTCTGAAAACATTAAACGGACAAATGAAACATCTTCACAATAAAAAATGTTTCCAGGGGGGAAAAAAGTAGACTTGCTGGAAAAGCAGCTCAAAGTCTGGCCGTGTATCTCTGCTGATCAGCTCTAACTCTCCAGGCTCTTTGACGGATGTCGATACTAACAAAGTCGGCTAAAATCAGCAGATCTCCTTCAAAACACTGGATGCTGTTTTTTTTTACATGATGCATTATCACCAGATATGCCATGTTTTCTATAAGATTTCTTAAAAAATAAGGAGCTACCATGTCCAACACAGTATCCGAGAGGAAAAAGCTTAGATTTACTGTTATTTGATTGTTAAATGCTTCTTTCTTGTAATAATTGGTGAGTGTGTGAGGCAGCAGCACTGCACCTGTTTCTGTATAATTGATTATGTGATTTATGCCTTTTTCAAAGTATCTTTATTTGCCTGCTCCTCACTGGTGAGCTTTGCATCGGCGTCAGTGACTCTGCCCATCCTGTCCCCTAGGCGACTACGAGGTGTCGGTGCGTTTCAATGACGAGCACATCCCCGACAGCCCCTTCATCGTCCCCGTGGCCTCGCCATCAGACGACGCGCGCCGCCTCACTGTTGCCAGTCTTCAGGTGAGGCTCTGAGACACACACACATCCATGTGCGTGCACGCCAGGCCACCGTGCACTGCCCGCAATGCAGCAGCAGCAGCCTGTACTTCCATTTCCTTTTACTCTGAGGTATCCATCTTAGGAAGATGGGGGAAAGTTTAGCGGTAAAGTTTTGGGCTTTGAACAGCCCGGTTAAAAAAATGTCAGCCGATAAAGCGGAATGTGAAGGGAGAGCTACTGTCAACGCTGGGTGTGATGGTGTGGAGATGCTGTAGGATTACAGTTGACCTGACAGGTGAAGCTGTGCGATCAGCTGCTGCTGCATGGTGGGGCGGTGCAGTGGCTTCTGGGAAACCCGGACTGTGTGTGTTTCTCGTGCCTCATTCTAAAGGCTCCCAACAGCCTTCCCACTCTGAAGGTGTGACAGGACGCTAAAGGGTTAAAGAGGCTGCAAATCGGCTGTTTTTTTTACACACACACACACACACACACACACACACACACACACACACACACACACACACACACACACACACACACACACACACACAAGAAACCACTGCCAAACCTCAGCTCCAGCTGATTTAAAAAAAAAAAAAAAAAAAAAAAAAAAAAAAAAAGTGAAACTGGCCCATCTCATGTGTTTTCTATGAATTTTTCTTTTATCTCACGCACACTCCTTACACCACTAAAGATGACTCAGATCTAGTCACTAATCTCTATTTATTCACTGGATTGCTGATTTGCCCGAAAAACTGAAGTCACTGGCCGCCATCTTGCTACTCCCTACTCTCTCAGAACCCCATAGGATTTGGTTGCAACAACAAGCAGTTTTCTGGCTGTGTGAAAACGTATCATAGCTAATACTAGTCAGTGGATGTACTAACACTATATCTCAGCAAAATATTTCAGCACAAGACTTTCTCAGTACTTGATAATTTTAGTTGCATAACTATTACATTACTATTTAAAATTCTCAAGCCCCCACTGCACATGAGAAAATCCTCGTTATTCGATGCTGTAGCGCACATATTCCCTAGTTACTGGGGGGAAATAGGGAGTACCAATATGGCAGCGGGCTATTAGCAATCCAGTGTATAGTAGAGATCAGTGGATCTAGTCCATTCACGGACATATACTCTTAATTGTCACTGTTTTGTTCCACTTTTTAAACCAAAACATACTTTCTGCCCTTTCGCTGCACAGCCCTCCTCTTTAGCCTTTTTAGCGACCTCCAGGTAAGACGATCTGCCGTTGCATGCAACTAGGAGACTTTGCTCAGCCTGCAGGTTCTGAAGTGTAGTGCAATCTTCACAATGTTGGCTTGTGACTCAGTGTTGGAGTGTATTTGTTGTCGAGCAGGAGTCGGGTCTGAAGGTAAACCAACCGGCATCGTTTGCCGTCAGCCTCAATGGTGCCAAAGGTGTGATCGATGCCAAGGTCCACAGTCCATCAGGAGCGCTGGAGGAGTGCTGCGTCACTGAGATTGACCAAGGTAACCCAGGAGAAACCGCCAGAGTGGACGGAAACCCGTAGGAAGCGCCGTGTGGCTTAACCCGGTTATCCTCTTGTCTAGATAAATACGCAGTCCGGTTCATCCCCAGAGAGAACGGTCTCTATCTGATCGACGTCAAGTTTAATGGAAGTCACATTCCAGGAAGTCCGTTTAAAATCCGCGTCGGAGAGACGGGCCAGGCTGGCGACCCAGGGATGGTGTCCGCCTACGGGCCAGGACTGGAGGGAGGCAGCACAGGTAGCGCACCACCACCTCCACAATCTACAGCATTTTACCAGAGCGTGTTAGTGGTTTTTATCTGGGTTAGAATAAGTGTGGAGACGTTTCCAGAATCTTGGCTATATGTTCTAAAACAGGGATTCTCAAACTTTAACCAGTAGCATCTCAATAAATTCCAACTTATTCAAGCAGCCCTATCTCTAGTCATTGTAAAAATGTAGCAATGGGACATGGACTGCTTCAGTTTTTAATTTAAAAAAGGGTTACTTCAATTAATAAATTAGGCTGAAATGTCCAAGTTTGCGGTTGAGAAACTAAACGGAACGGCTCTTACAGAAAACTATCAGTGTGAACATTAGACTTCTTACCCAGAAGGAAGCATTATTGCAAACCTAGCCAATAACTCTGCAGTAAGTGTTGCAAATTTAAAGCTATTTCACTGTGCTAATAATTTCCTGTGACCAGTGTAGAGATGATAATAAACCATTTTTAGACGTTTTTACTATTTGCAGCTGAGACAGCTGCAAGTGCAGCTGAGGGACTCAAGCTCAGGACCTCCCAAATGTTGCAAACTCCAGATTTTCTCCCTCTGCATGTTTGCTGGGGAGTGCAGTACAAATCACCATTTATCATTTGTGTTGCATTTCTGAGATGTGCTGTGCTGGACTCTTTAAAATAACCAATTCACGGCATGCCTGCACTGGCTTCATTTTTCAGAGCTAAAGACTATGAACACTATTTCGATGGACATGGGTTAGTTTTTGCATATTTTACATAAAATCAATTGCATCACAAAGCAAGGACATGTGTACAGAGGCACTGAGCTCTGTAGGAGTAGAAGTTGGGGTAGATTTAGCAAAAAACTTTAAAAGAAACAAAGGGTACAAATGCTACACCTCATGTACTCTTGCCCTGTTCGTCGTCTCCACGGTTCTCCTGATTGTTCTCCTGCCTGCTTGCAGGAACTGCATGTGAATTTGTGGTAAACACCAGCACTGCAGGCCCCGGGGCTTTAGCCGTGACCATTGACGGACCCTCCAAGGTGAAAATGGATTGTGTTGAGTGTCCAGAGGGTTACAGAGTGACCTACACCCCAATGGCCCCTGGAAACTATCTCATCTCCATCAAATACGGCGGCCCTTACCACATCGTTGGAAGCCCCTTCAAAGCAAAGATTACAGGTGATCAAGGTCTTTGCTTAGGATTTGAAGTTCAGTGAACTTCATCCACGCCTAACTTGCACTGCGTTCCCTAGGTTCCAAGCTTGTGGCAAGCCACAGCATGCATGAGACCTCCTCTGTCATGGTTGATCCCGTGACCCGTGCCATCAGCAGCTCTCAGCAGGCTGCTCCCGCTCATTCAGATGCCAGCAAGGTGACGGCTAAAGGCCCGGGTCTGACCAAAGCCTTCGTTGGCCAGAAGAACAACTTCTGTGTGGACTGCAGCAAAGCAGGTTTGTCTTTAAGCCTTTTATGGTGGATCCATTCATGTGCTAACACCGGTTTTTAACTTTGATTGTGACATTGATGTTGCCAAAGCTTTTTTTGTTTTTTATATAGGTTACATGTTAGCATGAAAATTTTGATGTCAACAGTTCATACAGAGTGTGAAATCCTTTAAAAACAAACCGCTGTTGTCTAAGATGGGGCTAGTCGAGGTTTACAGGGTAACTGCTTGTGGGTTTCATTTGTGTCAGCCAGCTGATGAATGCTAACCAGGGTTTTAAAATGATTCTGTGTTTAGACTGAATCTTTCAGGCGCAATATACAGTTAAGTCAAAACTATTGTCAGAATTCAGATCGTTGAATCTCTGAATCCTTTCTCCCCTTTTCATTATGACCTACATCAGAATCAGACATACTTTAATAATCCCAAAGGGAAATTACTTAAATTACTACATGCAAGGTTGTTAGTAAATTAGTAAGTAACTTACAACCTGCTGCTCAATGCAAAACGGAGAGATGTCGATGTATATTTGCTTCACAACAGGACCTGGGTGAAAACCTGCCCTGAATGTATGATTCTTTTCACTGAGCCTGAACCTTTGTCAGAACTCCTCGGTAGCTTAGCTGTGCTGTGTACCTCAGGGATCAGTCATTGGACCCTTTTATTTCCCCTTCCCTGTTGGTCAGTCTATTACCTTAGTAGGCATCAGAAAACACTCAACCATATATACTGGACAAAACCTGCAATTGTCTTCAACACCATGAATAACCCTCTTAAGAGGTCAGAGCTCATCTTATTTCCTTCATCAAGCTTGGCAAGGCTGCAGCGAAGCTTTAAACCGAACTAAAACGCACAGAAACGTTCCCTCCATTCTTGCCTTCATTTCTCCTGTTGGGCATTGTGTTGAAGGCCCAGAAATATGTGGTAATGATGCATCAGTAGATGCATCCTTTTTTCTTCTTTATACAAATAAAGAACCTTACAGGCATCCCACATGAAACAATGGAGATCCAGGCTAAAATGTCTCATGCTCTTTGATGTCTTGTCGTCCCGCAGGTCGTAACATGCTCTTGGTGGGTGTGGATGGTCCAAAGGTCCCCTGCGAGGAGATCCTGGTAAAGCATGTGGGGAACCGCGTGTACAACGTCAGCTACCAGCTGAAGGAGAAGGGAGAGTACATCCTGGTGGTGAAGTGGGGCGACGAGCACATCCCCGGCAGCCCCTACCACCTGACTGTCTAAAGACCGCAGCAGCGGCCAGGAGATTCCATCACTGTCGGTCCAATGCAGCTGGTGGTCGTTTACAGTTCCAACATCTTTCCATTGTTTCAAATTAAGATTCCCTGTGTGGTAACTATTTAACTCATGTGAGCCAGATTGCTTGTTATTCTTCACTGTAACCCCGTCTAAAGAACAATGCAGTGAATCATTTTGAAATGGGGAGAAAGCTTCCCCCTTTAATTACTGTAAACTACCAGCCAGTTGTGCCTTAGAATATTTAACACTTTCAGCCATGAGTTGACATTAAATTGGTGCAGAATGTCAGAGTATGGTAGTAATAGGTTTTGGCTCCCAGCTTTAGATGTAAGGTTACTGTTTACACTGGAGGAGTTCTTGCATATGATAAATAATGGATTTTGGAGCTTCTAGATGAGCAATCACAGGAGAAGGCTTTATAAGTGACCCATTTTTGGATTGTTTTTGTCTTTGACCTGTGTCTGTACAAAACTCAGCTTGTTTGTTCCATGTGTCGGAGTTGCCCAGTAAAAGGTCACCCTCTTTCAGCTTTTGTTAAGATCATCTTTAATCTGCTGCTAGTGTGATCCAGTTCTACCCACTGCTGTTCTTTACCCAGTCAGGAAATTGTTACAAATCAAGGGGTGTGCAAACCGAGGGAAACCCTGTATTTAGCTTTCTCCAAACACTGCTGCTGGAAGACGTTTTTGTGTGGCTACATTTGACACCGGCGTACGCTCTGCATGTCCTTTTTTAGATTGTAAAACTCTTTCTGAAGCTCTATTTGTTTAAAGAAGGAAAAATGACCATCAGCCTGTGTTGCGGTGTGAATTGTGCCGCTGTTGAGTGATTAATTAACAGGTTAAAAAAGGGAAGTTTTCTAACTTGCGCTGAAAGAGTTTAAAGTAAAAGACGATGCTGCAGTTCGTCAAGTCATTAATGCACGATGGCCTTTTTTCTTTTCCAGTGTTTTGCATCTCACTCTCCATTACACCACAATTCTTGCTCTGTGCCTTATCTGTATTTCAGCAAACAAATTTGAAATTTGTCCAATATAAAATGGCTTTTAAAGTGATTGTAAGACAGTATTTTGATACACAATAAAGTATTTTTCTCAGTCGAACAGATTTTGTTTCATTTGCATTCTTTTTTACTCTTAAATCTGCTGCCGACTCTTATGTGGCAACAGAGGGAGCTGCTGGAGAGAGAGAAGCCAGGCATGTACGATGTTTAAAGCTCTGCATAAAAAACATGCCTTTGTGTAAGTACAAAAGGGTCCAAATAATATTTTCAGGCAGGAGTCCTGTTTAGTCTGCATTCTTCACTGATTCATATTTTTAACACCACTGTTCGAGAACATTTAAATATTGTTTGGCCTGAGTCAGGCCAGCACATTCACATGGGAAATTACAGGAAGGAGAAGATGTAGCGATATGAAGTGTCCTCATTCTCAAAAGCATAGTCTGCCAATTACAATAAAACTCTGGAGTGGGGAAAGATCTTTACTAGACTGTGTTTAAAGCAGCCTGTTAAAAGTGCAATATTCTTACAATAGCTTTAATTAACACAGGAGTAAATGGAAATCTTCATTTCCAAACCAAAATGATAAATTATCAAATTTGTTTTCACTGTACAGAAAGTGGAGGAAAGTGATACTGGTTTATATTCAAATAATTGCACTTACTTCATAACCCAAGAAATGCTTGAACATTTGGCAAATTAGTGAATCAATAAATATTTACTTTCATAACCACTGAATCTGAAAACCACTTCAGGACATGAAAATCCTAAGTACTTGATTAAAACATGTTTCACTTCTCATCAAAAAAAAAACTTCTTCAGTACTAAAGACTCAAAGTTTTTCATTTAAAGAAACAACTTTCTTCAAAATCACTTAACCTGTTAAAAGCAACTATAATTCCTCCATCCTCTTCCTCTTTTCTTTTCTAAGATGATCAGTTTTTTGGAACTTCCAAAAAGTAATCCATGACGACTTTGTTTCTCTGGGGTATAGTTATGATGTGACACAGGCCCATTTCTTTTACCCCTGACCACTAGATTGAACGATCACTTGTATGTCTCCATGCACAGTGAGCAGGATGGTCAAAAGGTTATTTGTTAGAGAACTGTAATGAACATGGGCACCTGAGACATTGTGTCCTTGGGCAAAACACTTCACCCATATTGCATGGGGCCCGGTGGCGATGTATGGCAGTGTTGCTTCTGTCAGTCTGCCCCAGGGCAGCTGTGGCTGCTAACATGGCTCACCACCATCAGGGTGTGAATGACTGTAGTGTAAAGCACTTTGGGGTCATTGGACTTGATACAGCGCTATACTAGTACAAGCCATTTACATGAGCATTAAGGGGTGGGTCATCAAGTTGCCATAGCAGCCATCAGACCACATGCAACCAGTTGTTTGGCTAATAATGGCAGGAACAAGGCTGCCCTAGCCTAACACCACAACCATAAAGTAAGCCAAACTCCACTTTAACTTTTACTGGAACAGACTGATGGTACCAAGCACTGCAGGCGTGTTTGGCATAATATCATGCCCCATGTTGAGTAGGATAGAGAATCTGTGACACTTCAGGCAATTTGCTTCCAAAGAGCCCGGAAAACCTTGTTGGTGTCGTCAAAAGTCAATGAATTTGATATAAATATCTGATTAAATCTAATGAAAAGTTGGTCTCCACTGGGCTAAAACAGTGATTCAATGTAGAAGATTCAATGCTGGCTGTCTGTGCCACTACTTGCCACTACTACATTGGTATTATTATTCTGAATATGGGATTTTTTTACTCACTGAATAAATGTAATCAATTTAAAGGTTTGTTTTTACTTTTTTAATTTTTCTATACTTTCGGTGTCAGATTAATAATCAGCAGTAGGCCTGTCAGCAAATCTGTCCCCACATCTTGAATGTTGTACAGCAACATAAGTAAAAAGGACAAAACTATTAAAAAAAAAAAAAAAACCTGCAATGGAATCAGAAGCAGTTTTATTGGCAATGATTGTGAGCACAAACAAAGAATTTGGTTTCAAGTGCTCACAGCCTACAGACATGAGGAATAAATACATAAACTTTAGAGGAAAGGAACAGTATGTATATATGCAGCAATAAAAAAATAAAAATAAAAACACTGGAGCAGTGCAGATATGCTTGTGAATATGTAGTATTGAGCCAAACTAATGTTCCCTACAATATTCCATTTTTGGTCCATGCCATGCATTTTTATGTATGGATATGCAGAAAGCTAACTTCTGTGTTTTTCTTTCTCTCTGAAAACACTTTCAATAAAAATAAACCTGATAAAATTTAGCAGTTGATCACAAAGATTAACTTCAGGTGTTTTTGGACTGGAGTGTAATTTCGGTTTCTGCAGTGTAGTGAGTCTTGAATGTCAGCTTTGGCTCCTCTGGTTTCGTGTTGTGTTTGTGCCAAAGTTCTCTGGAAGCCATCGACAAATTGAAAGCAGAATGCGCTTTTATTTTCACAACATGACTGTACAGGCATTAGTAGTTCGTGAGTAAATTGAATTCTCTCTCTCTCTCTCTCTCTCTCTCTCTCTCTCTCACACACACACACTCACACACACACACACACCTGTTTGTGTTGGGCCTGAACAATTGAAGATAAAGACAAAAACAGTTCCCCAACTTTACAAAAAGTAGACAGAATAACCAAGGGCCTTCCAAAATGTACTGGATAATAATATGACCAAAATAAGTCAAAGATGAGTCGATGCAAATTGGAACCAGAGTTTAAAACATTTAAAATGAAACTATGCCATGAATGACTTAATAACACATACAGCCTCTTGCTCAGGTTGGCGGCATAAATGAGAACTAGTTCTCAGTATCTCACCTGGTTAAATAAAGCTTAAACACAAGTTGTTTTATGTTGGTTTTGTTGCAGATTCTACAGATAGAAGTTACCAGTTAAAATCACTACTCCAAAGAAATGTATCCATCCATCCACTTTCTATGGCTGTTTATCCGTGCAGGGTTGGGGCAGCTGGTGCCTATCTCTAGCGGTCATGGGTGAGAGGCGGGGTCCACCCTGGACAGGGTCTAGTCCACAAAGAAACTTTTTTAAAACAAATAAATAATGCATAAATGATGCCGAGTAGTGTACGCTGTACCAGTGTCACTGTTCACAACATTTTTTCACATGAGATGTAGAAGCTCTGAGGCTAGTCAGTTGTTGGATTGTTGCTGATAAACTATTCCAAATTTGGGCTTCTTTAAATGAGAAACATGATTGTCCAAAGGATATATAGCCTCTTTCTCTCTCTTTCCAGCTCTTCCTGTTATGACTCCTGCTCTGTAGCTCTGATTCCTTTGACTAATCACCTTTGGGACAAGCTTATTCACACGTTTAAAAGACAAATGTATAAAACTATCGAAGCTTAACTTTTGAAGATTTTACAATGATGCCACTTCATTGGCTTTTGATTAAAAACGTTCATTGATCACAGGCTCTAAAACTCACTGGCTGGTTTGACTCCAGACAGTAACACAATAGGAACTTTGGGAAAAAAAGAAATCATGCAAATATAATTTAGCAGCACGTACAGACAGTTAACTTCCTTCTGACGTGTAAATTTGTACAAAGAATAATGAATAAAAGCCAAAACAACTAATGTTTGCTCAAGAACTATGTTTTTCTGTGCTCATGGATCTAATCATGGGGCCTGAAACTTTAACCTGTCTCAATAAATCAAAATCCATTCTTATACAGTGGAATGAAGAATTTGAGTTATATTAAAAATGGGATTTTACTGATATAATATTTTCAAAGCTGTTTTGTTGCAATTGGTTGTCATAGGAATATTTTTTCATTTTGTATGTATTTTTACTATGAATCCGTTTGCACACAATTTTCAAAAGTTCCGACAGATATTATGGTTTCTGGGAACCTTTACAGTAAAAAAAACAAGATCAGGACTGATTTTCAGACGGTTTTGAAATATACTTCCTCTTGTTGGTTGTTCTGGCAAACAAAAAATACAATTTCAACAATTTAACAATCCCAAAATGATCATTACTCTGATTAGTTTACATTTTTGGTCAAATGACTTTTTGAAGGCTCAAAATTAAAAGTTTAGGACTTCGACTAAACTCGAGACTTCAGTGGAAAGACTTGAGACTTGCTTCTATTTTGCAATTCAATGACTTGATGTCACCTACAGGATGTGGTCTAATTCATTTTGACCCGGGTGTTTCTTACTGTGTACAGGGAATGAAGTTGATATTCTTTTATTAAAAGTTCCACAATAACAGACATGTTTAGTCTTTCTCCCAGGGCTACAAGGACATAATGGCATCATCCTGCTCTAGCTGCCCTGGTTTGGCGGTTCATGCAGCAGCATTCAGAAAACTGTTTTCCTGTGTCCTGGCTTCCAGCTGAGAGTGGTGACAGTGACACAGGAGCTAGGGGTTTGCCCTGTAAGTGGTGGGTTACTGGTCCAAATTCCTGCTCCTAATGTCTCAGCTGTTGGGACTTTTTACTAATTCTTTGCCAGTGAAGTGATTATCCTACCTCCCAAATGCCAATGCCTGGAATCAGTAAGCTCAGAAACCCACCATCACCTGCCATTCTGGGCTCTGTGCACCAAGAGGCTCCGAGACGGTGCTCCAGTGCTTTATTCCAGACAATATTTTCAATATTTCCGAATAGGCCGAAGACCCTGGACAACACAGGTACTGTTTGTCCCAGGTTTATAGGCTTCACTGTTCTTTTTAAAAACAATGTCAGGAACCGTCTATATTTCTAGAATACAGGAATACAGGCATTGATAATACTGCACACCTTCTAGTGTCGAATCCCCCAGATATTGATGGATTCAACTGAATTGAATTATCAAGGACATTACAGAGAGCGGCCCATGTAATCCCCGGTGAAAACTGAAATGGTCGTGCCATGTTGGGAGGCTGCCAGGCCTTAAGACAACAACGCCCAGTTCATTTTCCTGTAGCACTCGTTGTAAATCTCGACCTGTTCCACAACACCCGGCTGCTGACTGCCACACAGGTGAGTAAGTTCCTTCAGCTCTTTGTTTTCTTGTCTAAATATACAAGCCGTGTAAGTTCAACGGAAGGCAGTGAGGTCAGGCTGAGTGTGAGTTACTGGGAATATAACCTTATAGCCTTATATTAACACATTTCCAGCTGGATTTACTTAAAGTCTGCTTTCCTGTCAGTTTATAGTCTGCTGTGGACTTTACCTGCTCCTATCTCCAGCCTCTTCAGGATGTCTCTGAGGGAGAAAAGTAATGCAGAGTTCAGAAGCCTACTGACAGACTACGGCATCAAGCATGGACCCATACTGGGTAGGTATTACTGAGATTAACTGAGTGCTCCAAACTGCTTTGGACTAATGCATCTCCAGGCTATGAATAAGTCTTTCAAATGTCAAGAGTTTTTCTTCAGGTGGTAACTTTCCACTTTTTTGTTCTCGTCTTCAATTCTAGTTCCTAAATACAATAACCATATTCAGAGGGGATTATCTATTTCTCTGTTTATTTTATAACTTTTTTTCTTAACACTGACCTTTAGGCACAAACGATAATCAAACTTAGAAAGAGACGGATTCTGGTACCAGCATGTCATTTTTCACATCTTAAAATAAAACAGCTGCACATATACAGGAGTTTTTTTGCAGCAACAGACTGATTTAAACGGCTGGCTGTTCCTCATGTGCAGTGGTGTATGTCGACTAAACATATTTGGGAAACGGTAAAACTGTGTTATTTCTTGGAATTTTCATAGATTCAACTGAGAAAATGTAAGCACATCATAAACTGCTGAAAACACAGAGTCTAAAAATGTAATCCAGATTTGGTCTCTGCTAAATGATCTGGTATGTGTGGACTCAACGCTGATTCAGCCCTTCAGTTTAAAGGCTTTTTGCTAAATTAATAGTTTACAGATCAGGGTCAAGAAGTTTAACGAAATTGTAAAAAAATCCTGTGAAAATTATAATGGTTAGAAAATGGGTGGAAAACTTTAAAAAGACCTTGAGAAGGTCTGGAGAAGTGTCAACCAAGACAATTAAGAGATAACAGGGAGCTCTGGCTGCTTGGAGGGCAAATATGAGGGGTGGCACAATGATTTCCCACATAATGTATGACGGATTAGACATTTACATTAGCCATAAAATCAATCATTTAATGTACCACACACAAGCATCACATTCGTCTACATGGAGACGTCACTTTAGTGTACAGTGACTTGCTTTCACCCCTGTAGATGTAACATTTTAAACCAGCATGCCGATCTCTGCAATCCAACACCCAGTGATGTAATAATGACAGATAATGTAATACCTGCTAATAACAAAATCACTTTGGCCCATAATATCTTAAAAACAATAACATAAAGATTTTCTGCCACTTATTATTAAAATTTTTCCAATAATGTTCAATCATTACGTTGTGACCTGGATATTTATTTACATTGCATTAAATTGTATTTTTCAGAGATGTAAAAACTGCAAGTGATGATTTTACATAAAAAGGACAGCAGTCTTGATATGAAAATGTTTTGCAGCGTTTGTGCTTGCTAATCAAAAGCCGTCCCATTCTTTCATCAAGGATTTATACAATGCAGCCCTCAGCCCACTGGACTGTGGTTGCTAGAGCTAATCTGAGAACGACCTGTTTTACAAACGCTGTATTTAAAATAGTGGGTTTGTTTGGCCGTGTAAAATAATCAGGCAGTGTATGCTGGAGCATGGCCTGAATTAATGTCAGGTGCATTGTTTTGTTGGATCACCCACTGGAAAGAATGTTTTCTAACGTAACAGGACTATTAACAAAAATGTTCTGACATTATTGACATTTTTGCATTTTTATTGGGTAGAAGTGGAAAGTTGTTATTGTTATTATCATAACTAAATTCTTGCTTGCCAGACGTTTTGACGTGAATCATGTATTTTGTAACATTCTGACCTGTTTGACCCCAGCGTCCACTCGCAGCGCGTACGAGAAGAAGCTCCAAGAGGCCATGGCCAAAGATCGCACCTTCTACAGAGAAGAAGGTAGCAGCGTTTCACTTGGCTGATTGTTGATCTGTGGAAAATGTGAAGTTGATGTTTGATTTGTTTGGATTTTCATTTAAATGCCAATTTGATGTGTTTTTGGCACCATGGTAAAACTAAACCCACTTCAGTTCACTCTATCCCCTGTTTGCAAAAAAAGAACAAATTAACTAAGAGTTGACTGTTTGTGCAAGCTTTATATTGTGATTGTGATTTCCATATGACTGGTAAAACAGAGCAGGTGCATGAGTTTCTAGACATAAACATTGTTTAGACTTTCCTATCATCATTCAGTCAGATTAGATTTGAAACAGCCAAACTAAACCAAATATAACTCCCATGTCATGGACAGGTAGCACCACGGGATCTTTGATTAGCTTTCTTTAGTTGTTGTGGCGCTCCATCTGATCTCAGGCTCTCAGGAAATACATTTTAATCTTTATGCAAACCTGCTGATAAACAAACCAAAAGCAATCTTTGCATAGCTCACATTTCTCTGAGGGTTTACTACAAGGAAAGCTCACTTCCAAGTAAGAAAAGGTTCATCTGGTCCAGCTGATCCGAGACTTCGTTAAATAGTTTCAATTAAACCGTGCACAGATGACAAAGATAAAAGATCAGATCGCTTTATCCTATTTTAAACTGTACTGTGCTACTTTCTGTACTCCTGCTCTATAGCCCATAAAGGGAAAAAAATAGAAGTACGCTGGCAATAAAAAAGAAAGCATAGAAACAAGTAGCCACTTTGATGAGGTAGCAATGTTTTTTTTTCCACTTCTCTCTGCATATCTAAATTGCTCTGATGAGCACGATAACATCATTCTCTGGTTAAGCTCTAAGGTCACTGTGCCAATTATTATTACATTTCATCCTGACAAAGTAAATTAGACAAGGTTTATGTTTCTGAGGTGTAAATGGTTGTTTGGTGTGTCTTTGCAGAGGAGGAAATCACATGCATCATATACCGCCATCCGGTAGGTCTTGTTTGTCAGCTTTCATCTTTGTGATTGTGCCAAGACTGTCTACTCTTGAAAACCACATGAAATCTAAAAAAAAAAAAAATCTCTTTTTGTTTTGACAGATGAAAAGGAAGACCTCAACAAATTCGTCAGTACAGTTTTCACAAAGATAACCTTGTTTTTGGCTGTTTGGATCTATGTGGCTGTCCTCCGGTGACAACAAAGAAAACCCTTAAAAAGTAGCAAATGCCCCAAAAAAGGATCATCTGGGCTTGATTTAATGAACGGATTTCCTTCATAGAATATTCATTATAAATCCTAATTTGTTTTATTTTATTTAGTTATTTTGTGCCATTGAGCCCAAACACGACATTTCTTTATTCAGATAGAAAATGACACATTTTTAGACTTTAACTGTCACCAGGAATCCAACACACAACAAAAAACACACAAGTGAGCAATGTTTTAAATTGGATCTCTGTTATTTATGGGGGAGTTTTACAGAAACATAACCAGTTCTGAGAATATCTTCCATTACCGCCACCTGCTGGCATGTTTGCTCAATGAAACTCTCACCACACAAAACATAATCTTACCAAACTTTCTCTTTATCTCTCAGATCAGCTGAGTGCACTGACCAACAACACTCTGTGAGAGACTTGAAGTGCAGATAGCTCTTATAGCAGCTAACAGTCTCATTTTCAAGTCAGAAAGTCAGACAGCAGTCTGCAATATTAGGCAATAAATTTAGATCTTCTAGTTACAACAGATGTTGAAAACTTATTACTTTAACGTTATTCTGTTGTGGAAATGTAATGGAATTATTACATGAAACAAAACATTTTGTTATAAAATCTGTATTTATACCTTTGGTTTGTTTATTTCATTTTTAGCCAGTTAGTAGTAGCCAATGCGATTGACTGACGACCTGTCTCGGGTGAACCCCGCCTCTCGCCCATTGACAGCTGGTGATTGGCACCAGCACCCCTCACGACCCCAGTAGGGAGAAGCATGTTGGAAAATCGATGGATGGATAGTAGTAGCCATTTTGACAGGTTCAAAGAGCCACTTGTAGCTCCGGAGCCGTTGTAGCCCTCTGGCTCCAAACCTCTGAGAGGAGCAGGGGCAGAGAGGAGAGGGGAGAGGGGAGAGGGGAGAGGGGAGAGGGTAGCAGTTGAGGATGACTGACACTGAACATCCACCTTGCACTTGAATGAAGATTTGTTACCTGACAATCACAGAATGTTTAGAGGACATTGAACCGTCCTTCCCTGGTAGTTAGGAGATCCTTAAACATGAAATAACTAATGGGGCGGGGCCACTAAAAGGGATCTCTGAATCCATTCCCGTACACCCTCACTATACATAACATTGGGGAGCATCACAGGAAAAGGACAGAGGGCAATTTCCGCTTAATAAATAACCATTTTGGGGTAAATGTCATTTATCAGTGCCAGAATTAATGGCTGCAGAATTCATTTTCAGTTTCTCACAGAGTATGGCCAAAGAAATGATGAATTAGATCCAGACAATATATTATTTATGTCAAAATAATCTGCAGCTGTGTTACATGTTTACATTCTGAAAGGCCTGGAAGTGTTTAAAAAATGGTCTGTATGTGTGCTGCTTTGATTTCAATACAAAGCATGTTGTCGTTTTTTATAAAAATGTCTGAGAACCACAATAGTTTATAAAGCAGTGTAGAGGTCCTTTAGATTTAATTTCCTCCCGGATCAACCAAAAAGGCAGAACTGGACCCAGACTAGTTGGACAGTGATTGTTGCTTTTTAAACTGCTAACATGTTGGGAATGACTGCTCGATGAAAAACGGGTAAGTGGAAAAGTAAAAGTAACTTATCTTCACACAGAACATGAATATGACAGGTCAATTGAAATACTATCTACATTTTTTTTTGATGTCACGATTACCAGTTTGCTAAACATTATAATCCATTCATTTTTAAAACCTGCTCATCTGTGGAGGGTTGCTTATGCCAATCTCCAAGCAGGACAGCACAGAGACACACAGGACAAAACAACCACCTAAGGACAATTTAGAGTAACCAGTTAACCTACCAGTCATGTTTCTGGACTGTGGGAGGAAGCCGGAGTACCTGGAGAGAACCCACACATCCACAGGTTGAACCCGGGGTTTGAACTCAGGACCTTCTAACTACCAACCACACCACTGTGCAGCCCACTATAACGATGAGAGAGAGTTAAAAACTATATTTATTTTTAACTGCAGAACTTTGCATACATATTTCTTAGCATTTGGTAGAATTGCCTTTGAAACTGTATGACTTGGGTCAACCATTTTTGGGTTCCCTCCAGAACCTTCTCAAAACAGTTTGCTGGAATTTTGGCCCATTCCTGCTGACAGAACAGGTAAAAGTGGGTCAGGTTTGTAGACTGGCCTCCTGACCCGCATCTGCTCTGCCCATATTTTTTATGCAATTGAGATCAGGGCTAGATAAACTGTGTAAAAACACAAGGCTGCAGAGCTTCTTTCAGTTTATGAAAAATTGAGAAGTTTTATTTTTTTATTGTCCAGTGGCAGAACTTCTGGGACAAACCTAAAGGTCCAGGATCAGGACCAGAACCAGGACCAGAATCAGGACCAGAATCAAAGCCAGGACCAGGATAAGGACCAGGACCAGAATCAGAACCAGGACCAGAATCAAAGCCAGGACCAGGATAAGGATCAGAACCTGGATCAGGAGCAGGATGCAGCTGACAGGTATTATAACTGTTGCATGCCTTTAATAGTTTCTGTATTTGTGTGATTCTATGGTGATCTCAACATAAATGCAAGCTTACCTTATTGTTTTATTGATAAAAATGTGTTTCTAGGTGGATGATTATGTGTTGTTGTTTTTTACAGGGTCCCTTTGTCCAGCACCGACCAAGACGGCAGCACTGAGCTGTATGAAGACAACCAACAGGACCAAGTTCATCTGTGAGGGCGACTTTTTCATACCTGCATGTTTAAGGCATAAAAAAGTCTGTTTCCTATGTTAAATTTTCCCTCCTGATCCTTAGTGCTCCTGTGACAGTGAGGCGAAGAATGACCAGTTACCACGCAGTGGAAACCAGGAGGCCAATCACATTGCGATCAGAAGGAAAAGCGTGGATGCTGATCCCAGCGGTGCTGCTGCTGACTGCAGCTGGCTGCTACTACACCCTTTCTGCTGGGATGTGAAATGCTTAGCTTTGCTATTTTATTTTATATTATTCTGTATATAAATGATGCAACATTTTTATTATAAAGCCTTATCCAGTTCTACATAAACTGAATATAAAGAGTAAGAAGTCTAGAATCCAGGGAAGAGCACTTGATGGAAACATTTGAATCAGAATACTTTAAATGATGATTGGCTGCTTGGATTTTGTCCTGGACTGAAACAGAAACATTGGGAACCAAGCAGTGTGCTTGATAAGGCAAAGTCTAACCATGTTCCTCTATGATGCCCTGATTCTGTTTCAATACAGAGCCAGATAAGCTGTCGTTAAATCTGTGTACTAAGTATTATTTCCTATAACAAGTCCACTGCTTCTGTGTTTTTGTGTCCTGCTCTGTCCTCCAAACCCTGATTAAGCCACGGTGGACGGCTGCTCCTACAGATCCTGGTTCTGCTTCCTGTTAAAAGGGAGCCAGTCCTTTCCCCTCTTGTCTTATGCTCCAACATAAGGGATTGATACTGTGTAATCAGCTTAAATAGATCACTGTTTCAAATTAGGATTATTAACCCAAAATGAGTGACCAGGATTAGAAATAGGATATCATTTAATTTAAAATTGAATCTGTGTGAGTGACAGGATTTGATTATACATTTTTCATATGAATTGGACCTTTTAGGCTTGTCTTGATATATTTGTTGTGAATTTGTGCTACAAAAATAAACTGGCTAGAATTCAGTGAAATTGTTATTTTGGTGTTTTTCGCTTAGTTTGTTCTTTTTTTAACACGGTGTTTTTACATCTAGATATTTTTTCCAGTATAGAGCCGTTTTTCACCTGAATAAGCCCCTTCTTCTGATGATGAGACATAAACATTTTTTCTTCTTTTTTTGTGCAACAGACTGAATGTTTGTACCTTATAATAAAAAGTGCAGTGAATTGACAACAAATCATAAGAACAAGAAATACATTTTAATTAAGATTCAGAAGTATTGGTATAACCAAAATGAGACTATATACAGCATGAATTTGTGTTTAAAAAGGGAACTTTTAAATAGCAATGTACAAAGCCTGTGCTGTGTTAAAGCGCACCAGTCTTGTTCAGGTCAACGGGCAGAGGAGGCAGTTCTGGCAGTATGGGTAAAGCAGGCGCTGCGCTGTAAAGACAGAAAAAGAGTAGAAAAGTTTTTTTTCTTTTCTTTTTTTCTAAACCAAGCATCATAAGTCTGTTATTGTAGGTGTGTGTGTTGCTGGGACCCTACCCAACAGAGTGGCTCTGAAACCCCAGCGCTGTGATGAAGATGTTGATGAGAACCGTGAAGAAGACAAACACAGTGGCTGCATTGTTCATCCTTTCCAGCTTGGCATGTTTCCGTGTGTCATTCAGGTCATACTTCGCTGCTGGCACAAATTACAGCAAAAATCAAACAAACAGGAACTTCAGAAATCTCTAGGGAAGTGCAGAGGAGATGCAAAACTTAAGGCCTCTGGCAGTAAATCTGAGACATTTCACGACAAATACATGATTACACAGATGTGATACTAAGATTCCTCTTGGGTCTGAAATCTTAAATCAGAACCAAAGGATGAAGAATAGTTGTTTAATCTGTAAAGACTGTGGAAAGTGCAATTTGTATCTCTATTGCCCCCTGATGGCAGTGAACGATACAACTCTTGCCCCAAAGTTCAGAGAATAGAACATAAGCCACAAAGATTATACAGGACTGTCTCAGAAAATTAGAATATTGTGATAAAGTTCTTTATTTTCTGTAATGCAATTAAAAAACATGAAATGTCATACATTCTGGATTCATTACAAATCAACTGAAATATCGCCAGCCTTTTATTGTTTTAATATCGCTGATTATGGCTTACAGTTTAAGCCTATCTCACAATATTAGAATATCGTGAAAAAGTATACTAGTAGGCTATTCAACTAATCACTTGAATCATCTAATAACTCGAAACACTGCAGGGTTTCCTGAGCCTTGAAAAACACTCAGCTTGGTTCAGTAAACTAAATCACAAGTATGGTAGTGGTTAAGAGACGACATAAGATTCTCACAGTAACTGGTGTACTGACCATGGCATTACTGTCCTTGATTGGCCTGCCAATTCCCCTGACCTGAACCCCATAGAGAATTTGTGGGGAATTGTGAAGAAGAAGCTGAAAGACACCAGAGCCAACAATGCAAATGAGCTAAAGGCCGCTATTGAAGCATCCTGGGCATCCATAACACCTCAGCAATGCCACAGGCTGATTGCCTCCATGCCACGCCGCATTGATGCAGTCATCTGTGCAAAAGGATTCCCAACCAAGTACTCAGTGCATTAATGGACATTTTCAAATGTTTGATTTTGTTTTGCTGTTATATTTTTTTTACTTGTTCTGAGGAAATATTCTAATATTTTGAGATAGGATTTTTGCGTTTTCTTCAGCTGTACGCCTTAATCAGCGATATTAAAACAATAAAAGGCTTGCGATATTTCAGTTGATTTGTAATGAATCCAGAATGTATGACATTTCATGTTTTTTAATTGCATTACAGAAAATAAAGAACTTTATCACAATATTCTAATTTTCTGAGACAGTCCTGTACAGGTTAATGGTCACGCCTACCAAGAGAAAAATCTACTTCATCATCTGCTGTGAGGAAGACAATGAAAAGTGGAAAACTTTTAGTTTCTGAAAAATTACAGGGAACCCAATCTCATAATATATGAGCCCCAATTATCATGTTAAATGTAAAGTTAATGAAAAAAGGATTAGAAAAACACTGAACAACTATGGCTTGTTAGGAAGGATTTAAGGACTATAAAGGAATATGGTGGCGCCATTTCATTTTTTTTAAAGCTGGTTCTAATGCTCTGTGCCCAGTTTGACAGATTAAAAGTAACTTTTAAAAATAACTGATATAAAACATACTTTTCACTAAGCCAATATTTCGGTATCAGTTTTTTTTACTGGTCCATTAGCTATAAGTATGTATGATTAATCTATATCTTTTGTTTCACTCTGTAAATAGTTACTGACATAAATGTACTTTAACATTGTAAGATAACATTGTAGTTTATTGAATGGGTCTGTATATTCTGTATATCTGAGTAACAATGTTAAGAACCTTACTGGCATCTTTTAATCCTTTAAATCTCATATGAAATGGCTTTCTGGGACGTCGTTCTTTCACCTTCACAATATTCCCTGAAATAGAACTATCCTTTGCCACAGAGTTGCAGAAAAACTTGCAATTGTTACTTCGAGGGTGGACTATTGCAATTCTTTATTATCAGGAAGTCCAGAATATTTTGTTCAAAGCCTTCAGCTGGGAATTCTGATGAGAATTAAACGGGGAGATATTTCTCCAATTTTAGCTTCTTTTCATTGACTCTATAACATCCAGATTATAGTTTAAAATTATTCTTTCTGCATTTAAATCCAATCCGATTTTAGAAACTGAATTGTACACATGCTTCCATCAGAGCACTTTTCTTTAGGACTGCAGGTTCACTGGTGGTTCCTTGTGTTAAAAATAAAATGGGGGTGCGGTGGTGGGGTAGGGGTACTGCACACAACCCGTGTACAGAGGCCTCAGTTCTCAGTGTGGCCACCCTGGGTTCTAAGGACCTTTGCTGCATCTCTTCTCTCTGTCTCAACCCTGTTTCCTGTCAGTGTGCTGTCAAATGAAGGCCACAAGTGCCACCCAAAAAATAAACAGAATACAAAACATAAAATGGAAGACATCTTTATACAGGCTCCTTTCATGTGGAACCAAGTCCCAGTTTTAGTCTGTGAGGCGCATACCCTGTCTGCTTTTAAGACCAAGCTTAAAACTTTCCTCTTTAAAAAAAACTTAGGTTATCCAGAGCTATCTGTGTAGTTATGTATGCTGCTTTAGGCTCAGGCTAGTGGAGGACATAAATGGCCCTCTGCTACATTCTCCTACTACTCTCCAATTTATGCATTATCAGCAGTATCACTGGTATGATTTGCCCTTCCTTTCAGTCTTTGAATCCATCCTTCTCCCATGGACAAACGCTTTGAAGAAGCTATTGCTCCTGTTATTAGGTCCACTCTTTATTTCTTCCCATAGATGTTATGAATAAAGCTGGAGAACCTGATATCAGCCAGACACAGTTTAGTTGTAAAAGGTTTATTGCAATAACGAATAGTGCATGATGGAGGGAGGCAGGCATGCAGTAATGGGCTGGAGGCCAGAGGATGCAGGTGGGGTGGCAGAACCAACACTGAACAGAGATGCAGGCCGAGCTGTCACCTCACTGCGAGGTATCGGAGGACAGTCAACTGGCTCTTACAGTAGCTGCACCAATTGCCGCCATCTTGCTTTCTGATAGCTCTGCGGTACTGCCGGCAGATTGCACAAAATGTGTGTGTCTGCTAATCGCGCCCAGTGCAAAGTTCTCTTCAGGCTCAGAAAGGACTAAGTAAACATTAAACACCTGCCGTATATTGTTTTATTTTAAGATTCATATATGCTTTTTGCATTTTCTTTTTATGGTCAGAATACATGACTACGCCCCTTTAGTTCTCATGGACCTGTTCTTCTATGTTCTGTGTGCCAGTTCAGTCTCAGTTAGGCAGACGAGGCTAGGTGTTACGTTTGGATGTCTGATTTTAATTTACTTTTCTGTATGATCCGCACTTTCTACAACCTTCTTCGTCAGAAGTGTGCTTTGACACAACTAAATTACTGTTCAAAGAGCAGTGATGGTGGTGAGAAAGGAAAAGAAAACATCTGTGTCACTTGCCCAGAAAGACGAGCAGCAGTCCCACTACGACCTGCAGCGTGATGGACAGACCCAGCAGAACGATGAGAGGGATGTAGAACCGGTACCCTGGCCCCACATACAGGATGGTCTTCAGCTGGGATGAGTTGGCCATCAACAAAGCAACATCCAGCATACTCTGAGCAGCACTTTTCTTAGTAGCATAGTGATTCATGTCCAAGCGACGATTTTTACCAACCTGAACCTAGAAAGTAAAGAAAATCTCACCAAAATGTCCTATTACTGGTGGCACAATGATATTTGCTGATGTATTTTCTGTCACTATGGATTTTTCCAAACAGCTTCTTATTTGCTATTTTTCTGCCTATTTGGGTGTTGCAGCAAGAAGAAATGTAGGAGTGGCGCTGTGGCAGGTGATGACTCACTCAAGCTAGAGAAAGAAAAAACAAGACACAACAAGTGCTGGATTCCCTGTCCACGTTTAAACCAGGCATGTTTCATGAGCTGGAACATGCCTGTGCTGTGAGACACACCATTCTCATTTGCTTCCCATACCTCCACTGATCTGAGTAAAACATACCGTGATTTATATGCTATGACTAGCTAGGAACTGAATCAAACGTACAGATTCAATAAAATAACCACAACTTGTCATGTTTCTAAATGCCTTTAACCTGTCTACCTGCTTCATCTCCCTCTGATGGAAACTTACAGGTTAAAAAAACAAGACAACAGGGGAAAGGCCTTTTTAGAGCTCTGCCCGGTCATATCACGCAGGTAGATGAAACATCCCACTGGGTAACAAAGCCTTCATTTACATTAACACAATGCTGACAAAATTGATGCATAACACCACTTTAAACAGACATGTTGTTATTCCTGTAAAGGACTAGGGTAGCTGTTACCAGTTACACAAAGAAATGTCTTAATAATGTGCAACAAGTAATAGATTTCGTTCCAATATTACTATTTACAAATAATATATGATAAATAAGATTTACATATCAGTGGCAGTACTGTTATTAAAAAGAACAACAACAAAGAGTTAGGGTCAATCTAAAAACATTTTCTGATCATTTTGAAACTATGTGGAGCAATATTTAAGAGTTATAAAATAAGTCAAACGTTCCCTATATACCAACCCCCTGTCTTGGAGAAAAGGGTGATCTGATCCTTTTTGTTAAAGCAAATAATCTGATCCATTCTAAACTACAAATCCGCATAAAAACAGTTCAAACAACTGCAGCTTTCAAGGCTTTCTGATTGTGTGTCCCTTTTTGGATTGATTTGCTCTTTGTTATATTAAAAACCAAAATTACTCAGCAAACAGACTGCCATAAATATTGTTTATTTGAATATCCATCTGAGTTTTCCATGAACAGTCTCCTTATTGCTTTGACTTTAGCAAAAGGCAATAAACATATTTTAAAAGTTATAATTATCTTTGATTATATAGTAAGGTAGGGTAGATTGTGATTGAAAAGCTTACTTACCTCTATGTCCCCCATTTTATTTAGAGCCAGTTCCTCTCCATTCATCTTGTTGTCTGCAGAAAAGTTCTGCTTTCTGATCGCCAGAGAACTGAGGGTGTAGATGAAAACCAACAAGTCTGGTGGCTTTTCCCGTTTCAGCAACATCTGTGTGCTCCTCCCACCATCTTTTCATTTCCGAAGTCACCTTTGTGTTTTCACCCTTAACCCAGTCAATGCTGGATCATTTAGCACAATAGGTGAAGTAAGGTCACAGGTGTTTAAGGTGGAGTGAAACAGCACTTCTTTTCTTGGTTGGCACTCTCGGTTCATTCAGTCTTTCTCAATAGAGAGACATCAAAAGCTGAAGGTGAATTCCTTTTGCAGGCCCAATTGTTCCTGAAACCTCCCACTTTACCGTGGAAAGTGAAAGTGATGTTTCAGGATTTTTCAGTCTATGATAAGTGTGAGTCTCTGTTTTTTTTTCACTTGTTCATCTACATCAGAACTATTTTCCTTTTATCAGAGGGAGACTTTTTGGTAAAATGATGTGAAAAGTAGACATGTTTTTTTTCCTCATTTAACTTCTATACGAGAACAATCACACAGAGGCTCTGAATCTCTTTACACAGGAGTCCTGACCAATACAATGTCTTAACAATTAGACTAAACCTATGGAGTTATCTAACCACTGTTTACTTTGAATTTGCAATGTTTGGATTTAAAGGGAACTACAATGTTTTAGAAAGTCAAATATGTCCTTACAAGACTTGAAAAGGTCCCGGTTAGAACATGTCTGCTGCTGAGTAAGCCTTTGAAACAGAATTCATAATATTTTTTTAACCATACTGTATAGAGGTACACATTTGGATATTAATTAAAAAAAAAACTTTTTCAGTCTCCCCACTAACATGATTGAATAATAGATAATGTAGATGCTTTGGTTCAGTTATAGGTTTTCTCTTCATCTTTGTTTTCTTTATATTTTTGGTGTCTTTTTCCATCATGTTTAGGTTTTTGCTGTGTGCTCTACATTCTCAAAAGGAAAAAAAACAGAAATGGAGAAAGAACTACAGAATATTACTTAAATTGAAAATATAAAAACTACTGAGTCTTTTTTTAATAAAAAGATAATTAAAAAAAATATTCACAGTCAGTGAGTAAAGGTTCGATAAAACAGCTGGAGTCCAACACTGCTTGGTTTCAGTCACAAGCATAAAAATCCAACTCATAGTTGGTGAAGAAGTTTTTAAGAATAAACATTTTCCTTGTAGTAGCAGCTGATCTGCTGACATGGGCGCCCAACACAGAGGCCGTAAGCTCCAGAGGTCCACTCCACCTGAATGAAGACCCTGTGAAAACTGGTGGATTTTTACAGCCATCATCCTGCACCAGATAAACAAAGAAAGAATATGGTGGAGATTGTTCAGTTTGTCCCTCAGACCCCGAGACACTAGAGCATCTGTTTTTTGGGAAAAGTCCTCTTCAATGGCCTTAAACGCGTCTTTCACCTTGCAAGACTGCCCCAAAAATGTGCCATGGTCATGTATCCACTGAAGTACAATTCCCACAACACACGAGCCTGAGCAACCTCCATGTGTAACTAAACTAACACAGAGTGCTCCACAGTGTATGTTTGGTGCTGGTGTTTGTGCTCGCTCAATATTAGCCAGCCATATTAGAAGCTCCATCATATGCCTGACCTCTGAGGCCCCATAGTTAAAGGTTTTTACTTGTATAGCACTTTCTCAAGTCTGATGATCCCAAAGCGCTTTATACTACAGTCACAGTCATTTACCCATTCACACACACATTCACACCCTGATATTGGCATATTCAGCGTCAAACGAATGTCCAGAATGATCCTAGCAAGGTTTTCACCTGTTGTAGAAGTTGCTTCACACAACCCTAGGAATTCTTCATGCACCCCCAAACCAGGGGTAACATAACGGAGTCACAGCGTCTCCTGCTCAACATCAGAGACATCCCTTGTCCCGTCCATAATAATAATGTTTTTCAGTACAACCACTCTCACTGATGACTGTCAACAGTACAGAAAATAGTGAAGGCACCAAGGCTCAGTAGAAAGAGGACAAGGTGATACCAAATCTGAATGAAGGACGGCGAGCAGGGGGGGGTCCACTGCCAGATGGTTAAACATGCTACTGTTTGCTGGCAATTAAAAATAAATAAATAAACGTTATTCATGCCAGAAATAATTGTACATCATAATCATGTGAATTATGTTTTGTTTATTTCTTTGAGGAACTGAAATCACCCGCTTTGACTGGCATTGACACAGATACAGCAACCAATTCTGACTTTTCATTCGATTTTAATTCTCGTTGTTTGGGGCCTATTGGGGGGGACGGATCGGGGTCACTATAAATCTGGGTGGGTCATGCCCCTCCTCACTTTCTCTAGTGCCATCTGCGCCCATGCCCAAAGCATGCAGCTAAAGCAACACTGGAGGAGTATAAGGGGAAACATTTGTATGCGTTGGAATGGCCCAGTCAAAGTCCAGACCTCAGTCCAGCTGAGAATGTTTGGTTAGACTTGAAGATGTGGTGAGCTCATAGAGGCTGATCCAAAGCCACCTGAAGCCACCTCAAAAGGTGGACCTACAAAGCACTCACTTTAGAGGGGGTTGTAAGTTGAAGTTTTCTGCTATTTTCCCATCTTTGCTTTTTTTTCTTCACAATAAAAAAAAAATCTATTTTCAAAGTTTGTTGTTTAGAATCTTGTTTTATTTGTATTATGCTGCTTGCTTTTTATAGTGTCTTTGAGTGCTCTGAACGGTGCTTTTGAATAAAATTTAATATTAAAACTATGGGCATATTCTGCAACTGAAATGGTAAAATCTCTGAAATAATAAATTGCTTTTCCAGTTCAGGAGGCAACAAAACTTGAAAAATGCCAAGAGCGTGAATACAAAGAACTGTAACTGAAACATGAGCAGTTTCAGTCTGTGGTCCAAGCTTTGCTTTCCACTATTAGGCCGCTGCAATGTGCTCTGTGACTTCTTTTCTTGGTTTTTATCACGTGAAGTACTTTGAATTGTCTTCTCGGTGAAATGGCCTACACTAATACTGGCCCTGCTTTTGAACCCCACCTGCAATATGTTCTCCCCACAAGCCAGGTGTTCATCTGAGAACTTGAAGTATCATTCTGCATTTCTGCAAGAGTCCTCTTCTGTTTCATATCAGCTTTAAAAGCTATAGTGGAGCAAAGATATAAAGATCCAGAAAAAAAGCCCTTGTGGCCAAGGCATCCGGAGTTATTTTGACATCAGATATGTGGACCTCTATCAACAGTGATGTGTATCTAGCTGTAACATGCCATTTTATAACCACAGTCACTTCTTTGCATTGTTCTAGGGGTGCTGCATTTCCCCTGATGCACATACCGCTGAAAACTTAGCTGCAGTAACAGTCAAAGTAACTTGGCTTGTGACTGAAGGTGCAGCAATTATGGGTGCTTGAGCCGAGGAGCTTTGTTTAATGGTGCGCTGCATACTTTAAGTTTACTCGTCAAAAAGTTCCAATTGCTGCTGCAGTGCAACAGACAAATCAATCAAGTTTTGCTGGCTAATTTTTATAAGAAAGGCATTTGCTCCAGAGGCGCAGGAGTGAATGGGCTGGGCTGCACTGCACTGAAACTAATTCAAGAGGTGGATGTACGTGTTTGTGACCTCAGGGAACCTGTAGGGACAGTTCTGGCTCGCCTACATGCTGACAGCCCTCTCTCAGATGCTACTGCTCTCACAACCAGTGACTGTGATGTTTCTATGTTTTCATGATGTAAGGCACTTATGCAAATCAACTTGACTTGACTATGACATTATTGCGTGATGTTGAAAAAAGTAGTCGCCATTTAATTATGCTTCAATTGAGTTGTCAGAGGGAAAGAGAGTGTTGGGTTTCAAAGTCATTGCCCTATCATCAATGCTGCGCCGTGGACTGGAGGATGAGGGAATGGGAATTGTTCTAACTCTAAGTCTGAGGAGGGTGTTCAGGGAGAAGCTTTATACACTTCTACAAAAATGAAAGGAACACTTTGAAAACACATCAGATCCCAATAGGGGAAAAATTTTATGCTGCATTGTGATACCGCTTTAGGTAGCCTTGATTTATTTTGCTCTGCAATTACAAAATAACAAAGTTCCCCTAAAAATAAAATGTTGTCATTAACAGATGCTCCTGGCTTGGTCCTTGATTTCTGAACATACCTTTAGCCCAGATACATGTTTTATTATCTGTTTTACCATAAAACATGTGGTAAAACAGCTATATTCTATGAAAATGTTCAGGTTTTGTTTCTGATTGTGTTTATCCTAATATTTCCTTATATGGGGAGAATGTTTTGGTTTCAGAATTTGATGGTAAACTCAGCTCTCAATTTCATGTTATTAACCTGCTACTTATACCATCCAAATTCTATATCCATAAATCCAAGTCCATCAATCATAATCTAAATGTCACCCAGGTATTATATATAAAGCTTTTTTCCCCCCAGTAATGGACAGCAAAAAAACAAACTTTGTCATCTTACAAATTATACTTTAATTTTGTGAGTTAGAACAATTTAAAACCCCTGCCGTTATGTGTATAGGCAACAACAAAAAAATTGTTTTCTGCCCCCCCCCCGCCCCCTTATGTCTTCCTTGCTGTGTTCTCAATAATTTGATGTGTGCCATAGTCAGTTTTGTTGTCCTAGATGATTTGACAAAAAAAAACAAAAAAAACCCCCAGAAAGCTTAAGTGCTTTATCTTACCGTCACTATGCAATATTTCACTCTAGGGCAAATTAATTGATTTTGTTCACTTTCTGATATGAGTGATAATTCTTTTCACCATATTTCTTTTTTTTATGTACCTGAAAGAGAAGGTAGTGGTCTCACTTTCCAAGAGGAGAGAACTGAGCTGAGAGAGCCAGGTTTCCCCACAATGGCTTAGTTTGAGTAGAAGCCATAATATTGATACAGAAGCAGAGGATATTTGTGCTGGAGGTCTTAAATCGTAGAAGCAGAGAATATTTAGAATCAATCACTTTTGTGAGAGTGACAGCGAGCTGAGTTTTGTATATATACATACATATATGTTATTAGATTTTAAAAGACTCTTCCAAGCTCTCATGTTAAATAATCCATCAAAGTGATGACAATGCTCAAAGCTCAATGTAGAAAATGTCTCTTTTCTGGTAAAACAACAAGAACATCGCTACATGTCAGACAATTTGTGATTAAAGAGGACATTTTTTTTTTTATTTTTTTTTTTTATTAAAGAGGACATGGATGCGGAGTCTTTTGGCCATTTAAGGCACTCCCGTCCGGTAGGTGGCGGTAGTGAACCTGTTAGTTTTCTCCCAGCAGCCAACAAACAGCCTTGTTCCGCCTGTTACTACCAGGGTACCCAAGATGTCGGTCTCCTTCAGCCTCCGGAGCCTGGTGCGCCTGAGGGAAGCTCCACATCTCCTCAGCCGGCCTCTGACCGCCGCTGTCACCGCCGGCCTCAGGTCAGCGTCCACCGCTGCTCCGCCAGAAAAACGGGCGGCCGTAATAGAGTCCGCGGAGGACTACAAGTTTGTGGAACGGCTCATTCCGCCTTCGCGCGTACCCGACCCACCCAAACACGTCGGAGCCGCGCCGTCGGGCTGGATCCCCCCGGCGGAGACGCCGCCGGCCCTGCCCTACATGATCCGCCGCTCCCGCATGCACAACATCCCCGTCTACAGCGACCTGACCAACGGCAACCGCAAGACCACGCTGGTGCGGAAGGTGGAGGGGGACATCTGGGCCCTGGAGAAGGACGTGAGGGAGCACCTGAGGCGCGTGACGGGGAAGGAGCTGCCCACGCAGGTCAACGAGGTGACGATGACCGTGAAGGTGAAGGGCCACTATGAGCAGGAGCTGAAGGCCTGGCTGGCCGCCAGAGGCTTCTGAGCGGGACGAGAGCCCGACCCCAGGACATAAAAAACCTGCTGCTCCTCCAGGAGACGCTTCTGACACCAAAGAGCTGTAATTCTGTTCTGTTCACTTCAAAAAGCAGAATAAACTGAAAGATTCGCACTGTGTTGTGTTCATTAAAGCTGGGGATGTGCAGCAGGTAGATTTACCTTCACATGGAATGAGTGGACATCCAGGTATCTGGTTGTCCTGTGACAAGGATTTAAAAAAAAATGAATAAATCCCACAAGGTGAAGCCTTCTGCTCGGCCTCTAAGCCTTTCTCTGGTGTAGCTGTAATAAAGGGTTCTGTCAACAGCAAATATTCAAAGTGGACGGATCTGGTGAAATGATAGTTTTGACAACAAACCTGCTGGGACTCCGGCTCAAACGTGAGAAGTTTATTTTAAATAAAGGAATATATAACAGACATTTATAGGTAGCCAACAATCCTTTAGGTGGTTCCTATTAACAGGTTACTACAGAACCTGATGTTCTTCAGAGGAGCATTTTATTCTAGAAAACTATTTATGTAACAATCCTGTACCTTCAAGCATCTAAAATTAACTGGGAAGCTCAATATCTGCCAACTTTATGCAGAAGCTAAATTAAATAGGTGCAGTAAGGACAACCCCCCCCCACCACCACCACCGGTCTTCATCTCCAGATAAAATGCTAAACACTCATCTTTGTCAGCGATCATCTGACTCCTAGAGAGTTATCAGCTGAAAACGTGACAGAGCAGCAGGAGGAGGACGTCTTCAGTGTGAAACTCTGCCAACTTTTCAACTATAACATTTGGATTACAGTTTGTAAAAGAAATGAAATTGTCATTATAGGGTTGCAGGAGCGTTTGGCCTTCATGGAGGGAGCATATAAGACTTATGGGTGCCTCAGGGTGTTTGTAAAGCTGTGAGACCTGGAAGCTGAGCTGACAGTGATGATACAGGATCATTTATGCTTTGTAGCATTACGATGTCTAACTTTAGAAATCTGCAGCTGTCTTATGGTAGAAGAGTGAGCGGCTGCTATCGATCAGGGTTTCCAGAACCTGCAGCGTTGTTCAGCAGGCAGCTTCATCTTAGAACTGAAGATCAGTCAGGTGTGAAGCTGTGAGACGATGCTCCCCAGTCGCTGGCTGATTTCCTCCAGCTGATCCGCTGGGAACAGAATAAAGAAAGACAGGAGGGTGAATGTTAAACAAGCAGCAGTGAACTACAGGTTATACTATGGACTTTAGATGAATCCGCCTCATTGGTCCAGTTTGAGCGCTACCAGTACGGCTGGCTCGCCATGGCGACCTACTTAGCGTGTGCTTCTCCCCTCTGCTCCAGTAGCGAGGCTGCGTTTGTAGACGTTTCACGTCCTCGCTCACAGACCCGGAGGCCTCGCTTATTTCCCTCTGCATTTCCAGCTCCTGGAGCGAAGCACACACAGGTTTTAGGCTGACGCCTCCAGTGTAGATGGCTCTACTCTGCGCTATATGAATACCGTGTTGCAGGCCAGCAGCTTCTGGTGTACTCTCTGGAAGACGGCCGCGTCTGCGCTGAAGCTGGGCGGGTCTCTGCTGCAGTACAGCCTCAGGTCCGTCTCATAGAGATGGCTGAAGGTCATCATCTGCTGCTGGAGGTCGCCTGCTGCTAACCGCAGCGAGCTCGGCGAGAAGGCGCTCCCATTCTGCTCGTCGCTGTCCAGGAAGTCGCACTGAGAACGACAGATGGAGAAGAGGAGAAGAGGCCGTGGTGAGAACGCAGAGCGGTTCACACAGATGTTTAAACTGGGACTTTACTCTCTGCAAAGGAAAATGTCATCCAGGCTGGTCGGGCCTAGCAGCTCCAAGCTGAGAAATTGCAGTTGCACATGAATGCATCAGAAGATTTGTGAAAAAGTTATTCAGAATGTATGACCCAAAGTTCCTAAAGGAGCTATGGAGCACATTTCATTTGAATTTTAAGGTGGACAGCTGCTCAACAATGAAGCTGATTTCTGCAGTCTTTCACCAACATGAAGAAAGCCTCAAAGAAATCAGGATGCAACCAACTACCAACTATTTAATTGACATGTTAGCCTATTTATGCTAATTTTGTGTCATCGTCATATCAGCACATTGTTCTTTCTCAGATGAAACCTCTAACCAGAGAAAACCTGCCGGCACGGCTTACCTTGGACTGCAGCTGTTCCAGTTCTGTCTGCCTGGACTGCAGAAGGTCGGACACATCTGGAAGCTCTTCTCCTGGCTTATGAGCAGAATCGTGGCCTTCATGCAAAGCTCTGACAGATCAGTGGTCAGGGTGAGTGAGGAGGAAAAACCAGCGGCCCTCAGATACAGATACAGGGGTTTAGTTTTCTAACATGGAATCTGTTCAGGATTGCTCTGGTCCTGGTCTGGTTTAACATACAGACATAAACAGGGCATGTGCTGCACCATTTATCTCTGACTGGACCCCAAACTAATGGGATTGCCTTTCAGTAGCTGCACAAATAGCTTCCTGCACCAACAAGGATGAACCTGGATGTTCCCTGCCATCTTCAAAGCAGTGGCAATGAGGTGTTGATGTCGCCCAGAGCTTGTATCCATTAACTGGGATGGTACCAACAGCTGATTTGATCAGTTCTAAGGCTGCTAAAGCTGCACCTTTAACATAAGATCTGCAACAGCTGATCTAGATAGCAGACTTACTCGATGTGTGGCGGCCAGGGGTCCAGCGCTGGCTGCAGCATTTGTCTGAGGTGAGGCGTGTTCTCCGCAGCAAAAATCTGACTTAGAAGCACCTCTGCATCGGTGCTGCTACCAGCAGACGTCTTAACACCGGGAACAAAGGAAAGAAGTTGCTGCAGGAACTGAAGCTGTCGCTGAGGACTGGCTGTACCCTGGAAGAGAGGCAGCCTTTAACATGACACACAAAGTAACCTCAGAACATGCTGAACTGCCCTGAACGCCTCACCTTGATTAGATCCAGGTCGTCCGCCTTGCACAGCATCAGCTCCTGGCCAATCACAGCCATTTCTGCTTGCACAAAAACCAGCAGCAATAAAAGTGCTTGCGTTAGTCCCAAGGATGAAAAATGTTTCCAGTGGAGAGATTGTGATCTGAAGGACAGGCTTACTTTTCTCTAAACCGTCGGGATCTTTGGATTCCTCTGGCATTCCTTTAGATGTTCCAAATTTTGGGTTGATTCTGAAAAGCAACACTCCATGATGAGGCTAATGCATTACTATAGATTTCTCATTGCTAATCATTTTCTCCTTTTTACTCATTGAGGGGTGGGGTGCATGTACCTGCAGCAGATCCATGCCAGGATGTCGGTGCGGAGCACTGAGGGGCGGCACAGCAGCTCCAGCATGCTCTCGTCTTCCTGCAGGTACAGATCTTGCACCAAGGGACAGGACAGAGCCTCAAAGAGAAAAATGTTCCCAAATGAGCTCCTTTTATGCTCTGAAGAAGGTGTTGGCTAAATGTCACATCTGAAGGGAGCAATTAAAACCTCTCAACTTTTGTGCAAAGTTAAGGGGGGGGGGGGGTAGTAGCTCGGCTTCACTCTCCTGCATGCGGGGGGGAGAGTTGGATCTGCTGTAATGACATAGTTATAACCTGAGATGGAATTTGTACCTCCTGCATCGGGAGCAAAGCAGGAGGAGCGCATTCAACTCTCACTAAATTTTCACTCAACTCATGTTTTGACCAACTAGACATGGAAGTAGAGATGTTTTACTTTTGTTAAAGGAGCTATAAGTAAGATATTTACTGTAAAATTAACCTAAATCATTCTCATTTGTCACCTGAGATGGAAGTAACATTCTCTATAAACAATGAGTCCTCTCTATCAACAATGTCTTAGTCACGTTTTTCTCCTTTCAAACCTACAGGTACGGTCCAGAACTACTTTGGTTCAGAGTGTAGCCTGTGTTTACTTCCTGATTCCTGAGCCAATCATAGGAGAGTTCTCAGGGTTCTCCAAACAGAGCACAGCAATTGGTATTTTATTTCAGCAAGATCAGCCGCCTGCTGACATGGAGGCCAGTAGGAGAAGCAGACCAGAAATAGAACAGAATACATCATATATATGTGCTGTTTAAGTAAAGATTCTGTGGAGTTTTACAGCCACAGGACCACTGGGTAAATGGCTGGTCTCCGTGAAAGGCATTGTGTACGTGATGTTCCAATTTTAACCTCTATGTGTCATTATTACTTATAGTTCCTTTAAAATATGAAAGAGAAGTGCCGACACTTTGTTTAGTTAGTGGATTAAAACAGAAAGTTACACAAAACTGTTCTCTCATTATTCTTTCAACATACGGAGACCGCCTAATATGAGGAGAATCACATCTGTTTAAACTGAATTCACAACATTTACACTCAATGTTGGACCTTCTCAACAAGTAAACAGCTCATTTTCAGATTTCTGATGAAAATACAAGTTGTTCTGACTGTCACTTATCCACCAGAACTCCACCTTCCTGAGTCCATTCCAGCTGTCTGCTTTATCCTTGTAAAATATATTTTGTTTCTCGATAGAATGGATCAAATGAAACAGACACCAAATGTACAAATAATCACTGAATAAAGTTAAGACCGGGAGTGAAAGTAGTTTTAAGTTGTTGCCGGTATTATTACTCTCCTTTCTTTAAGAATGGAATATTGCTTTTTTATTATTTTATTAAAGAGTCCAACTCCTGCAGAGTGCCTCAAGGCCTCTTCCTCTTCTCTCTTTATCTCGTCCCTCAGGAGTCAGTTATAAGAAACCAGTGTTAAGCCTTCTCTTCTAGGCAGAAGACAGTCAGACTTTTATGATACTAAAAAGGAAAATAGTTTCTCTGAAAATAAACTTCTCAAAAGTTTATGTTGTTTGGCTGCATTGATGTCTCTAACATCAGTCTTGACGTGGGACCCTAAAGTCAGTATCTGACACTGACTGCCACAGACCTGAGTGTAAGACTAGAGAATACGGTAATCTTAATTTTGACGCACAGTTACAATCTGTGGTTAAATCCATCTTTTTCAAACCAAGACAGCTGACTAAAAATTTAAATTTTTGCTTTAATGACAACTTGCTTAGATTCCTGCACTGCACTTTACTCTGGGCTTAACAAAACTATCGTGGCCTGACTGCAGCTGGTCTAAAATGCTGCTCCTCTTCTTTTAACTGCTACCAGAAAAGGAGAGCACATTTATCCAATTTTAGCAAACCTTCGGATTGATTTTAAAATTATTTTATTTGTTTTTAAATGTTTTCATGGCCTTGCTTTCCAGGATCTTTCAGACCTGGTTCATGTGCACACTCCCTCTCGCTTGCTCAGGTTGGCAGATCACTTTTTATTAGTCATCCGAAAAACAAAGAGTGCAAAGAGGTAACCGCACTTTCTCTGTTGTTGCATAAATGCTGGATTTAAGTAGCTTTATATATCAGGCAGGCCATTTTAATGTTCTCTTAAAACACAGTTTGAGATGTTAGCTTTTTAACTTTTCATTGTTTGTTTTCTTGGATATGCATTTTATTGTACATTTTGCTGGCTTTAACTCTTTATTCTGTTTTGAATTACTAATTTTTAAATTGTACAAATAATGTTGAGTTGAGAATATTATTAGTTTTTAAAAAGGGGGAAAATGTGGTTGTTTTGCCAGCAGAAGTTCTTCAAAAACAGCTCAACAATATAACAATCTTTTTTTTCCCTGACTTTAACAGGAAAATATTGTAGTTGATTGAATGTAGCTGGGACAATATGAATGATCAGATTCACACCAAGTCAATGCAAACACCCCAGACTATCGTTAATCTACGGGTTTGTTTATCAGTGTAGGTCTATAACCTGATTGCTGAATGAGGCCGTTTCATCAAGCCTCCCTGAGGTCCTACATGTTCCTCTTATTTGAATCACACGCTGCTGATGTTTTCCCTCTTTTCAGCTCCTTTAACTTCCAGCCTGTTAGTTTATAACCACTGTGGCCACCTTTCACAGCGACTGGCTTCTCCTCTCAGTCTCCGCCCTGACCAGACACATCTCCTCTATTGCGCCGTGCAGCGAGTCAGCTCATTTAAAAAGTGAACAGAAACAATCAAGGATTATCTCAAATGAACTTCATTTACCTGCAGAGACTCATAAACACGGTGAGCAGCCCGGTTTTCTGTCAAAACACCCGCCATTTCCGCTGCGAAGCGTCTTCTACTTCTTCTTTTTCTGTGTCACAAAGCACCGAGGGATTTAGCGCCCCCTGGCGTCTCTCTTTCTTGCAGCTGTCTAGCAGCATCATGATGGACTGGACTGGAGTCTGGGACCGTGTGTGACCATATATCATTTGTGAGATCCTTCAGTTATTATATATTCAAAGTTAAGATTTATTTTCTGCTCTTTGTTTAAATGTTTCTGTTCTTTCAGAATCTGAATACTCAGCACAACAGCCATGATTGTGCACAATCATGGGGATTGATTTGGTTACAGCGCTCATAGCACAGACGTGGTGTATCACACTAGTCTGAAAGTGGCTTGGAAATTCCTAACGAGTCTTTGTAGACTGAAACTTGGATTAGGCTTTCATAAGACAGCGGTCATCCTTCCCCCAGCAACGAGATGTGATCGACTGACCTAACTGTTTGGACCATGCAACCATACAGTCATCCATTCTGAACCCCCATAGCTGTAGTTCTTGTTGAGGACTGTTCGTGTACAACAGAAAACATTTCTAAATTGCTTTTCATTCACACCTAGCCAACCAGAAATGCCACTTTTCTCCTTTATTGGAATAAATCTAAACAGGACAGTCTCATAGCCAGACCAAAATGTTTAGCAGCAACATAGAGATTTTTGAGCAGCTCTAATCTGATCAACTGGAAAACGGTACAGTTGTCAGTTCCTGCCTGGGTTAGTGTTTGGCTGCTGTTTTTTTATGTGATAGGTATTTATTTCAGACACACAAGTATATAATAAATGACAGTATATGTCCATGTAACATAAATTAAAACAGTCTGAAAAAGGCTGTATTTAGCAGAAGCAATAACCTTTTAATGCCCACCCTCCAAAGCCAATTTACAGAAAGCAAAAGATAAAAGGATGGCTACCTTTTATAATACATACCAACATAAGATTTTAGGAAAATAATTATTTTACAGTAATAACATTTTTTTTTTTAAAAAAAGGTAATACACCCAAGTCCAGCAGTAGACGGAGCTCTGTTCTGTGGCATATTTGGGTTGACCAGTCCTTATTCTTATAGTCCAAATTTTAACTATTCAGTCTGCAGGTCCAAATGTAGCCTAAACAAAGACTGACAGTCAGGCTTGGTTAGAACAAGCTCCAATCACATCTGGACATGTTAATGTGGAAGCTTTTTCATCTTTTAACCACATTGTTATTTAAACAGAAGGCAGCTCCATATTATCTGCATTTTGTTAAAGGCAAACACTGTAATTATAATGCCTGCATTTTAAATGTTTTTAAAAGATTTACATTTAATGTTTTTTATGTTTGTTTTTGTCTGTTTGTTTTGTGTGCGCTGCTGCCTTTCTTGCCCAGGTCACCCTTACGACAGAGGTCTTGATCTCAACTTGTTCTCGTCTGGTTAAATGAAGGTTTAATAATAAAAAAAAAAAATGAAAAATTGACCAGTTTGTGCAGACAAGGTAGTAACTTTGTCTGCAATGTTTAATATAAGCAGATGAAATATATAGTTGAACAGATCAGGCTCAGTATCTGGGAAGGAGCTGGTTCTTTTGTCTTTTGCTTGCCCCTAATTATTGCATAAAAAAACCTTTATGAATTGAATTAAATTTTATTTATATAGCACCAATTCACAACACGTCATGTCAAAGTACTTTACAAAGTCAAATTCAATTGACTCATACAGACCGATTGGTCAAAAGGTTCCTATCTAAGAAAACCCAGTGCATTGCATAAAGTCTTGACAAGCAGCATTCACTCCTCATGAAACAGCGTAGAGCCACAGGGACAGTCGTCTGCATTGTCGATGGCTTTGCAGCAAAGCCATACTCGCTTTGTGTGAACGGTCATCTGCCTCGGCCAACTGGGGTATAGAGAAGACAGAGCAGAGACGTAAAAAGCACAGAAGCACACGTTGATCCAGGAATCCTGAATGGCAGATGATCTGCCCCCCCTGGATGGTGCCACAGTTAACAGAACACCAGGTCAGGTGTACCTACTATAAAGAAAAAAAATACAGAGAACAAAAAGTTCAAAGTTGTAAATAACAGCCAACAATGCATAATTGGGGAACAGTAAGAGAACTCAGCAGAGTGAGAGAAATAGACTCTGATGTCCTCCAGTAGCCTAAGCCTATAGCAGCATAACTACAGAGGTAGCTCAGGGTAACATGAGCCACTCTAACTATACGCTTTGTCAAAAAGGAAAGTTTTAAGCCTATTGTTAAAAGTAGACAGGGTGTCGGCCTCACGGACCAAAACTGGGAGGTTTTTTTTCCACAGGAGAGGAGCCTGATAGCTAAAGAACGAGCTCTAAAGTGTTTACAGATTAATTAATAACACATCTATAAACTATTTTTTAGCGATACATAAGGGTATCCTTGTTGTAAAGTCGTACTAGAAAGGTAAATATAAAATATATTCAGCAAAAAAATTATTAGAAAAAGTAAAGATATGAAAGATATTTAGGGGGAAAAAAAATTTAAAGAATTGTGTTACAACCCAAAAGATGTTAGCACAGCACTAAATAGCTCTATGTTCAGCTCTTTTCATGTACATTAAGCTCTAACTCATTTGCTGCAGACGATGATCTGCATGCTGACTGCTGTTCTCCCCCCGGCCACTAAGTGGCACTAACGGTGGAAAGTAACAAACCCAAAGAAAACGTCCTGGTGACGTAATTTCCGGAATAATAAAAAACGTCGGAGGTACAAAGAATCGGACCGTAACGTTTCCACGCCGCGGGCAGCGCTGTAACGCCAGGGTGTCGCTCTGCTTTGTGTCTGGGCGCCAGAGGTGTCGGTGCGGAGTGAAGTTCTGCAGAACCGCCGCCGCCGGGATGAAGAGAAGCAGCTCGGAGAAAAGGCGCCATGTGGTGGCCTGGCTCAACAAGGCGGAGTGGGACCAGGTCCTGGACCACCTCTACTCCCAGGACGCCGCCCTGCAGAGGTTCGCTCTGCAGCGGGTCTCCGCCTGGAGGGGCAGGTACGCCCACAGCACGCCCGTGGCCGTGGACTGCACGGCCGAACTGGTGCGGTGCCAGGTGCTGGACCGGTCCGGCCAGCTGAGCGGGGACGACCTGGTCCTGCTTTACGGGGCGGCCCTGGTCCGCTTCGTGAACTTGATCACGGAGAAGCAGCAGGGGAGGAGAGCCCGGCCCCTGAGGCGGCTGGCCGGCAAGCTGAACATCCCGGAGTGGGTGGTGGACCTGAGGCACGACTTCACCCACAGGAAGCTGCCCACCCTCATGTGGTGTCGGAAGGGATGCAAGGTGGTTCTGGAGTGGCTGCAGCAGGAGTACTGGTCCAGGCAGCTGGGCGGGGGTCCCGATGAGGACTGGGAGTCGCAGTCGGACGGAGAGGATGATGACGCTGACGTGAAGCAGCAGGAGGGTGAGCTGATGGAGCGGCAGAGGGAGATGGAGGCCTACAAGGCCGCCCGCGACTTCCTGGTCTCCTACGAAAAGGAGCGCTACCAGAGCCTGGACGGCTCACAGGAGGACAAGTGGCTGTCTCCCTTCGCCGACATGAGCTGGTTGCTGGGGGACATCAAGCAGTTCTCCTTGGACTCCGCCGAGCTGCTGGTGGACGTGCTGCTGGAGGACGGGTTCCTGGTTCCGACCGCCGAGCAGCTGCAAACGCTGGGCTGTGACCCGTCCGAGGACTGCGGCCCCTCTGGACCCAGAGTCCCCCCGGTCTTCCTGCGGTTCTGGCTGCCGCTGCTGAAGGCGCTCAACTCGCCCTCCTTCATCCACCTGTTTCTGGGGAAGCTGCTGGCGGAGCTGAAGCTGGCGGCCGGCGGCCAGAGGGAGCGCCGCGCCTTCTACATCTCCGCCTGGGCCTCGGAGGCCGTCCTCTGCAACAGCAACCGCCACGAGTTCCGCTTCGAGAGCAAGACGCAGAGGAAGGCGCGCGTCAGGGAGCGCATCTTCCTCAACCGCATCCAGCTGCGCTGGCGGCAGCTGCTGACGGCGTGTCTGGACGCGCCCTGCGTCTACACGCCCCACCTGCTGCGGCTGATCCTGGAGGACATGGAGCCTCCGCTGCCCCAGGAGACCCAGCAGAAGCTGCTGCGGCTCTGCTGCATCTACACGCAGAGCCCCGGCCCGCAGCCCGGCCCGTCCGAGGAGCAGAAACATCAGCCCGTGTACACCGTGGAGAGCCTGCAGCGCAGCCGGCCGAGGCGCAGCTCCGAGCGGCCCGAGGCGTCCGCTGACCTCCGGGGGGCGGATGTTCTGGCGCAAAAGGCCACGGCGCTCAGAGGTTCTCCGTGGCAGGTGTGTCCCGATAAGGTCCCGTGGGAGGACTACCCCCTGGGAAAGGTTCCCGGACAGTCAGACGATCCGTCGTGCCTCATGGCGGAGACGTACTCGACGATGACGGTGTCCGAGGAGCCGGTGGAGCTGGAGGGCGGCAGGAGGCAGAGCGCCGCGGGGGTCTCCGGGCCCGCCAGAACCGCGGAAGGTCTCCTGTGGGGCCAGAGCGATTTCACCAGACTGAAATCTGGACTCAAGCTGTTCTGAGATGCGCTGGGAGCCATGGATGCTGCCTCCGTGTGCAGGATCATGGCCTGGTGGCTGCAGGCAGCAGTCCACTTGTTGGGACTGGATCTGAGGAACCGGTCCAGCTGTTGATGCGCATCTGTTTGCTGACCTGCCAATCAGAAGTCCTTCAGTAACAACCCGTCTTCACTATGAACAAGCTGGAATTATGTTATTCACGTTCAAAAGCCTCCAACTCTGACAGTTCCACAAATAACCTGATGGTATAAAGCTACAGCTAGCTCTAAATCCTGCATCGATCAGTGAAAACCAGCATGCTGCCAAACATGTCTTATGACACAGAAAGGAGCTGATGTAGCGCTCCTCTGAGTCCTCTAAGCTCCTCTGAGTCCTCTACATGCCTTCATGTTCAGAGAAAAGGCCCACTGCGTGCCCACCATGAACACGTTCTGCGTTCACTGACTTTAGTTGGTTTGTATTCAGTATTCAGGTTTAGTTAAAAACAGTTGGTTTGGTGTAGTTCATCGTTTTTTGTACACTGGAATAAATGTTGGCTTTTTTTCTACAGAAACTGTCAGACTGAATGTTTGTGAGCTGAACGGCCATTAAAGGAAAACAGCGTACTGCTGCCTGGTTGGTAGACAGACCTCTGAATGTGGCAGCAGGACACAGGCTGCTGAATTTAATCCAACGACAGGAGCAGAAAGAAGGAAAAGCACATTAGATGTTATGGAAAAACAGTTATTAACACAAAGGGGATGGATATTAAACAAAAAAAATACATATGGATAAGAAGCTTCTTAACTCAAAGAAGTATTAGTTTTAAAACAGGAAGAGGATTAAGCTCCTGCAGGCCGTATATTTAGTCCAGCGTCATGACTAATGAGGTTTTTGGTAATTTAAATAAATCTGAGTGTCTCTGACTGAGTCAGAGATGATGGTGTTTGGAAGAGGGGAGGAGTTAAAGAGTGAATTGTAGCAAAGCTGTAAGAGGCATCGCAGAACGTTTAAATTCTGAGTCTGGTCCTCCAAAACAGAAGTTATTGTCATCACACAGAAAAAAAATCACCGTCTTTTCTAACATATAGAAATGAACTATAAAGACTTGTTTTAAATGGTCAGGGATCTGGTTTGATAACAGGCATAACACAACAGGATGTTGAATATATTAAGATGCTTGAGGGATGGAGAATGTGGTCCAGATGCCTGATCTCTAATCAGATCAGTTTATGATTAGAGATAATCACGGGTCAGTGTCCAAGACACAACTCAGGAAATTAGACACATTTCAGTATCGAGCTTTAAGACTGCCGTAGAGCCATGAAAACATCTCCTGTTCCTGGGGTTCAGGTTGAGACGAGTGACCAGCCAGTGAAACTCAGGATGTGACACGTAGCATTAACTGAGCACATCTCAAAGGACAGAGGAAACCACAGAGCATATACTGATCTTCAGTTATGTCAGGAAAAGCAAAAGATGCTTGTTTTGGTTGGATGAGTCAGAATAAGTCAACAGAGATAGGAAAAAGTGACGCCATCAGCAGTCCCACTGTAGCTCTTCCACCATAGAACCCTGGACCAACTCACTGGTCAAAGGAATGGGGCTGGAGGAATTTACAGAAAACAAGCATTCAGAACAAAGTATTAGATAACGCTGTGGGTGAATCCTTTGTTATTCCCCATTTAAATAGTATCAATGAAAAAGTGGCGCTTAATTTAGCAGTTTTAGAGGAGAAATAATAGCCATTCTGATTAAACTGACCAGAGGAAGTTAGAATGGGAGGGCTTTAGATTATTCATAATAGAGCAGCAGGTGTTCAGCAGGCTGTATGAACTTAGACTCATGACACTATATTAGCAATAACTCACTCTGTTTTCAGGATAAAAATAAATGGTACAGCTTTCAAATGTACAAAATGTGCTGCAAAGGAAGCTTTTGTAGATTTGAATCTGAGAATGAGTAAAAAAAAAGTTAAGACTGTGTTTAAGTTGTATTTAAAGGAAGTGACAGGAACCATGGGATAGAGCATGGTAGATATTCATGTTCAAAAGCAAATGGGAATTCATTTGGATGAATAGTGGATAAAGAGGAAGGAATCTATATATGACTAAGAAAAGGTTGAAGAAAAATAAAGAACAGTGAGATTACTTATTTCTAACACAGAGAGTGCATTTAGTCAACTGAAGCCTGCTTATGCATAAAGCCAAACAAGAGGGAAGAACAGAATCATGTTTATGGACAAATTGGGAATGCAAACTGGGGGTTAAAGTTTCAGCTGAGAAAACGTTTTTCACTCACTAATGTATTGGGGGGGTTAAAAGTGTTCCTTTTTTAAAGATATTTCAAGACACAGGAGCCACTATGGAGAAAAGGTTATGATAAGGTGTTTAACAGGAATGGAATGGGGGTCCCTTCAGTCCCTTCAACAAATCATGTTATTAATTCAGTCAGGTCTAAATTATGATAGCATATGGTTCAGATGCAAAATCCCAGTTAGCAAACCTGGATGTGGTCCAAACATGGGCTTTAGGAGATTACTTGGGAGCAGTTAAAACTAGTCTTATTTGTGCTTCACAGGCTGAATCAGGAGAGCTGCCTTTGTGGCACTGACAATAAAAAAACCTGTTTATTAATGTATTGCTGGATTCATCTCAAAGGGCATAATGAGAACTTTCTAGTCAAGATGTGAATGGTGTTGGTGGTAAAGAATCTACAAATAGTTTCGGGTGGATTGGTGACATGGCTCGAGATTTAAAGTTACATGATGAATTTTATTCCAGCAGTGTTGTGGCCTGTAACAGCAGGATTGTTGAATCCATAACTGTAGATATGTTCTCATCAGGTTCTGAAAAAAGAAACAAAACAACTGACATTCGCCAAGATCTTTACAATCATATCAAAACTAAATACCGTGATTATTTGCAATCTTTTGTACATGTTTCAAATGACCCAAATACAGAAGCTAGTAGTGAATCAGTTGTGGTTCTATGATTTTACATTAGGTTTGCAAAAAAGACTCATCTGAGTCTTTATGAGCAGAACTGTGTGCAATATTACTGGCTTCAGAACGGTCAGAGGAAGTAAGTTCAGATAATAATCATCTACTGTGATTCATATGCCTGATTAGGTATTTAAAAAACATCAGAATATTGTCTCGATGCAATCTGCGGGTTACATGGGAAACTTTTTGGCCAATCTGTCTGCATGATTTGATTGAATTTGACTTTGTAAAGTATCTTAAAATGACGTGTTGTAAATTGGCGCAATATAAAAGATTTTCACTCACTTAATGTTATGTGCAAAAAACAAGAAAAAAAAAAGAAAACAACACCATAGTAATAATGTCTCAAATTCTCAACGTGTAGGAATATGAAAGAGCAGATAAGATGGCAAAGGAAAAAAACTGAATAAAATAATAGAGATACAATTTTTTTCAAAAGTATAGTTTGGAAGGACACCATAAAACAGGTGATGTGATCAAAAGGAAGATCACATTCAGAATAAGGTTGAGATTACAAGAACCAACAGAAATAGAAGAAATACTATAATACAATATTGTACTCGGATAATACTTCCTAGAACAATAAAAAGTGGGCACTGTGACATAAGCGCCACTCTTGGAATCAAAGGGAAGCATAACTGATTTTTCTAATCAGTGTGGTGTTGAGGAAACGGTGGTATATTCATGGGATGTAGGAAATATGAGAATCATTCAGAAAATTGTGGAGTACTGGGCAACCGAATTAATGATATAAAATTTCAAGTAGATATAGTTGAAGGGGAAAAAATGTTTTTCAGTTTTTGAAGAATATTGGTCTTGATTGGCCTGTACTAAACATCTAACCCAGAAGATGGCGGTAATGTGACAAATTGGACGCAAACTTCCACAAAACCCCACAGCACACGAAGAAGAAGAAGAACGAAGTTGCGCTGTTCGGTGACCAAAAGTGCCCGCCTTGCACTAGTCGTAGCTATGCTCGGTTTGGAAAAATAAGACAAAACGCTTTCGGCTGCCGACACAGTTTCCCTACTTGACTTTTGTGGAGACTTCTGTGTGTGCTTGAATCAGGACGGTAAGTATCTTAGTGAAGAATATAGATAGTGCGCCATAAGTCCTTTGTACTGTAGCTCATGTGCTGGCTAACTCAGGCCGACGCAGAAAAGGATGTAGTCGTTAATTACTGACATTAATTTGCTTCACAATCTGGCTGCCGGTAACCTGTCGCTGTTCGGCCCGTATAGTGGCCAGTATAACCGAGCTAATGTTACATCGCCTGTGTTTTCTAAGCAACTCGGTGCTAACGGAAGTGCGGTGAAGCTAGTTAGGCCTCTTTAGCTAAAAAGGCCCAAACCGACCACAAAGTTGATACTAAATATATGTATTGCATGTTGATATTCAGGTTTTTTTTTTTTTTTTACAAAGCTATCTTTAACTTACAGTTTTTAAAGTAAGTTGACTACTTATACAATGGGAAGCTAACAGAGTTAGCAGCAGCGTTGGTAAAACGTTTAGAGGAAGTGCGTCAGCTGCATCACGTGACCGTGTTATCGCACAGGCTGGGAGGCGTTCAGGCTACATCTAGCGTCGGAAATTCCATGCTAGATCTATTCTCTATCCGTCTTTCCCGTTTTTTTAAAGGAAGGGTGGTGAAACACAAACTGGTTTATCCAAAATAATATTTGATTCAGGGGATTTTTAAAAAACATGGAGAAAATCTTTTTTTCATACAGAAAAGAGTTTTCCAGTAAAGTTTTCTATTGTTAGTGTATAATCATGTAACTTACTGATTGAAAATTGTCTCTCATTCATAACTACTTAAGCCGAAAGGTATTTGCAGGATTTAACCGTCCAATTTTATGTTTCCATAGGTGTGGATTCGCAAGATCCCCTCCGTTCAAAGTCTTGGCGATCTAGTTGTCACGACACAATGATCACAAGAAGAAGAAGCCGTGCCACGGAGATGCCGTCAGTAGAGGTTGAGGAGGTGAATGTGGAGGAAAGTGTGCGAGATCTCCCCAGCCCGTCTGAAGTGTTTCTTCCCGATGACACGGATCCTGCAGGGATTGAGCTAGATGACCTGTTTGAAGATCTAAGATGGACTCTAGAAAAAGATGTTTCCTCGCCGCTGTTTGGGGTTGACCTCGCCGATCTGGAAGCCTACGATGTCCAGACCCAAAACTCTGGGTTCGACGTTTCTTCCTGCTCATCTCCAGAGAGGACGTCGTCTGGCTCAAGGCGGAAAACCCGACAGAATCAGTCCAACCACGTCGTCAACAAAAATGCCATCGCGGCCAGAATGAATCGGCTGAAAAAGAAGGAGTACGTCAGCAGCCTGGAGAAACAGGTTGGCGTCCTGTCGTCGGAGAACACCCTGCTCAAACAAGACAATTGTCAGTTGACTAAGCGAGTTGAAGAATTGGAGGATGAAACCAGGTACCTGAGGGCTGTGCTGGCCAATGAGAGCATGTTAGGCCAGCTCTTGTCCAGGCTGAGCGGTGTGAATGGGATGAAATTATCTTCCTCGCTTTTCCAGGGGCCTCACTCTAACGACCATGACTATGCGTTGCCCAGGAAACGGGTGAAGGTGGAGGAGAAGGAGACGTCTGGTGGCGTGTGCCTGCATGTAGACAAGAACCACGTCTCAGTGGAGTTCTGCACAAAGTGTGCAGAGAGCGCGAGCACGTCGCTCAAAATGTAGGGTCAAGTACTTGTTTTCTGATATTGTGACTCTGTACTGAGCCTTAAGGGGATGGAGGAGGCCTGAAATGCTTAGAACGGCCTCAGAGCTGCAGACTGTGCATGATGTGATGTTTGTGTGATGATGATGATGATGGGATGAAAACACGTTACTGCTAAACCTTGTTGACAGTTTCTTCTAGGTAATGGTTGCTCCGCCGTGGGGGATGAGTGGCTTTCTGAACACCTTTTCCTGCTTGGCGCCATGGTAAGGAATAGATAAAAAAAAATAAAATAAATAAAAAACAAGTTTTCACGGGCTTCAGCACCCAGTTGCAACATTAGTACTTTTACATACTACACGTTCCCAATTAATGGATCTTGAGCCCTTGGCTCACTTTTTTGTTTTTGTTTTGTCATTAAAAAAATGACTTGATGATTGTTAAGTTAGTTTTTTTTTTTTTGTTAGTGCTTGTATTAAAGTAATGGTGAAGGTCCACAAAGAGTGATCCTAAAATCTATGAAATTGTAAAATTATTGATCCTAAAAGGATAAAATAAAACAATCTCTAAAATCTTCTACCAAAATCTGTCATTAGAACTAAATCTCTTTGTGAACCAGCACCTGTGTACTGAAGATTCCATTTATTTAGCGCCACCTTTTTTCTTTATGCTAAAGTTCTGCCGATGGGAGGTGACGAAGCTGGACACGCAGCTGCAACGTGGCCTGGTATTTTTTTAAAGGTAGTATCGGTAACCAATGGTATATGTAATACAAACTTTCCCCACATTCTGCAACATCTGTAGCTGTCCATCGTATCAGCACAGCTCCTTCAGCACTCGGAGCAATACTGTAAATACTTGTGTATTGAAATGTACATTAAAAAACAACAACTCATTAACAGTTAAGTTTTTATCACATTTAAGAAAATGTGAATGTTTAATTCTGAATATATTTTCTTTGGAAGAAAATGCTCTGAGAATTGTTGGACAAATAAATCATGTTCTCTGTTTGTGAAATACCAAATATCTGCTGAGTCCTGTTGTGTGCTGTTGATATTAATGCTTCTTTTTTCTCTCTCTAAACAGCAAGCTCTGCCGATAAAGGTCTAAACTTTTCCAGAACATTGGGTCAAGTGTGGTAAAGGTTGTCAGAACAGATGACAAAGTCCTCATTAGATGGGATTATAAGGCACAGATCAGGAAACATTAACTCCATTAATCACCTATTTCAGCTCATTTAGCGTTTGGGTTCATTTTATTTTATGGGGAGGGGCCAGAAAATCATCAAAATCTATTCCTGCCACCATCAGTTACCCCTCCCACTGTTGCTCTTCAGTTGATTGCTTCCTGTTGGGCTTAGATGGAATGAGATCTGATCCAGCAGCATTCACAGCCAAGTGCGTGATTCAGTCGTTAAACAGAAATCTCATTTAACCAGTTTAGTATGATATTTTTAAAGTCTGTTAAGACCTAATTTATTAAGTTTCAAACAGCAAGTTTTGTTTCAACATTTCAGTCGTAGGCCTCTGATCTGAGATCAGATGGAGGAACTCAGCTAAAAGCAGTGAAACGGCATTTACAGCATTTAAGGTTAGCCTTACCTGAGGAACGTTTAAGAAGCGAGTCAGAGGTGGGTTCATGGGTTCAGCAGAGCGTGTTGAGCGCACCTCTGAGAACCGTTCAGTGAAGCCTTTAACTGACGTTCATATTAAAGTTAACAGCAGCGAGGCGTGGCTGAGGCGCCTCTTCAGCGTAAAGCTTCGTTCTTAGTTATTATTGGTGCTGGCTTTGGTTTGGCCCATAAATCAAATGAAACTTGGAGCGTGTCACAAGTGACGCGTAACTGGTGTCATGCAAAGTGTTAGTAGCAGCACAGGTACCAAAACTGGTTTGGTGGGAAAACCACTTATAATGGCTTAGTTTAAAGTTTGAGTCAACTTTATTTGGCCATGATTATGTGAGCGTTGACTTCAGTTATGTTCACAGCATGCAGTCATTAGGTATAAATAAATGAGCAGCAGTATGTAGATGTTCTGTTTGGAATATGAAATAAGGAAGCTTGTGGTGGTGCAAATCAGTTTTGTTTGCCTAAATGACTACCTGACCCAGACTGGGAGGTGTTTATCGTGTTCATCAGAGAGAGATGGTTCTGTAGTGTTGAGCTCAGGGTAAAACTAATCTGTGCAGGGTGTGGGGGGTCTGCAGAGATGTGAGCTACCCTTTCCTGACACTAGAGCTCTGGCCTCTGCAGACAGAATTATTATTAGTTTGGACCTGTTCTGTCCCTGGTTGTGGGGTTTGGCTCCTTCACTAAACAGGGCGGTGTAGAAGAAGAGCAGAAGGTTGAGCTGGAGTTGCTGCAGGAAGTGCAGACGGTGTCTGTGGGAGGTCCAGCTCTAGTCCTGGGACAGGGTGGTTCCAGTCTGAGGAACCAGAAGTGATCCACAGCATATATACGGTTGTTGGGGGAGGGGAGTCGGTGTGGGTGGTGGTCTCCAGCAGTCCACCATCCTCCCGCTGCATTCAATGAGGACTTTGTCGCTGGTGTGGTCAGGTGGTTGACCACACCAGTGGACCAGCCTCATCCCCATCCTGCAGCAGACCGTGGTGTCCACAGAGTTCAGCAGTTTCTCAGACAGGTGGAGTTCTTGGTGTACAGGGAGAGGAGCAGTGGGGGGAAGCCACCCCTGGGGGGCGCCGGTGCTTAAGGTTCTAGTCCAGTAAAAGAGGTTCACACTGACTGCAGTAATTGTTGATGGTGCAGCAGCTTGTATAAACCATATAAATCCTGTTTTCCTTCTCGCCCTTATGTGTTTTGTACAATTGTAGTAAAACATTTAGATGTCTGCATACATCTAAATCAAATAATTTGGTCATTAGCTGAGCTAGACTGTTGAGCAGGTAGCAGCCATTTTTTAGATTTGTGATGTTAGATAGCATCTGGTTAAGGCCTTTCAGAGGGGCGCTATCATAGAGAAGCGTTCTGCGCCTCTTTATATTCCTCATTAATGTGTTGCTCCAGTCAATGGGACAGGAGTCACCAAGGGCATAAAGACATCTGTGATGCACACAGATTTATGTTGCTGAGGATCCCTAAAGGTTGGATGGACTTTAGCTTGTATTCCACTGCTGAGTCTTTATCCAGTTGAGCAAATATTTGGATCAAACATTTCCCGGTAAACTAATGTTCCAGGAACACTGAGGGAGTTCTTGCAAGAGGAAAAGATGCAAGTAACAGAAACTTTATCATGTTACATTTTTACTAATGAAGGCAAACCAGTCAACATTACTGAAAGGAAAAAAAATACATCCAGGTTTTTCCTTTTGAACAAAGATTGAGTCTTTCCCTCCTTCCAACCAGTCTTCCTGTCCAAAATGTGCAGATTGCTGCTATGGGAAGTTTTTCTCAGTGAGATGTAGCTGAACTGAACTAATAAAGCGGCGTTTCAGGGTTATGCCACCTATTTGACTCTCAGTGGTGTCTGCTAAATTCAGGAGGCTTATTGTCCATATTCTGATGCATTTCAAACCTCACCTCTCGAGTGTTGGGATCTCTACGATGGAGAAGCAACACAGCTGGTAAAAAGGAGGCCCAACGCAGAAGGTCCATCTAGCCCAGGGATGTCAAACTCATTTCAATATGGGGCAACTTAGCCATCATGAAGTCATTAAAAGGGCCGCTACACCTCTATAGATAATACTTTTGATTTCATAAGTTCATCCCAGTTCATGTTAAAATATTTAAAAAAATGAACAGTAACAATAGTAGCACCCTTAGGCCCAGTTTATACAATTTATCTGAATTTTTTTTATTTATACTGGGTTGAGTTACACTTTAAATATTCTGCATCACTTTTCTCTTTTTGGACATTTCTGGGTTATTTCAATGTGTTGTGGGCAACTGACATCAAGTGGCAGGATGCTGTTACTACACAGTAAAAACAACATTCACCAGAGGAGGCACAGTTTCAGCCACTTTATACACTATGCCTCTACTTTATGACATTATATGCCTTTTCTTGGCTCTTGAGGGCAGGATAAATTGCCTTGAGTTTGACACGTGATCTAGCCTGAGTGGACACTCCTAGCCATGATCTGCAGACTGAGTAGAGCCTTTTGATTGAAGTGAAATAATTCAAGAAATGAGAAGTTAGCTACCTTCTTAAGCTTTTAGGACAGGATCTATAACATCCTCCTGAACCAGCAGCAGATGTGATAAAACCGCAGCGTTACAGGCCGTCTTTAAGTAAAATGGAACATAGCTGTTTGCTTAATTAAAAGAACATACCAGGGCCAAGGCTGACATGCTCTATCTAACTCCTTCCTTGCTATGTCAGATTTTGCTCCAACCTTTGCTTTATAGACGAGACCTCTGTATAGTTACAGTTTCTTACAAAATTTTCCTTTACATGTTGGGCGAATATTTAAAACAAACCCTGAGCCAGTTTAATACTCCCAGAAATCTGCAATAAGCCCAACTTAACTAACCTTTCTCTGCTACACACTTGGGGTCTTTTTCCCCCTTAATTTGGATTCACCTCGAAAAAATAAGATTACATAGCTGGATCGTTCTGAATCATACAGGAACTGAAGCTGACGCGAGAGCAACATTTAATTGTTGGTTGATCTACTTTATAGTGTTTACAGCTAAAATGAGCTGGCACAGGTTCAGACACTTTGGTATTTAAATGGAGTTCAGTGGTCTCACTTCAGAAACAGTGCAATATACTTTATTACAGCTGAATCTGCAGTAAATAAAAAAAAAAAAAAGCTTTAGTTACGGTACAAGCTCTAAAAATACTTTTTCATGGAATCGTGTCACTGCTGGACAGTTTGTGTGCTAACATTTGCTTTTGTCCAATAACCCAAATTCTTTTATTTTACATTCTAGTCACATTTAGGAACATTAGTTAGAAAAAAAAAGTCTGAAATAGAAAAACTATTAAAATCAGAAGAGTGAATTGACTACAAAAATTCCAATAACCATTGTGTCTTGCCATTTGAGGTTAAGAAAGTTACAATTACCAAAATAATTTCTCTACTTATAAATAATGTGGGAAAGCCCAGGAGAGAATGGGTTGGTTTGGTAAACTTTTTAAAGATTAATCTACAACCTTTAGGTTAACTAGAGCCTCATTTGTGGATCCATGTTAAGGAAACTGCTTTCAGGCGAAATATCAGGGAGAGAATTATGGACCTTAACAAGACTTTTTCATTTTCAGCAGAATATCAATAACCTGAATGGGCCATGTTAAGGATATGCTTATAAAGCTTTTTCATACAACAGACATGACAACAAAGCATAAGGGCAAGAATGTAAAAATCAATTAAGAATGACACTGACTAGAAAGCAGGGGGATGAAACTGGCAAAAAGCAAGTGGAAAATTTGGGTGGCATGTTAAGTCTGTCATGGCTGATCTGAGACAGCTTCATATTTTGAAAGGTAATACAAAAAAAGGTTGCTATTCAACAACGCTGTTAAGCTCAGCCTCTAACCTGTCTGCTTCTCCATGTGCAGTACAGTGGTCACTTCAGTGAGGCTCAGGAATTACCTTTCCAAATGCTCAGAGGAACTGGTGTAGAAGGAAGAAGGTGCTCCAGACGGATCTGGCTCCAACATGCAGTTGGACATCACAGAGAAACAATTAAAAGCATCCTGCCAGAACATTAGTAGAGGTCCCTTAGGCCCATTTATGTTGGAAATTATATGGCACATTATATGGCAATCACATATGAGAGAAATGCTAGGAAACTTTTTGTGTAGTTTCTCTTTGGAATAAAGAAATCTCTGAAGCAGTCAGAATTGAATCAGCTGACCTCTTACATTTCTACAGAACAGGACTGGATCCTACCCAGACTTTTCTCTCATGCTTCATCCCTAGTTTAAAACCCAGCTAGTTGTCCCATGGATTCTCCAAAGAAACAGCTCCACAGTTCAAGTGCATTAAAACAACATTCACAACTTTTGAATCAGAAGAGCCCAAAAAGGAGCTTGTAAATTTCACCCTCGTGAAGGGATGGACATCATTTCTTAACTAAATGACAAAAGAAATGCATTGTGGGAAGATACGTCTTCTCTAATTGAAAAAAGGAATCAAACTGCTTGTCAATGTACAAGTCTTTGGGTGTACATGTCTCCAGACTTATAGAGTGGGGCCTAAATATGGAGGAGGCAATGCATTGTTACAATATATTGGAGGGCGTACTAAAGTTTGGCAATACACGGCCTTTTTTGATCGGTCTGAAACTATAAAATGATTACCTTTAGTGCTGGGACTGGAAGACGAAAAGAGAAAGGCAGGAGTGGAGCTATTCCCAACACATCTTCTCTCTATGGCCACCCAGGGGACGTACTTCTGGATCCTTCCTGCCAATAAACCAAAGCTCTAGTCTACTGTTCGCAGCCCAGCTATAGTGCTGAAAAGATGGCAAACCAAATCCATCCCATAATTTGGATTTACATAGATTAGCTTCTGATGTTCTCTGACCTTTCATGTTGCATAATATACCAGTTTTCTGCATTTAACAAGAATCATTGTGAATCAAAATAAAACAAAGAACGAATGCAATAGTAAGACACATTTATTGAGTCATAAAACATTAACAGTTCAAGCAAAAAATGAAACCCACACAAACAAAACAATACGAGAGCACAGAACAAAGAAATAAAAGCAGACCATGAGTCGTTCACAGAGCCAGCATTGGAAGACAAGAGAAATTACATTTTGAGGGTCCCGGAATAATGATTGAAAAAAAGGTTTATGCAAAAAGATACTTTGAATATTATAGAAATGTTCCACCAAATGTTGGCAAGGAAGGAGAGTGGAACTCAAATATGACTTCTCACCAGGGCCTGACTGGAGGGTTCTCGTCATTGATACTTCACAGCAATATATTTTTCCTGCCAGCACAGTTAAAAAAAAGAAGTAGGAAAAAAAAAAACTTGAACAGATTTTTGCCCACTGCAGCAGTTCTACGTCTACTAGAAGTATTAGGAAGGGTCCCTGGTTAATAAGTGGCTTTAAAAGTCACCTGTAATCACTGCTTTCATCTCTGCCAGCCCAAAAAACGCTTTAGTCGTGAAGTTTATGTGGGGCTGGAGGGAACTAGATATTCATTTTCAAGATCTCTTGTCCCTGCAGAGCAGCTTTTATTAGAAAATAGGGATCATATTTATCTGTGACAGGACGGCCCACAGTAAGCAGGACAGAGACTGATCAGGATGACTGTACCTCTGCTTCTCTGGATGGAAAAGAAGAGAATAGCTCTCCAAACATTCCTTGTAATTTCAAGTGTTTTGGGGGGACATATTTAAACCCATAAGGTTTATAGATTTCCTGCAACAAGTGTAAAATAAAAGTAAGGCAAGAAAAAGAAATGAACTGTCCTACATGTGAGTAAAAGCTTTAAGTAGGCGCTGATGTGCTGCTTCACATTAAGAATAAAGTTTTTGCAGTTCCAACTTTTCAGTATGTGACTTTTTTCCCATTCGTTATTCTGTTCCATCACGGTAAAGGATGCTAGTATGTATGCTGTAAAATGTGACCTCTGGAGAGCAGTGGTTTAGGTACAGGCTTGCAGTTTCACAATTACACCAGACCAGACAGTCTAGTACGTAAAGTCCAGCAGACATCCAGGTATGGGATGGTAGGGATTGATGGGAGGTTTGACAGACCTTACTGGTCACCACAGATTTTTTTTGTGTCAATAATTACAGGTGGAGTGTATTAAAAAACTTCTGTTTACATCTAATGGTAAAGATTAGTATTAAAAATAGGGCTGCAATACAGGTAGATCTAAAAAAAAAAAAAAAAAGGGAATATTGTGAAAAACGTCACTATTTTCTGTCACTCATTTCAGGAAGTGAATTGATATACAGATGAATCACATATACAGTGAAATGCACTGTTCAAAAATAAAAAATGAAAGTAAAAAAATAAATTAATTAAACGGTGTATAACATCCAGTCAGTTTAGCAAATGAAGAAGTGATCTGTTCAGGTAAGTTGTAGAGGAGGTTTAGTCAGTGTCGTTCTGGTGTTAATAACATTAACTAAAGGGGCAACCCCTTACAGGAATGGTTCTGAAGGTGGAGGCTACAGACATTATTTCTTTGTGGCTTTTCAGTAGTTTTGCATCTGACCAGGGTCAGCATGGCTGCTGAAAGCATGAGGCAACACCTGGACACTACAGGCTCTGTCTTAAGCTGTTGAGGTGAATTTCCCAAAGATGCTGAAGAACCACGGCTTTCTTAAAGGGCCAACGGATTGATCCTCGTTGTAAGGCAACATCCTCCATCCTTCAGTGGCTCAGAGTGTCCTTCTTCTTCTGCTCCAGTGACTCAACGTCTGCCCCAAGGAAACAACCACAATCTTTCTTAAGCTGCCCTTTTCATTCTCTTTTTCAGCAGCTGGGCTCAGCATTATGCCCATCCTACTGTCCGCTTAATGTTTGCTGATTGGTCAGATTTTACTGCATTACCTTCTTTGGCCTTCCAGACCTCAGAGGTGATCATTTCTTTAGGATTGACAGCTTTGCTCCTTCTGGACATAAACTCTGAGGCATGCTTTTGGTGCCCGGCATCTCTTATGTTGTTTTGGTTAAGTTCCATACTTTCATCGGAGTTCTCTCCCTCATCCAACCTTGAGCTATATGTTTATATCACAACTTGTTCCTACTGCAGAGCACACTGCATTAGAATAGAAAACTCATTACAGACATTTTCAATGTTTACAGACATGCAAAATGATTACAGATTTCATATTCTCAATCATCTGATTCTTTAATATACGACTGGTTTCCTTCTGCAAAAGAAAAAAAAAGAATTAGCAGAACATAGTGAACAAAGCAGGCTTCATTTTAGGCAGCCAAATTTCTCTAATCCTGAGGATTTCAATATTTTTATTAATTTCTCCATGAAAACATGGAATGACCTCATCTTATTTTGACACTGTTTACCCCTTTAGGTTTTATCTCCATAAAGCCTCACTGCCTTCACCACACATTATTCAGATAAGTGAAACTTTGCAAACAAACAGGAATTCTTCCTATCTTCGACATCATATTTGACAAATAATACTTTATAGAACCGCCTTTCATTGGTGGCTGCAAGTGTTTTGGGGGGAGTCTCGACCAGCTTTCACATTAGAGACAGAAAAACTTCTGTCTCTAATGTGTCTAATTCTAATTCTGTGTCTTTGCAAAATGGCTCAAGCTCCATCAGACTGTCTGAGTTTAAACATATACATAATACCAGGGCCTTTTCTGTTTGTTGTATTATAAAACAAAAACACGACAAAAACATTATTTTCTGCTGCCACAGGTTGATTGGTTGGAGGATGCTTTTCATTTACATATTCCATTTTTATCCAGAAGTTGAAATTATCAAAAATATTTGGGAAACTTAACATACAGGTCAGAGAATTCAAAGTTACAAGTGTTAGAAATCCTATTTAGCTGCCTTGCATATAAACTTGGTGAAGGTGCAACATTGTTTTTGTACCTCTGAAAATGTGCACCTCAGCTCACTGGGAGCTCCACTGCACTGCTTCTCTTTCTAGTAGTTTATGTTTAAAGAAATATCAGTGCCTAAACACCTGATATCTCAGGAATCACACTAGCTGTTTGCACTAAGTAGCGCTGCAATACAGACAATTAGTTCATATTGTAATTGCAAATGAGTGAAAAAGCAAAGAACAAACGGTTCTGGTTGCAGGTTGAGATCTAAACCCTTGCTTGTTTATTAAGGTCGTGTTATGATGTACCTCTATCCCCAGTCTCAAATGTTTTGCAGCCTCTAGCAGGTTTTCTCCAAGAGCCGCCTTATACTTAAGTCCATCTTTATTCCTATTGACTTGACCAGTTTCCTTTTTGATGCTAAAACAAGTTCCAACATGCTGAACAAACTTAATGTAAAGCTGCAAGGAAAAGACAAAACTGTGATCAATATGATAAGCACGGTTAATGCTTTCAAAATAAAGATGCAGCACCTGTCCTCAAAGTTGCAGCGCGGTGATTTGGCAAACTTTCAGAATGTTGCATCAGAGCTGGACATGCACGAAGACGCCTGAGCAACTTGACTGCAGGGTACACCGAGCAGATTGAGAACTGTCTGTCAGACGCTTTCAAGACTTTGCTTTACTGGAGCCAGTTGTTACTTTCATGAGCATCCCTTTTCAGGAGGAAGCTGAGGTGGATTCCCTTGCATTAAGATTTAAAACGCTGTCTCACCTGAACTCGTCCAGTGTTGAGAATGACATTTTGACTCTGCAAGCTGACATTGAGCTGAGGTCCAGGGCTCATGGACAGTTCCAGAACTTACTATCCATCCAACCATTTTCTGACCCGCTTAATCCCTCATGGGGTCGCGGGGGTTGCTGGTGCCTATCTCCAGCGTTCACCAGCTAGAGCTTACTAACAGAGGGAAAATACCCCAACGTGAGGAAATGGGCCACCTCCCTGACTGCATTATTTACTTCCACCTATTAATGCCAATCAGCCTTTTCCCACATGAAGATAATTAAGTCAAAATACCGCTCTAGCATGACTGATGATCACCTGGAAGTGTGCTTGAGTTTGGCTAGCAGCAGCTACTGCCCGTGGCCTTGGCTGATGTCATTAAGAGCCAGTCACTGGAGTCAGGTATTACAGTGGTGGGCAGCCGGCTGGGCTTGTTTGTTTTCATAAAGCTGGTTGCTTGTTTCTCTCACAAGAACTGGCAACACTAGTTCCAGCCCACACTCCTTTTCTTTAAGGTGCTGCTGCCTGGGCACAGAGGGATATAATGTTCCTCTTAATGCTGTGTAAAAGTTAAAATTTAAAAGCAATTTCCCCTGAACTAAAACAGCTATCCCCTCAAACATACAGCGCTGCACACATTTGCCGTGCACCATGTGCGTGAGTCTTTTGTCTGAAGATGAGTGACAGCAGTTAGCAGCTACCGTTAGCTTTCTCTCATTTCCTTTTCCACCATTGGTTTAATGGTAGTGAAGCTAATAATCTGTGGAATATGAGTTAGTGAAGCTAACTTATTGGTTAGCTGTGCCCACCACTGCAAGCTGTTGTATCACATGTCAACAGGGGCAACATGTGCCAGTCTGATGTTAAGTGTTATAACAGATTGCAACAAGTGTCCTGTCTTAGGAGTCAAAAGGAGAGGCACTGACATCAGGGGCCGAGGTCCCGAGACAGTTTTTTCCCGGCCTGTATTGTTGGGCTTTGAAAATTTTGGTGGAGGTTGGTTCGATGCCCTGTAAATTTTCAAATACTAACTCCCTTTGATGTTTGCCGAAGAAAAAAAAGCAAACAAACTGACTGGACGTCTCCCCCCAGACTCATAGCGACCCTGAGCCGTCCAGCACACTGTGGCTACATAAAGCGAGAATCAACACCCCCCACAAAACTAACGATGACTGCTCCATTAGTTAGACTCATTTACATTGCAGCATGGATTGATTGCAGCGTAGTTTACTGGATCCTCTCTTCCTGTGCTCCAGACGCAGGGGATATAAATACTGTCGGGGATAACTTTGGCACGACAGTCAGAACTGCATTCAGAACTTATCTCACCAGCCTGACCTAGATCCACGCTGTCTGCTTCTCACATAAGTCACATGTTTATCTGTACATTTGTAAAGCTGAGAGGCAATCGGAACACTCAGCGTTATGTTGTTCTGAGCTCTGTAGATCCTAGGCTAGCTACTCTGTGAAAACTAATTATGCCAGTTTTGGTGTGCTCTGTTCATTACCTAGATAACCTCTCAAAGCAAGTGGTTCAACTGGATTTTATTTAGGAGTATTTATCATGTTCTGGCCTGTCTTCTTGCTGCCATATTCATCCTGCACCTCTCCAGTCAAGATTATCTGATGCCCCTTTGAGCAGCCTCCCTTGGCGGCTCCTTCCCTTGCTTATTTACATATATATACCAGACTTCAGCAAGCAGGCAGTGTCAGAGTATTGAAAGCATTGTGCCAGTAGATGCCCAGCATTTTTTCCTGCCATCTTGCCGATCACCTCCTCCAGCAAGCACCAGTTTCTCTTTTGATTAATAAACTTTTTAAAGCGTGTGTGACTGCATATCGGGTTTTCCGTTTTGTCTGATAGGTGACAGTATCAGAGTAAAAGGGGCTGGATATAACTGCATGTAACACCTTTCAGATTTTATTTTGGAAAATACATGAAAGGTATCACAGAGATGGAGGTGAACCTTGCTAGGGGTTGAGATGCATCTCTGTTCCATCACAGAGCCTGGCATTGGGACATCCATGTCTTCACTGTGTAACAGATCCCAGATGCCTTAGAACCCAGACAAGCTGATGTCGCCACTGGATAAGGTTTAAATGGTAAACACACCAAAGCGCTTTACACTAAATTCAGTCATTCTCACACACACACACACACACACACACACACACACACACACACACACACACACACACACACACACACACACACACACACACACACACACACACACGTTCACTGTGTGTCCTGAGGAAGACTGACAGAAGCGAGGTTGCCATCCAATCAGCACCACCTGACTACCAACGGCAGGCGGAGTGGGTCGGTTACAGGACAACCTCCCTGGTTTTGCTGGCGTTTAAATAAACTTATTTTTTTTGCACAAATCTGCAATGCCAAACTTGGCAAAGAGTTGCTCAATGAGACTGCAAAACAGATTAACACACAGGAAAAATGTTCCCTTAACTTATTTCTAAAATAAAATTCAATTCAAGAATCACATGCAACATAAAAATGTTTCTATGGTTTCAACATTTTCAGATATAGATCAGTCACACTTGAATGTTTAAAGTCATCAAACACATTAATATCAGACAAAGATAATCTGGGTAAATACAAAATGCAGTGATCAAATGATGATTTCATTTAAGTAGGACAAAAGCTATCCACCTGGCCCTATCTCACAATATAACTACTCCCTTGTTAAACAGTTAATTAACCATGATTAACCACCTTTTTAGTTAAGATTGATAGTTTGACCCAGGCCAGATTACTAACTGGTCTATAGAAGGAGCATCAGCTTTATTTACCACGTTTATGCACACAAACAAAGAATTTGACTTTGCTTCCTTTGCTGTGGATCAAAACATCCATCCATCCATTTTCTAACATGCCTATAATTTGTGGGGTCGCGAGGGGTGCTGGTGTTTATCTCCACAATCACTGGGCGAGAGGCGGGGTACACCCTGGACAGGTCACCAGTCTGTCACAGGGCAGATCAAAACATTTTACATATAAATATACAAGAAGGGTAGTAATGTTTTTTGTGACTATGTATATATACACAGTGTTTTTACAAAAGAGAAATACATGGTTGAATTAGTGCAAATATGTGGTGCATCGATCTGGGTGCTCTAACTGTAAAGTGTTCATTAGTGAGTGGGTCTTCTCTAACACAAGCACCATCAGCACCAACGACCCGTAGGGATGTGTTCTCCCTCTGTACACAAATGACTGCATCTGAGCAGATCCATTTGTAAAACCCAAGTTTGCAGATGATACAGCTGTCATTGGTCAGATCAAGAAAAGTGATGACTCTGCATACAAAGTTGCAGATCATCTGGTCCACTAATGCCACCTGGAGCTCAACCTATTCAAGACAGTTGTGATTCTGGTTGATTTATGAAAACCCCCCACCCACCGAGAAGTAGCAGTTATTCCATTTTGTTAGCTAAGGGGCGGACATTAGCCAAGGAACTGAGGCCCACAGCCAAACCAAAATAAACGTGGCAGCGCAGGAGAATGTACACGAAGCTGCTGCTGTCACATCTGTTTGGTCAGAATTCACCATTGTCACGAGTGCAACTATCCAAATAAGTGTGTCTTGACTTGCTTTACTTGTTGTGGTTTCTCATGGCGTGATTGGTAGGCTTTGGTAGGTCGCACTAGGTATCGCGTTGCCCAATCAGCTCAGTCCCTCCTTTCCCTGAGTAGGTCATGTGGAGAATGGCGAGTGCTACACATTATCGATCTGGTTGGCCAGGATAGCGCACATTCCCCTTTGCCAAAGCTAGCCGCCAACAGAGATCTAAGCAAAGTTAAGGTCAGTGAAAGGACTGCCTGGTGTTTAGTCATTACTCTCTGGTGACTGCCTCATGGTGGCGGACAGCAGAGTAAACATGCAAAATATAGAGCGGGAAGTACAGTGGTTGCCAACCACTGCCCATCTTGGACGTAAATCACATTAAGAGAACGTGTCTTAAAAGATCCCAAAAAGAAACACGTCACCTAAAGAAACTTAAGAACAAATGAGAAACAAAGACCGTGAGATCCATCAGTCTGAACAGGGTTACAAACCTATTTGTAACCCTATCATGAATGGAGGAAAAATGGAATTCCCATGAGTGGGGGGGGCTACCATAATTACTCCAAGAGTGCACTGACAAACATAAAAGCACAGCAGGCCTCAGCTGCTGCGGTTAAGGTTAATATTCTGGATTAAGCTAAACAAAACAAAACAACAACTTGTGGATTCACAAAGAACACGATTTCAACAGTCAAACGTGAGCTCTCCAGGGTCTGGACAACTTGACCTAATTTATTAAACTATAAATTCAGCTCTGCCAGAAATTTCTGGCCATCAGTTTGTGACTTTAAACTTAAGCACACTTGGGTTATACAACAGCTCAATGATGTAAAAAACAAACAACGCAGTCACCTCTGATTGGATTAGAAGAAGTCAGGACTTAAATCTGACAGAGATGCTTTGTCCGGACCTTAAACATGGCATTGGAGCAATGCTGCGAAGATACCAGGGTTAACGTTTTCCACAGCAAGGTGAAAGACTCACTGCCAGTCATCACAAACTCTGGATTGGAGATTTTGTTGCAAAGGTTAGCAAAAGCTGTTGTTAGGCTGAGAGGCAGTTTGTTTTTCACTCTAGGCTAGATCATCTTCAATATATTTTCCCTTAATATAAATAAAATATCATAATTTTATAACGGCTTTTTGTATTTACACAGGTTATCTTCTTCAGCTATTATCATTTATTTGATTCTAAGAAACATTTAAGTGTGACAATAAAGCTGAGACTGAGCAAATTCTTTTTCACAGCACTGTATCTTTCCAGGGCAAGACACGAGACTGAACAAACAACACAAGACCAAACAGAGTTTGTCAAAGTTATTATTGTAGAATACTTTGATGGATTTTTTTTCTTTCATACAGACAAAAGGTGTTGGACTTATTTCCCATTAAATTCTCTTAGATTTCAATACAGATTTAGTCTACAGTATACAGGTGTGTTCTTTCTCATATATAGATATTTATTCGCTTAAATAACAGGCAGGTAACTCTTTAATATATTCAATAGTCTTTAGATTTTTTTTTTTGTTTCGCTTTTGTTTTTTTACTTTTTTTGGTCTTTTTAAATGTCATTTCAGCACAGTTAAGGCTGTATTTTCTGTCTGCCGAACAACACTGCGCTGTGCAAGAAGGGGGACCGTTCTACACAGAATATTTACAGCGTTATGTATAATGAGTAATGTAAAACCTTAACTCTGACCCCGCGTACCATGGCAGTAAACACTGGTGGCAGATCTAAGAGAGCAGCCTGAACAATGCGAGGACGCAGAGCACTTCTGCGGACTCTAGCTCTGCGCCACGCCTCCTCTTCCTCTGCAGGGTCCCCCCGTTTTGTCAGATCCCTCGGGTCATAATGAGGTACGTGTTTGTCTCCGGGTTCTCTATTTACAGAGTTGGTGTCTCTGGTCTTGACAGACTTGAAGTTTCTCAGTGCCTCTGCACACCTCAGAGGGCTGCTCAGCGGACAGAAAACACAGCCCTCAGAATATGCTCAGGAGAATGTGCAACCGTCTTTTTCCATCAGTGGGAGCACCGGTGGAGAAAAATTAATAATAGTAATAATAATAATAATATTAATCATAATAATAATAATATACAAGCGCTTCCATGTTGTTGTTCCTCTCTTTACGAAAAGCAATAGGAATTAGAGAAAGAAAAACGAAAGATAAATAAAAAAAGTGTAACAGGAACATAGTACCTGTAAATCATAGATGCACATGTGCACATTTGGGCGATCTGTACAGTTGTGGTGCGGTTGTACACTTTATAATTTCATCAAATATATTCCTTTTCACATTGTGTTTTGCCTTCTGTGACTCTGTCCCCCAACATCCGGTGGTAACGTGGCTGGATGGGCGTGTGGATCGATGGGCGGACAGACAGGCCTGGAGCTGCACAGTCAAATCTACACCACTGCACATTCTCCCCATCAATCGGCGCGCGCACGTTTCCTGTAGAGCACTGATGTCGCTGTGCTCAGAGGCGCTGGAACAGATTCAACTCCAAAGGGATGTAATTATGTGTGTGTGTTTCTGCGCGAGAGGTAAAGAGGAAGAAAGCAGATGTGGAGAGATAATAGCACACAGAAGTGACAGTAGCCTAAATGATTTACCAACACAGAGTGACAATAATGATACCAAATGCATGCTTCAAAACAGACGGACCAATACAGAGTCACCACCCGCTGCTCCGACGGGTCAGGTGACGATGATGAAGATGAGCATTGAAGAAGACAAGAGTTCTTTACAGGTAAGGGTGTTCCCAGAGAGCGCTGCAAACATCCTGAAACACAACAGGCAGGACAGACGTGTGACTGGCTGTGTCTGAGTGTGCTGACATGGCAGTCTGTTGCATATTGTCTGCCTCGCACTGGAGGAGGGATCAGTTCAGGGGAGTCACTGGAAGCGGGAAGCGAAGGGAGGAACGTTATGGAATGCTTAGAGGGTTTGCATTGTTCAGCAAAGTCCCGCTCCGAGGCAACATGAAATAAGCTGTTTACCCACACCGTGTTCCATATAGGGCTGTGTGTGTGTGTGTGTGTGTGTGTGTGTGTGTGTGTGTGTGTGTGTGTGTGTGTGTGGGTGTGGGGACCTCAACGTCTTGCATGGAATGCTGTGCGGCAGGCGTAGTTGGGGTGTTAACAGGTGACGGTGCCACATACTCTGCACCGGTACTTGCGTAGGCGTCTGTCTGATGATTGGCTTGGTGTTCAGATGAGCCCTTTCACTCTGGGTTAACAGAAAAGAGCCGTGCAGGAAAAGATTTGCTTTAATGCAGAAAGTTGGATAAGAGCATTGAGCAGGAGGTCAGTTTATTCAGCATGACCTGGCAAAGCAAACCTAGGAACACTTTGGAATTTATCCGGTTAAAGATTAAAGTATAGAGGGTGGAATCTGGTTAGGGTTATGAAACTGAACAGAGTGCTGGGTGCCTTGGTTCCCTCCCTAATGTCTTTATTTTCAGAAGACTGCGATGTGAGTGTGCAGAAGCAGTTATTTTACTACCGGCTTCGTTTCTTTTTAAAATGATGCTAACATTTTAAATGTAACATATTTTTTGATGCTTTTCATTTCAGCGTCGTTTTATTATCCGCATCAGAGTAGTTGATTTTACTTTGAATTTAAATCCCACATAAACAATCATTCATGCTTCATTCATGGTGCCATCTTTCAGCAGAAAGCCTAGGAAAATTAATGTCAAGAAAAATATATAGTTTTTCTTTATGCGCCTGGTGTTTGTGGGTATTTACAGTTTACATCACAAATCCTTTAGTCCAACTTTCGGCAGGAAAGCTTTTTTTTTTTTCTTTTTATGAGTTTGCTGTAACGAACGTGACGTTTTGAAGATGAGGGACTGCAGAAGAATGTGACACATGAGCTCTCAATGGTGGTACCTGATAGAACTGAGCGAGCTTTGGGCCTTAAGATAAAAGTGGACACTGACTTTGGGTTAGGGCCTGACGTGCCTCGGTAGCAGAGGGAGCGCTTTAACTTCCCTCCTGTGGAAAACAACGGGGTTAAACATCCAACAGATCAAATCCAACAACGCATCAGAGCCAAGGGAGCGAAGTAAGTACAAGTGAGTCTTAAAGGGACATCGCCTGTGCATCGTGCATGTTGAATGGCGTCTTAAAGGGTTAATGCTTCACTAGCGATCAGCTTTTTTTCTAAAAGAAAAAAAGTCCTCTCACATACGACCGTCGACAAAAATGGGCAGAAGGGGGAGAACATAAAGTGATCAAAGGAGGAACACCAAGAGAGAAGATCATGGAACGTAAGATAAATACTTAGATGTGAGCAGGGACCTGGGAGGAGATTCTATGTGACTAATGAGCTGGATGTATACATAGATATATCCCACAGACTGTGATCATGATGGAGAGCAGGTCATGTGGACTTGGAGTGGCGTTCAGCTACTGGACTCAAGGAATGGTGATGATGAGCAGGAAGAGTTCAGCGTTGGTGGGGATAATCCTGTCCTGCTTCCCAACCATTGAAATGTTCATGTGCTGCGTGTGATACCCCCGCCTTTTACTTCTGCAGCCATTCAGTTTACTAGTAGAGTGAAATAAATAGCGCTTTGCGTTGCGATCTCTGTTCTTGTCAGGTTTTTTGTTTCTTTTCGTTAGAAGAGACAAGACAGTACACGCACACACACAGACTGAGAAACGGAAGGGCGAATGAAATCTGTAAAGTAAGGAAAACGAACGAACACCAGCATGAGGCCAAAGAAACGCAGCAGAGATGGAAGTGACTGAGGTCTAGGTAAAGCTTTAACAGAGCGCATCACATATATTGCAAGCAGAGCGGTGGCCTTAGAGCGGCTGTAAGCCAGAGAGGTGCGGGGGGGGGGGGGGGGGGGGGGGGCGGGTAAGTAGGTGGCAACGACACTACGAATGAACACTGTTAGAATCAAAGTGAGTCAGCCCCCAAAGTCCCATGGCCAGGTGTGTAGAAGCATTTATGGGGTTTCTGGGTGTCCCAACCCCATCCACCCCCACCCCCCCCAACCCAACCACCTTCCCTCCCCATCCCAACCTTTGTTGAGGATGACGCAGTGAGTGTGATAAGGTTGGGCGGGGCTTGGCGGGGTTGAGAGGAGTGGAGGTGGAAAACCAACTGAGCGAGCTGGAGCAGGGAAGAGGGAGAAAAAGTTGTTCTCAGAGAGGAGCAAGCAGAAGTCTCCAGCAGTTCTCCCCTCCCTCACCTACCCCTCTGTCCTCTTTCCTGTCAGCTTGTCTTGAGGGAGACTGGATGAAAATGTCACTGTGTGTTCTCAGCCCTCTCTCGTGCTAAACTCTTCCCCCTCTTCCTCAAGATTTCTCCCAGACCCAGTTATAAGGAAGTCTCCACGCAGAAGAGATGTGCCGGGTGGGGGGCCGGAGGTTTCACGGGCCTGTGCCTGCCGTGATGGTTGTGGTGATGTTTGTGATGGAGGCTCTGGTTGTCAGGGGACATTTTGTTGGTGCTGTTTTTGTTGCTGTAGGTGACTGGTGAGCTGCTGCTGCTGCTGCTGCTGTTGTTGTTGTTGTTTCGGTTGCACGGGGTCACTGGAAGGCTGTACTGGCGATAGGGCCGGGTTGGCCTGGCGCGGGGCGGGGGCTGGACTGGAGGAGGTGGCGGCTTGCGGAGGGCGGGGTGCAGGTGCTGGTATCTGCTGAGCTCGGATTCGTCATCCACGTCGGTGTCGTCGATCAGCGGGATGTTATGGATGAGGTCGTTGATGAGGAACTCTGGGTGGGCCATGAAGTTGTGGATGGAGTTACGGGATTCTGGCTTCTCCCGGCCCTCGTACAGCGAGCTACGGAATGCTTTCACCACTCGCATCTGCCAAGGCACAGAAAGATGAGGGGAAGACCACAAGAGAAAAAAAAGGACAAAGTCAGATAGAGGAACTGGAGGAAAGAGGCAGGGGAAACCCAGAGACAGACCGAATTGTATCCTCCAGAAGACAGGAAGTGGAAAACTGACAGATGGACACTCAGGACCAGGTGGATACAGTTAGGCAATGATCAGAACATTTTTCCAATTTATTTAATCTGATTTCAAATAACCTCACGGGAATTTACAAAACACATGGAACATCTTTTAGGAATTGGACTTATTATTGTGAGTCCATGTCAGTAAAGCTTTTATAGTCAGGAATGCATGTAGCATGGTTGCCAAAGTAATTTCAATGTTCCCAAAAATGGAGACATCTTAAGATGGCAAATACTATTATATTTAGCTTTATTTGGCATTAAAATGAAGTTAAAACACTGTTCCCCAGGCGTACTTATCTGTGACTTGGTTTATGGACAGGAGTTAGCTCTGACAGAAATACAGGATATTATATAACCATTAGCAATAACTATTTCTTGAAGTTAACTTATCAACAGCCACACCAAAATGGCATTAAAGTTTATTTAGTCATCCTCAATCCCTATATAAATGAACCTCTATCCACAATAATTAACTGGTTAAAAACAGGTATGTTAACTTTTATTATTGTTTGGTTTATAGAAGTAGTTTTTCAACATCTAACATGTGAAATCCGCAGTTAAATCTTAAAACTTTGAGTAGCATATCAACCAGTGCAATGAATAAAATTTTATTTGGTGACAAGCCAATCAGCAAGTGATTATTTCTGACCAGTCAGAAGGTTGTAGGATAAATAAAAAAATCTCATGTTTCAATCAGCTTAATCAAATCTAAAGATTCCTCTGTCTTTCTCTCCGTAAACATCAACAAATTATATTTTCTTTGATGCACTGAAATAAACAAAATAAAATAAAATCAGATAAAGTTTATGCCCATATGTTTTGATGTATTGGAACAATTTTATGATCCCTACATTATCTTTTGGATTTGATCAAGTAAATTACATAAAGTAACATGCGGAGCATCTTGTAATTCATGAACTGAGACAAAACTGGAATCTGGAAACATTTCAATCTAAAACTAGAAAGCTCACATAACGACAGCAAGTTTTAAATCCAAACCTTTTCACGTGGCTCAAACATACTAACTATGATTTGACTGTGTGACGGACAAGAAGCTGGCGTTGTTACTAACAAACATTAGCTGGTGTGTTGTTAGCTGCAGCCAGAAGAATACAGCTCACTGATATAGGATATGACCTTTAGGAGGACAATGACACTATGATAACTTTCACTAAAGCCCTTTTATTTATTTCTAATGTTAATGTGTCAAAGGTACAGGATGCCAGTGGCTATGCTGCCTTTAACGTGTCTTTGAAGTTGGCCATTGGATCAAGGCACAACGCGAGGCGAATGAACGCTACCTGCTACACGTAAAAACAATGAGATTTGATAGTTATTCAGGTGTCGATTGGTCTAAATAAAAGCGGATTGCCTATTTCTCTTCGATGTATTTTCTTAAACACTAAATGATCATGTAGATAAACAGAGCTTGTACAATGTGTGCCATCGGTTTAATGAGATACAACCAGTCTAATAACCAGGGTACACCTGCATCTTTCACTGTTTTCTACGGGAGGCAGCCATATTGGATCCTAAACTTGGCTTTACAAAATCTCTATTTCAGCCTCTATGATGAAATAGAGGCTGAAATAAAAATAATAAAATAAAATGTGCAGGATAATTGGATAATAATAACCTTTTCAAATCAAGGTTGGCAACTTTTCATGAAACCAGATAATATAAATGTAGATAGATAACAAAGAGCTTTGGAATTTAGTTTTTTTAGTTTGTTTTTGGAGATGGTTTTATAATTTGGAAATAATATTTATGAAACACACAGAAACTAAGCAAATCTGGTGTCCTGAATTGCAATGTGAGGTTTAAGTGTCCTTATAAAGGCAACATAACTTGAATAATGTAGAAAATCATCATGATTCTGTTTAAACAGAACATGTTCCTTTTGTTTTGCATGTTATCAATAAGTTAAACTCTACAGGTGGACACTTCCCAACATGCGTACGCTAATAACTGTAACCTTGACAGGAGGGATATGTTGACCTCCTGAATGCCAACACAACATCCACCTGATCTCGTGTCTCAGCAGTGCCAAAAAGTGAAAATAAATGGTGTTTCAAAATTAGTTGAGTGATGATACGTTTGTCAGTTCTCACACATCAGTCAGACACCAAGGAACAGAATGACTCAGTTGCCACTATCACAAATAACGCAGAAGCTTCATACACGCATGGGCAATGTGTGTTAGTGTGTGTGTTGGGGTGGTAATACAGTCACATCACTTCATCATACGCATGCACAAAGAGATGGTTGTTAGGCACAAATGGAGTAAAAGCAGCATGGTCAGTGTGTTAGTTTACGTAGAGTGAAGAAAGAAAACTGGCAGGAACCTATAGCTGTGACTACACACACATCAAGAGCACAGAAAGAAGCATGCTGCAGTAGAGAGTAAACCAGAAGCTGAGGTCTCCACATTTTAACGCTCAGTGGCTGATGTCTGCATGCATCATACAGTTGTCTGTCATTTGGGCTGTTTGGTAAAGAAAGCTGGTTCAAACACGCAAAACACATCGCGAGCCAAACAGTGAGTGAGTCAGTTAGGCAGTCAGCGTCTTAATTTGCACACACACACACATGCATATGTGCAAAATGTTCTGCAGCCATGCAAGAAGTGAGAAACAGAGGAGAGCAGAGTGACTAAAATGATGATGTCGATGATGAGGTTGCTGCAGGATAGTAAAGAAATGTAAATATACTGCAAAACAGAAGAGTGACATCACGGAGAGTCGGCAGGTGAGAAGAGCGTGTGATTGGTTAGATCACTAGAGAGAGAAGGTGACTGGTTCAGAGGCCAGAGTGCAGCTTGGGTGTCAGCCCTGTCACATACAGAGGCAGCCAGGTCATGCTGAATCAGAGCTGTGTCACCACACACACACACACACACACACACACAGACACACACACACACACACAGACACACACACACACACACACACACACACACACACACGCACACGCACGCACACACACAGCCCAGAACGACTTCCACGAGTATACTTTAAGGTGGGTTATGCAGTTTATGGTGTCTGCGTGCAGGAACACATTCCTTTGCCATGGCAGTTTGGTCCATGCAACCATCCCTCAAACCCAAACAGAGGAAAAGAAGCAGCATGAGCTGAAAAGAAATAAAGACAGTTCAGTGCAAATATACAGACAGGCAGAGGCAGGCAGAACCCTACATAGAGACACTTTGGCCAAAGGTGCTCTAAATAGATGAAGCTTTATGTTGACTGCAACACTGACAGGAGTCCATACTGTGATTATGAGAGGTGGATGGTCAGACAGCTGAATGGAGATCAGTTGGTCATACTGCAAGAAGTCTCTATATATGACTCTGGCTCATGGATACCGACAGACAGACAGACAGACAGACAGACAGACAGACAGACAGACAGACGGTCAAGCAGTAGGTTCAGTGCTTATCTGTTTTTCCAAAGAGCCTTTCGGACGATAGAAAAACACCTCATGCAGACTGATAAGGGTTTAGGATTTTACTTTCTCACTTCTTAAACGTTCGCTTATTTTCAATTGGTCTTTATGGAAAGAGTAAACTTTCGAGTATATGACGCCCAAAATGTGACCAAATAGGTCTGAAGGCCAGAGGACTGCTGTGTTATGTATTTCTCTCACACTTCTCCTTTTCTCTCCCTCTCTCCCTGTTGGCTCTTTCAGCAGTGCATGATGGAGAAACAACGATGGTTGAAGTTCGAGGAGGAAACAGGCTCTGCAACGTGAGAGACTGCTGTGTGGAAAAACAAGAACTGCAACACAAATACAGGGAAAAGCTTTGAGGTAGATGACTGGTTAATGGTGCTAGTTTCCCACAGTTTCAGGAGGGAATGACTGAGCTGTAATCCACAGAAGAACCTTCCTCCATTCCCTGCGTATTCTCCTCATGCTTCCCTGCTAAAGATGGACTTCAGTTTATCTGATCTCAACATCTTATTCCCTCACCTTCTTTCGTGTCGAAGGCAAACTGCAGTCGAAAATGAAGGGACAGGATTTATAGATCAGTTCTAAAGATCCAAAGGGATCACAACAACACGTATGTAGATGGGAACCTATAAATAGTCTACCTTTTATCAGTACCTGCATTAAAAGTTAGCATTTTGCCTCCCAACCAACTAATATCAACGAAACCATGCAGTCCACAAGGCTGAGGGTTTGAATGTTGTCTTAACTAATGGTAATATATATGAAAAATGATACAAGATAAATGAAATATTTTCCAGTTCTTGTTTTTTCCCTGGTGCTTATTTATAATGCTGTTCATTAAGGTTCTGCTCTGCTTTGCACCCGGTCCTGCTGATTACTTTAGTTATTTTGCTGATGCCCGTCCTTTCTCTATTGCACATCTGTCTATCCATGTACTTTTCCTCATCATTACATTGTCCGTCTGTATGTGGTTCCTCGTCAATTCCAAGCAAGGGGACGGCACTTCTAGTTTAGCAAAAAGCTACATGTTTGCTAAGTGATATTCAGCCAAGAGGTCCTTTTAAATGTGACATGCTAAGTTCACTGTGTATAAAGGTTTTTACCAAATCAAGATGCAAACAAAGAAATACAGCAGAGTCCACAGAAGACAACATCCAGGAAGACATTTCTGTATCAGATACTTTGTGACAGGTGATGGTTTAGTGCTGGATATACATAAAACCACACCAGAGCTGCATTGTTTTCAAACAAGGTTGGGCCTTGTCAAATTCTTTCAGGGTTTTCTATAAATTTAACAAATGTTTTAGAAGGTAAAATTCTGAAGGCTTAGCTTTAAATAGCTAAAAAAAAAATCATATGTGAAATGTTGAGTGCCTCCTTTAGTTATCCTTCCAGATTTGACTCCCACAAAGAGAAATCAAAGCAGAATGAATATTTGACTGATTGTTCCTTTTAGGAGCTGAAGATAACTTAATATTTACTATCTCAAAAGCCCGAACTATACAGGTTTGTCTGCTATTTCTCCATTACAAGTTACAGTAGTGCAAAGTGCATCACAGCATGGGATTAATTTCCACTGTTGATGACACTCAGCTATATTTATCCATAAATCCTGATGAATCCAATCAATTACTTCAACTACAGACATCTTGATGACATCAAAACCTGGATGACTTCAAAACCTGACTTTTATGCTTTTAAATTCTGACAAGACAGAAGTTGTCATATTTGGCCCGGAGTCCTTAAAAAGTTACCTTCATAATCAATCATCTAATCTGAATGGCATTAAACAGACCTCTGGTGATAAAGTAAAAAATCTTGGTGTTATTTTTGACCAGGACATGTCATTTAAATCCCATATTAAAAAAGCTTCCAGGGTTTCATTTTATCACCTCCGGAATATTGCAAAAATTATAAATATTTTGTCCAGGTGTGATGCTAAAGAACTAGTCCATGCATTTGTTACTTCAAGGCTGGAGTATTGTAATTCTTTACTATTAGGAGGTCCACTAAATGCAGCTTAAAGCCTTTAGCTGATCCAAAAGGCTGCAGCAAGAGAGCGATCAATGTGTGCCTTTGTGTCTCTGCTGTTGTCTCTAACCCCCAGTCAGTCGAGGCAGATGACCGTTCACACTGGTTCTGGTTCTGCTGGAGGTTTTCCTCCCTGATAAAGGGGAGTTTTCCTCTCCACTGTCACTTCATGCATGCTCAGTATGAGGGATTGCTGCAAAACCATCAACAATGCAGACGACTGTCCCTGTGGCTTTACTCTCTTTCAGGAGGAGTCAACGCTGTTTGTCAAGACTTGATGCAACCTGCTGGGATTCCTTAGAGAGGAAACCTTTTGACCAATTTGTATGATTTGATTGAATTTGACTTTAATCGCCTTGAGATAACGTGTTATGAATTAGCACTATGTAAATAAAATTTAATTTAATCACTCTCTCCTACCCACTCCATATGATGTCTGCATATTCCCGTTCATATCCACAACGAATCTAAAATAGTTTCAAGGTTGTAAAAAATATAATGTCCTACCATAACAAAGGAAGCAACAAGGGTGACAGGATATAAGCTTGGCATTTATAGTTACTTTAGTTGTACGCAATAATTTTGATCTGTTTTAACTCTAATGCAAAGAGCATCAAAAACAGCTGATATTTTGGGTCTCTTATAGACTAAGACAGATAACTCATATGTTATAAACAGGTAGCACTAGCAGAATATTAATTCTTTTGAATATAAAAAGGATTCACATTTAATTGTAACTGGCTCTATGAGTCCTACTGCAACCATTTTACAACAGTTAGCACATATCCAGAGACAGAAACCCTGAGCTAACTTACTAGGATGATTAACAACCACAGACACCATTTTAGTCTTAGTTAAGTCACCTTGCAAAAAAAAAAAAACCCACGGGCAACTTGAAATAAAGGGCGTGTGGTATGAAGTAACAACCAACACAAATTCCAACAGTAATAATGCAGTTATTACTATGCTCCATTCCTAAAGGCTTTAAAATAACAATACAACAAGAAAAGTTCATTTTGAAGTTTTGCAGATGACTTTCAGCTTGATCAGCCTTGACGGTGACCGGAAGTTTGGAAACTCCAAACGTGGGATCTTTTTCTGTTCAGTGAGTGCAGCATACCATTGACCTAAGTGGTCACTCTCAAAACAACACTTTTCACAGGGTCTCTGTACATTCTCAGACATCCATGATATGATTATCCTAAATGCTTAGGTAGAACGCAAGAGGATATTTTGTCTTGTTTCTTAAAATTGTTTGACTTATAAGAAAACTTGTTTGACTTATAAGAAAACTTTTTAGTTCTTAGCAAAGGTTAGATGTAACATATTTTTAGGTTTTAGTCAAGGCAATCACACTAATAGCTTTTCTGGATTAATCTTATTTTTTACATTATTAATTTTATTTCTATTTCCTGTAATTAGCTAATAGTTTAATGTTTATTAAATCTGTATACCTGCTTGGAAAACAGCTGGAAATTCAATTTCCCTCATGGAGCCATCTGAAAGGGATCTATACAGTGAAGTGTAACTCTAAGCATCATTAAAGTTGACAGTGGGCGACAGTGGCACAGGAGTTGGAACTCGGTTCGTTCTCCTGGTACAATGACCATCTCAGTCGTTGGGTCCTTGGGCAAGACACTTCACCCGAATTGCCTGGTTGTGGTGGTCAGAGATCCCGGTAGCGCCGAAGTATGGCAGCCTCGCCTCTGTCAGTCTGCCCCAGGGCAGCTGTGGCTACTGGCATAGCTCACCACCGTCTGGGTGTTAATGTGTGTGAATATAGTGCTTTGGGGTCGTCGGACGAGTTAAAAAGCTAAACACTGCTGCACTGTATGTGTAAGATGAAACATCTTCCCTGTAGCAGGGTACCAGGACAGTGCTGAGCTACTAGTGAACAACTTCATGAATGGATTTCCAGAACCTTCCACCTTAAAACCACACTCAGCAAACTGGCAAAGGAGGGGCTCCAGGTTGCTGAAAGGTGGTGATTGCTAACAGAATTAACACAGTGAAGCTGGCAGAGGGGTTGTCTGTGTCGACAGAGCCGGAGGGGAGAGGGGGATGGGGTCGCACAGAATCCAACCAACAGGTTCTGATCCCCTCATCTGACCGGGGAAGTTACCGTCCTGGAAGTTCTGGATAAGAACCAAACAGAATTCTCTCTGCTCTGCTGGAGCTCAACCTGTCCAGCTTGCCTCCTCTTTCCACTGCAAACGTTGCCACGGTGACAGCACCTGCCTCTAACAACGTCCAGGGTCCGATAGAAAGCAGCAGCTCAAACACATCATCTTCATCATCGTTGCTTCCTTGTATGATTCAGCTCCCTCATGAACCAGCAACCGAGACGTAGAAACTGAGCTATGCTGAGATCTGCCGGCGAGTGTCGTCCAATGAGGCTGCGCCGCTGACTGACCACGCCCCCTCAGTGGAGCACCAGCTGTCCGAACAGCCTCTGCTGCCGCCGTGCCGTATCGACATAAAACCGTCTGATGTGTAGCTGGCTGCATATTTATTAGACGTAGAATCTGCACCAAATATACCTTAAAGAACCAAATAAACAACTTTTACAACTTTTTTTGGCAGTCAGCTGATCTGTTAATGATTTTGTAATTCTTTAGGTTGCTTTCCAGTCTTGTTGTTCAGCTCAGTGTTGTGACAGCTAGGGGATATATTAGTTTTATTGGGGGTCTTCTGATTGGAGGTTGGTTCTCTGCACAGGAAGTTCTGCCACGATTCTGCTGTTCATGCTGGGTTTTTAAGTCTACTGCTGTGGACCCACGTCAGCCAGAACCTCCCATGTTCAGTAGCCCAACAATGAATAACCAGAACTGTAAAGCTTTACTTTATGTTTCCCTTTGAAGGTACTGAATTTGAGTTTCTTATGTTTGCTGTTTTATTTACTTTTAAACAAAGTATTTAATTTGTGTTTAACTGGATTATCTTAGTTTTGAAGCTTTATTCCTGTCTTGACTTTATTTAACATGCTGTGCTTTATACATGTTTAAGTTCTGTCCTCAGAGGCCGCTGAGCGTCCAACAAACACTGGTCAACTTGAAATGTTTTATTTGATTGAAAAGAGACAGATGTTCTGATTCCGATGTGAAGTTTTGATTTACATCTGGTCCCACTGTGGTATTGTCATTGTGTACAGATCTACTAAACAAATATAAATAAAGGCAGTGGCTTAAATAATAATAATAATAATAAAAAAAAAAAACTTGAGCCACCTATTCTGTTTCGTGTTTATTTTTTATGTTCAGCGTAGATGGCTTCCTTAACTCCTCTCTCAAACCACCTGTGTTCCTGGTCCAAACTGTCTACATTGCCATCTTCAAAAAGCTGTCCCTTGTCCCTGAAGTCTAACTGCTTAGTTCTGACCCAATGAGCTGGCTTTAATGTGCTTGTGCTTAAGTGTTTTATCCTTAGAGTGAACCAGACTATGTCTGAGACTGTTGTGTTATGAAAATCTCCCTTTTAGTTTCTTTGATACTCCAGTCACAAATGGATTGACAATTTTCTTCCATCTCTTATTTTCTATTTCACTGGACCAAATCAAGTGTTTTCTTGAAATCCTGAACGCCAAACATAAGCCCGGTTTGGGTAACCACAGGATGGAAGGGCTGTCTTGATGTTCTTGTGTTCCTTGTTCTTTTACATTCTTTGTGGACCTGTTTGACCTGATACAGCACAGTTATGATGACTGAATGTTTCTGTTCCAGCGGGCAGTGAGGTTCAAAATGTAGGTACTGGTCCGTGGATTTTCTGTAGGATTACGTGTGGAGGCTTCTGGCTCTCTCAATGTACATGATTTGTCCAGTATAGCTATGCATTCAAACAGCTCCTCTGGAACCAGGTTCTGGTTCCAAAGTTTGCAGGCAACATCTGTCAAGTTCTGTATGTGATACTACCAGCTGGGCTAAAATAGCAGCAAGGGGTTTAGTTGTGCTGTACATAATAAAGTTTACAGTGCTGATGACTGGTCTCAGTACTGTTCCATCTTTGTATCTATGTGAGACCAAATATGCATCCAGTGGCCTCACCAGGGTATAATCTGTTTTAGCAAACTTGATAAATCACTTTGTGTTCTTTGTAGACCAACAATCACCTTTTGTAGGTGACTGAGTCCCACTTCAGTGCTTGAAAGGTAGCAGAATTATTCAATAATTCCTTGACTTTTCTGTGACATTCAGATGTGTTAAAGACCAATGTCCATCTCCCTTTGATTGCTGGTCATTAGTTGCTCTTTATTCCCAAAAAAATATCCCCACATCATAACACCAATCCCAGCCTGTACACTGAATGTCTGCGCCAAATTCTGGACCAACCATCTAAATGTAGCATCTGAAAAGTAGAGACACCCGACAACATCTTTCTACGTTGTTACTGTCCAGACACAGTGAGCCTGTTTGAATTGCAGTCTTCCTATTTTTAGCTGGTAGGAATGGCACCTGGTAGGGTTTTTACTGCTTTAGCACATCTACTTTAAGGTTTCGCTTTCAGAGATTCTGTGTTCCTTATGCCGGGTTCACATGGCAAGATAATTAGCCTGATTTAGGCTAGTCTGGTAGTAAGGACGTGTAGCCAATCAGTGAGCTAGGTGAGGGAAACACAGAGGGAAAAAAAACACAACTCACTTTCATATTATAATGTAGAGTCCATGTTCAAGCTGTCTCCTCTCATTTAACCAACGTTTTGTCTTTTTGTAATTCTTTTTTTGCTCTGTTAAAATCAGTCCACAAACTATGGCCATTGTTCTTCCTTGTCGGCCATGTTTATGTACTCTGAACTCACGTTTGATCTCAAGAGGTTTTGTGAGATTTCCTGTTTGACATCTAAATGGTCCTGACGGAAATCCGTTTGTGTGTTGGCCTTGTAGTTTGACTGGACACCACGTACTGTACGAGCAAACCTGTTTATCTGAGATTTTTCTATCGTCATGTGTGGGCTCTCTCAGGTTTTGAAAACTGGCCGACAACTTTCAAACCTTGCCATGTGAACCGGGCATCAGTTGTAATGTTATGAAGAATTCTGCTAATTCTCCTCTGACCTTTGATATCAACAAAGTATTTCCTTCCACAAAACTCTGGCTCTCTACTACCAGTAGATCACCAGTTTCTGAGATACTCAGAGCAGCCAGTCTGGTTCCAACAACCAAGTTCAGAGTCACTTATATTGAACAACCCCCCCCCCCCCCCCCCCCCCCCCCACCCATTCTGGTGCCCGCTTTGAAATATAGCAAATCATCTCCACCACGTCAAGCTGCCTAAATGCCTGGAGTTGCTGTCATGTGATATGCTGATTTGCTATTTGTCTTAGCAATCAGTTGAAAGAGTGTCTTGTATAAAGTGGTTAGTTTGCACATTATTTAAATTGGAATTTTGAATGACTGTAAGATCAAAAATCTAGTGAAAACCCTTTTAAGTAAAACCAAATACTTTCATACAAAAATTTTATTTCTATGAGTCTCAGCAGAACCTCTGTTGCCAATGTTATTCAAAGCAACACTCGATGAATAGTTTTAGCTTTAAACTTAAGGCTCAAGGCGCTGTAAGCGTGTTTGCATGTTGACTTGAGCCATAGTCCAAATCAGAAAGCTCTCAGAGCTGCTGGCATGGCTGCAGACTCTACATTCAGTTAATAGTTTCTGGCCAGCAACTGCCAATGAATAAAACAACAGGGTTGCACAAACAGCACAATGCCTTTTACCAGCAAGATTTTTTTTGTTCTGCTCTTTAAAGGGATTTGTTCATATTAAAAAGATTATCACAGTTTCTCCTGAAAGTATCATTTAAAAATAACCAAGTCTGATATACAAATCTAAGTCTCCATCTACCCTTCTCTTCTGAGAGTTCAAACCAACAAGAATGATGGTGCTTTTTATTTGCCCACAGGCTGCTTGGCAACATGATTCAGAGAAGCAAACCTGCGTCACATAAAACACAAAGTTAGTGCTTGCTCTTTCACATTCCCTCCTTGTTTGTTTGTCTGAATTAGGATCTAAACCACAGGACGGTGGCTGCAAACCGTGTTATAGTCCAGACCTGAATATAGCAAGCCTTTTAAATTACTGTGAAAGAATTAAAAAAGCAAGCAATGAGCTGGCAGAGGCAGAACCTGAAGCTAAGCTCCATACTTGACTGATTGAACATCCCTACTTCAGCTTTTATTGTATTTTTTTCAACTGTCACACTTTTTGCAGATCTGAAATTTTTTTGCATGACATAATATTGTTAAGAGGTGAAGTGAAGGATGTTTAATCCAAACATGAAGCCCAGGTGTGTCCTAGTGACTGTGCAGGATGACAACTATTGCCCTGGCCTTTCTATTTCTACCACTACAGGTGATGGAGGGAGGGGGGCAGAAGGTCGGCGTGGGGTGGAATGAGGCGGGGATGTGACGGAGAAGAGCAAGGAAGGTAAGGATAAGCAACTGAGAAGGCAAATGAAGACAACCAAATGAGGAGACAGTACACATGCATGCACACATTTATTCACAGGCATACAAGCACTAACGTAACTACACAAGTCAAACTGCGGCTTGCCGATATGTCTGCAGATGCACATTCATCTTAGCACGCTTTCAAACAGACGCACGCAGAACTGACATTCAAACAAATTAAGAGAAAAATGAGGAGGGGGTAGCTATTTTAATAAGAACATGGGAGGATGACAAAAAGGATGAGGTGAGATCCAAAAAATTGGGGAAAAAAGGATGGAAAAAAGAAAAAAAACAACTAAATAAATCTTATTAGTACGCTACACAAGAGCCTGCATTTAGATCCATTAAAATCTAAATAGCTCTAGAACAGAACAGCTCTACGTATGATGAACAATTAGAAGACATTTCAAGGAGTGTTTCCGTACACAGGGAACCTGTATTGTTTCATAAATAAAGAATAAAGAGGAGAGAGAGCTGTGATGGTGAGAAAGAGAGCGAGTGTGAAAAAAAAACAGGCTGGGACAGAGAGAAAGAAGTCTTTCTGGAGACGCCGAGGGGGGGGGGGGCAAACTTGTGACATCAGAGCTGCAAATACTGTTACATGATTAACCAGTTGACAACATTGCAGCACCAAACATAAGAGAGCAGCAGAGGTAGGAGAAAAGAAGCAAGAGTGAAAGAGGAGAAGAGAAGTGCGCCTTAAGTTTACTCTTAGAAACAGCAGTGAGTTATGGGCTTTTATACTCGAAGGTTTACAGTTTAAGAGAAGCCATATGGAAGCCATTAGGTGATGAGTATGAATTCAATGGCAGTGAGATATAATGTACCATTATTAAAAATGTCATCACATGATTGTTACAGCAATAGTATATTGTCTTATTTTTTGAGTAAAGAAATGGCATCACTTGTTAGAGATGTTAAGGGCAAAACCAAAAGAACTACGCTTGACCTCATATGCAAACATAAGAATAGGTGGTGCAGGAGGAGCTGCCGTTCACTCCCTGAACTTTAGGACATCGGTGACATCAAATGAATCCTCTTCTTTTTTTTTATCAGTTCCAATCTGCCTTTCAAGATTACCGGTTGTGTCGGAAGACCTCGTACAGAGAGAGAGAGCAGCCCGCCGCCTCCTGCACGAACCAACACTCAACAACAAAACAGACTCTGGCCTGAGACCGCCATTGGGATTGGACCGGTCCAGATCAGACCAGAACCACACAGCCGGTCAGGACTGGGTGCTGTTCCAACAGGAGAATAAGAAGGAAAAAAAACAAAAAAACAGAGGAGACATTGCACACACACGAGCAGCGGGCGAGCCGGAGGGGACACAACCATAGAGAGTAAAAATACCGCAGTCCACGTGCCGTGCAGCAGTGTTTACATGTGTCCGTGGATGGATGTTTGCAAGTGTGTGTGTGTGTGTGTGTTCTTGTGTGTGTGTGCGCGCATTTGTGCGTGTATGTGTGTGTAGTGTGTGTGTGTGTGGGAGATGTGTGTGCATGCTTTCGGTGAACTCACTCCCAGGGGCTGGGCTGGTATTGGCTGTTGCGGTGGAGAGAGCTACGTGAGAGGGGGTAGAGATAGTGTTTACGTCGTGGAGCTGACTGAGCACGGAGGAGCGCCGTCTCACTGCTCCCTGAAACGAACCGCTTCGCTTGAATGTGCTCACTACCTCCATCTGCAGGACAGAGACAAAACAGCAGCATCACTCAGAGAGGGCAGGAGGCTCCGGCCTGGGGAGTATTCGTGGCTAGGGACCCGTTGAAAGGTTTTCTGGGGCCCTGATGAAATTATAGAAAGCCTTGTTTCCCTTTCCTTTTCCTTTGCACCAAATTGACTGAAATATTGCAGACCACTCCACTGTCCAGAAGTCTCAAATCACCTTTTGCTTTTCCTTCCAAGCAGCTGCATTTTCTTCTAATCTTTGAAAGTGGTCTTGGTCAATAGTTCTCCATTCTTTCTGAAAGCTTTTGAAAGTTTCTTTCTTTGAAATATTGTGACTTTTTTTTTTAGTCCTGTCCCTCACCATTTTTAAATGCGACTTCTTTTGTTTGTCAAGTCACCTAACCTTGGCATATGGATCATTCAGGAAAAAAAGAGGCTCCTAAACTCCAAGGGCTCATAGTTGATGTGTTTACACGTTTGGAGCAACTTAGCAAAGAATCCATTTAAGCAGCCTGTCGCAAAGACAAGTTATCTCAATTTCTGTAGTTAAATCTATTTTTTAAAATTCCAGAGATAATATTTTGACCGACAGAAAAAAGGATTTTAGCTCCACCAAGGTGATCTGGAAAGAGCTGTTAGCAGAAACACTGGTGTACTGAAGAGCATCAACTGAAGGATGGACCTGACAGGTCTTGTGCCAGGTCTTACACGATTTTATCCTGTTTATGAACGACTGGGCTTTAATATTGAAGTGGGATAACTAGTTCGCTGCCTGATGTCTGAGAAAAATTATCCATAGCTTAATAAAATCTTTTTCACTGCAAATCCTTGAATACTTGCTGTAGAAAACTCAATAATCAAAGCAGAGAAAAACGCACAGCGTAACAAACCAAAATGACTGGCTGAATTTGATGCGCAAAGAGCTGTTATTCTGCCAGATGCACATGACAGGAAAAACCAAGGAGGACCCCCTGGATATATTTGTTTATACAATGATGCAAGACATTTTGTATGCAAAAGAATCCCCTTCCTCTAGTTTGGTAAACATAATTTGCCTCATATTACAAAGACATCTTTGAAAAATGTACCAATAGACCTACCCATAATTTCAAAAGAACCATTAAAGGGGTCTAGTCACGTATTTTGACCATAAAAAGAAAACACAAAAGACACATATTGATCTTCAAACAAAACAATATGCGGCAAACATTTGTCCTGGTGTGGTCAAAGACCAACCTGATCCGCAGGGTTAAGGTTACTTACTATTTCTTTTCACACCTCTGCTGGATGTTGCTGACTCGCTCGGCTCCATCGCAGATATAAATACATAAATGCCTCATTGGGCGTTGAACTGAAAGTCGATTTCGCTACCATATTGGAGCGATTCGGAGAAGATGCCTCATTCATGTGCTAGGTGTAATTGTGCCGACTGATTCACAGTACAAACCAGATGTACAAACCTAATGTGTAAGAATGAACATATACTTATGATTACTTATGACATTATAAAGTCATTATAATGACACATATATTTCTGTGGGTTCCATTGCTTCTTATTGTTTACTCATTGTGTGACTTGCGCAATATTGTACTTCTGGTCATGTGTTCTTGTTATTGTAAATATACACCAAAGCGCTTCATTTACAAATAAATAAAGCAAAAACAAAGCATAAAGCACAGAAATAAATTAATAATAAAATTAGCCAACAGGGTGTGATAATTTAATCGGAAAATCTTTATATCCAACCAGAGTAAGCTGCGGGTGTAGAAATTTGCAGTCATTGTACGTGACTAGGCCCCTTTAAAAGTACTTTAAAAGAGTACGAGAAAATCTGGCTGCTTAAGCGGAAAATATCAAAAACTTAGCAGTGCTTTAAAACTGTCTATTTGTGTACTTTTGCGTTCTGACCTTTTGAAAACCGACCATATATGAGGCAGGCGCTAAAGCAGAGAGTCTGGCCCGGTCTTCTGAGAGGAGCTCATGTCCATGCAGGTAAATGTTCATTTTCATATGAGACTGAGATAGTCACAAGAAACTCAAGCAAATTGTATTCTAAGCATTAGCCTCCACATATACAGAAGACCGCACGTACACACACACACACACACACACACACACACACACTCACACACGCACGCACACGCGCACACACACACACACACACATACACATTTATATATAGTTATAAGAAACCACACCATTTATCCCCCTCATGGTGACCATGTGCTTCTAAGGTACCAATCCCAAGATAGAGAAAGCCATTTTGAGAGGATTTGGGTAGAACAGAAATGTCAGCTGTGTCAGAGAGAAAATAAATCATTATGTTTGGCACAAATCAGAAAAACAGCAGAGACTGGATGATATAGCCTGACTTTTGAAGAGTAAGAACAAATCAGATAAAGACCTTAAACTGTGTTAAACCTTAAGATTTGTTAAAAAGTGTCAATAATTCAAAGGAGTTCTTTTTCTCTTTACAAAAGTCTGTTCCGTTAGCATGAGAAGACCATGACACTGGCAGTTTATCTGGGTAGCGCTACATTTCATGAACAATGTTGCTGCATGATTTGCATTAATATATTAAGCACCTTAACAAAAGTAGTGCAAACATTAGGCATACTAAAATGCTCTGGCACATTCCACATTTTTCTGTAATTCACCTCAAACAAACTGCACATGTGTCATGACCGAGTGAAAGTTCAGGTTGAAATGTGTCTGTGTCCGTATGTGCTCCTGTGAGAAAGTAATGGTTACAGTTTAAACTGGAGGTCCTGTCAAATGGTACCTGAGTCTGGATACGGTTGAGGCCTCTGAACCAGAGAATCTGTCCGCGACGCAGCTCCCGCTCTGCGCAGTCAATCTCCTCCTCATCCTCAGCCAGTTCCTCCCCTTCCTCCTCCCCAGGCTCCAGGCCAAGTCCCGCCTCTTTCAGACATGGCAGCCGCTCTGTTGGTACCGTGGCAATCACCTGGGAGCCACATTTGTTGGTATTACGACAATCAGTTTAGTTATTTTCAAGACAAATTCAGGCAATTTCAGATAAAGCCCCATTTAATTTATGCTTACACAGGATAGGTATATAACGATGTACTCTGTTCTAGTTCTGGTCCGCTTCTCTTACTGGCCTCACTGTTTGCAGGCTTTTGCCAACATAAAATACCAAATGCTGTGCTCTGTTTTAGGAACTCTGGGAACTCTCAGATGATTAGTTTAGAAACCAGGAAGTAAACAACAGCTACACACTGCACCAAAGTAATTCTGGACCGTACTTACCTCCTTTCTAGGTTTGAAAGGAGAGAAACATAAGCTTTACATCTCCAAATCTGACACACCAACTACAAAGCCATTACACCTTATTTAAATACATAAACCAACAAATATATTTGGCAGTGACACAAATGTCAACATTCTTATATGTACCTAGGTATACTATTAAACAAAAAAAAAAACACATTAAGTTTCAGGGGGTTTATAAACACATCAAATCTATGCAATTAATTTATGTTTACAGAGGTAATCCTGCTTGTTCATTACTTCTGTAACTCTCTCTGATGTGCTGGATTTCTACTTCTGCACTGTAATCCTGACTGAGGGTGACTAATTCTTGTCTTCTTAGTGTTTGGAGTTGATCAGGGAAAGAAGGCTTCACCTCCCAAACAAATGACAATGAGTTACTAATACTCTGCATGTTAAACTGTGCAGCGATTATATTCTCAACTGATCTTATTAAAGAAATGCTGCCATCTATAACCTGTCCCAAAATTCCATAATACCAGGAAAGTATTCAGCATGAAATACTGGACTGCTGGGTCAGACTGGATTCTTCTTTACTTTTTAAATTGTCCACAGTTATTACTGGGCCATCAAAGTGTGACATTTCTATTCTTTTTGTCTTTTTTCTCATCATGTCATGCGCATAATGTCATCTCCAGTGTTCTAGTTCTAGCCAGAATAATATGAATCTTCACAGAGTTAATCCTAAAACCTCAGGTTGTTCCGAACTGAAGGCCAGAGTTTCTCTGTGTCATGCACACAGACTCTTTCTAATAACTGAGAAATATAGATTGAATAATTTATGCTTTAGATATGGCTTTAATAATTTATTGTGATCGTGCCATATATAAAGCGAATATGTTGTTCCATGCAACAAATTTAAATCTATTTCTGCAGTGATTTAGAATCTAACATTTAAAATATTGATAAGCTAAAGCTGAGGAAACAACTTTATCAGCAGTCTACTAATAAATGGTTTCCTCAGGATTTCAAAGTGTTGCTGGAGTCTTTTCCTCCCCAGATCTTTTGGCCTCTCCATGCACCTTGGAAGTAGATTAACTTATGGCTGAAACTCTTGGATTTACATCACTGTAACTGCACATGTTCTAACTTGTGCGGCTAGGGTGCTCCACATCACATCAGGGAATGAGAGTCACAGAGGTCTAAATGTAAATGAGCTTCATCAGAATGCAGAAAGAAACAGCTGACTGCTAAGAAGGATTTAGCTTTAGTTACAGAGAAAGTGAGTGATCCTGGATTCCTTGTGAATGAGGCCAGCCTTGAATCTTTAAAAGAACCTGACATCCTTCTATGGTAAACAGTGGGAATAAAGTGTACATTTATGTTGGAGCTTAATTCATTATTTAGCTCAGAATGTGCAAAGGTCCACAACCATTCTCTTCAGAGCTGGTGGTACAGATTTTTTTTTTTTAAAGCTAGTTAACATTTTGCTTTCATCTCAAATATTTAATGTTAGTCCATGCTTGTTTGTGTATAGGAGAGCAGGGTGGGGGTGTTAAGTGATTTGTTAATGTTCACAATAGGCTGCATGTTCACAGCCTGCAGTGAACATTGTGAACCAAACACTCTTTAGAGACAAAATGTAAGAGCTTTCAGAGTGTGTAAAATGAGGGAAACCTCAGTAAATTGACGGGTCTAATTTATGCTATTAAATAAAGTGTGCCTGTCCACATATAACTAAGAAAGCTAAGATGTCCTTTTTGTTTTCTTTTATTTCCTTCGGACGTGGTTTATGGTTTGCAAATAGTAAAATAATGTTTCAGTTTGACCCACTCCGTTCATGGCGATCCTTAATATGAATGTCATCGCTCTCTAGTTTAACTTTTCCCTGGACTTCCTCAGAGAAAACCTTGTTTCTCCTCGGCCAGCCAGTAAACGGCAGTCACATTCCTGCCCTGTTCAGCTCCGGCCATACTAACTGCTGAAGAGGGCAGAAAAAAGCCAACCGATCGGAAAGCTCGCAATGTGGGCGGAAACGAGTGGAGCCAGGCCAAATGGAGCATGTGGAAAAGGGGCATAAGACTCCTTGCAAGAATATTTTAAGCTTAGTTAGGAGGTTTCTGATGGAAGAGAAGCTTTATGAATATTTCTCTTGGTCTCATCTGACAGAACTCGGGGCTGCTGCCTGTGGTACGACACGGCAGGCTGAAAAGCTTCTTACCTGCCCCCAGAGAAGCTCTCCAACTCCCACAAATAGACACCAGAGCCACTGCTCGACGTTGAGAGGGGCACAGCTGAAGGGCTTCCCTCCCCACTGCACGATCACAATCTGCAGCAGAAACACAAGCAAGGAGAATGTCATCACTGTCACACATGTAAACACGATGACCTGAGGTAAACCAGCGCGGCCGCACGCTGGAGTCATTACTGTAATGATTATAAAAGAGAAAATACATCCTCGTTTTTTTAATCCCTGTAAGCCCCTGGCTTTATTGTTCAAGTGTGTGACCATGTACTGCTGTTCTCTGAGCTGTGTGCAGTACTTTAAAGAGAGGAACAGTGTTATGATTAAATATTTCTCTCTGTTCCAGCCAGTCTCAGGTCAAAATCCTGCTTAGAACATATGGTTAAAGCTATGTGTGAGCATATAGTGAATAAGAACTGGTCTATTAGAAGATTTTCACTATATAATAACCTTTAATAAGAATACCACAGTTTTATGGTAATTACACAAACATGTATAGCAAAAACTTGCAAAAAAAACAATATGATTTATTTAAGTTAGAACAGAAAAACAGCAATTATTCCAAGTGCATTTAAAATAATATAAAAATATATATATATATATATATACAAAGTTCCAAATGTGTTTTTCATAACATTTATTTACTGTTATTTTAATTTTGCTACCAGGGTTACAACCATTTGTCATGTGAAAAATGACAAATGCATTCATTTTAAAACACAGCAATCACACTGAGTTTATGGCAGAGACTTATAACAGAAGCTGGGTTTCAAATATGAAACACATGGAAGAAAAGAAAGATAGGGGGGAGGGAAATGGGACTTGGGGAAAAAAAGAAAGGACACAAGGAAAGAAAAGAAGGAATGGCTCTCAGAATGAAAGATAAAGAGGTAGGAAGGACTCAATTCAATCCGCTGGCTTTTCTTGGAGAGCGTCTGAACCAATTTGAACAATAAAATCAACTTCACTGCATTGTTTGATCACTAAAATCGGGTAATAATTCTGCAATAATCATCTAAGATTAATCCCCCTTTATTGATTACATTTTCTGGGTCACACTTGTGCTGTGATCTCATCTTACCCTTACATTAAATGGCCACTATGGGTCAGCTCCATGGTTGCCTTCTGATCATCCTTCAGCTGAACTCAAGGCATAAAGAACCCTCGCAGATCATAGACTGAAAGAATCATCTGAAAGGGACTAGTGTGCTAAACCAGGATATCCACAATGAGTCTTCAAATGCTTCTTAAAAGACTAAACAGAACCAAGACTGTGTAAAGATAGAGGCGACCCATTCTACAACCTGGGGGCCCCCAATCTAAAAGATTTCTCTCCCCTTGTCTGAAGACCTGTCTGTGGAACTAGGAGCCTTTGAAGCTGTATGTAGTTCTAAAAGGTCAGAGACATACTGCAGGCTGCAGCTTGATGGTACGGTGGACTACAATTTTATACTTTTTAATATTTTTAACTGTGTAAAGAGGCTAAAACAGAAGCAATGTGCTGTTCATTTGATGTTCTGCTGCAGCGTTTTGTACTGACTGGAAACGGGCATGGTCTTCTTTTTCAAACACATAAAAAGATGTGAATGCTATGTGGGAATGTGTGTACAGCGTCCCTTTTTTTTTATTTTTGTTTTTTTTTGTCTGTGTGTGGCGAGTGGGGCACAAGGGAGGGATGGTGTGAATGAGTGTTTTTTTTTTTTTTTTCTCCCAGGTTCGGGTCCGGTCCGCTCCCTCTCCCAAGATCATCTCAAGTCTCCGATAGGTGCGGAGCCCATCCCCCCACGTCCTGCCCTCCTCCGCTGCGTTGGCGGGCGCCTTGGCCCTCTGGCGCGTTGACGGTCCTCGGGTTTGGGGCGGGTTCCCGGGTGGGCGCCGGCCCATTCCCGGCGGTGGCTTCGCGGGGCCTGGCCCCCCGGGGGGCGGCCGGGGCCCCTGCCGTGGGGGCGGGGCGCCCCTGGGGCCTCTGGCCCCCAGGGCCCATGGCCAGGACCATTTCAGCGCGGCCTGCTGCCGGCGGAGCCCATGGGCTCGTCCCCGCGGCTCTTGGGGGCGTCGGTATTGCAGTGGCTGGGGGATTTCCTCGGGGTCGTCTCTCCTCTTTCCTCAGGGGGGGGTTGTAGATTTCCTGTGAAGGCCCCTCTCGGGCGCACTGCTTTGGGGGCCCCTTTGGGAGTCCGGGGTTACGGGTCCCCTGACTCCTGCCTCTGTGCTCGGGGAAGGTGGGTCTTCGGTTCTCCACAATCACTATCGAACTATTTCCTTCTGGATAAATTTTCACCTAAACTAGTGCACTCTCACAAACTCCCACAGGTGCTGGGTCCCAGGTATTAAATGTTCACTTATATATAGAAAGGCTATAATTTATTTATTTACTTTCTTTTACTTTCTTTTTTAGGTATCACATTACACATGTCAGCTTAAATAATAATACATATGATTTAGCAATGATATCAAGGTGTTACATGATTGTATCTGTTGCTTTATGTCTGTTGGTTGTGCTGTTCTTTTTGTGTCTCTTTCCAGGTGAGGGAGCAGACAGAGGACGTTTTATCATTCTCTTCCTTTTATCTCCTCTTTCTTTCACCTCTTCTTTCTCTTTTTTTTCTCTTCTTGTTTTTCTTTTACTCTCCTACTTTCCCATTGTAGTGTCCATATAATTTGAAATTCTCCCTGCAGGAATTACAATAAAGCTATTTGCATGCACAAATCAAGCGGAGCATTATGGCGAAAGCTGTTTGCTCCACTTGTGAAAGTAAAATCTGTCGAGCTCTATTTGGCATTAAGATATCAATTTTTATTGCCACATTGCTAGACAGGACACTGGGATAAAAAAAACAAAAAAAACAAACAAACACATAAAAAGCCTTTTAAATTAATAAAGACAAAATGAAACAAGTATCATCTCTGACTCAGCTTTTGACACTAGATTTTAAAAGTTTGTAAATGTTCCTTAGATTTAGAAAGCAGCTTCTGATTAATTCTTAAAAATGATTCTCCAACGAGATGGTAGACTCAAGGATAACACCAAGGTTTTCAGGAGCCCCTTTCCAGGCAGGATTTAAAGCCCCAGACTTTGGTTTCCCACAGTCCAGCCAATGGCAGCAAGAAGACAGCGGTCAAACAGACAAATGCAGGGAAGTTGTATCCATAACCTGTCACTGTCATGCTGCCTCTCATCTGGACTTCAGAGAAATAGGAGGACAAGGAGGGGCTGATGGCGTTACATCTCCTTAGCCCCTTTTACACAGACCTAACCCTACTTCTCACCACCAGGCTCCCCTCTGTTCTACTCCTGTCGGTATAAATAAATAAAAATAAAGCACAGCTTCTTTCTGCCTGTGCAATGCTGGGTCCGCAGTGGTGTGGGGGGTGGGACAGAAGTGGAGGGGAGACGAGACTGATCTTTAGAGCTTTATGAGTATATTTTTCCTCAGCCATGGTTGGAACGACAGGACAGTATTTAAATACAGTGTCGCAGACTTTTGATCACAGCAAAATAATTTTTAGGGTTAAAGGCTAAACGGGCTGAGAAGGTCTCCTCTTTCCCTGCCATGGAAAGAGAGCCTGCTCCACACACACACACACACACAAAACATAGAAAACACAGAAAACATCCAGCCATGATTGTCACATTTTATATCTGTTACATGCAGATTCAACATGAACTTAGTAAACGCTTTATAGTGACTTTTCAGTTGTGACTAACAGATCCAGTCTGTGGGAGATCACAGGCGGTCTGGCCGCCAACAGGCAGCAGCAGCAGCGGGGCTGGTCTCCCTGGTGAGACTGCAGGCTGTCAGCAGGTCTCTGCCGTCCCGACATGTCCGAGCAGAACTAAAACTGGCTCATAATCCTGATGATCTGACTGCACAGATGAAGTTTGGAGGTGTACTGACTACAATTATCTTAAAAACAACTGTTTGTGATAAATTAAGATTATAAAGTCGATAGATGTACCTACTGGTAGGCTAAGGAGTCTAGCTGGCCTTCCCATAAAAAACCTTTCCCATTTACTGCACTACAAACTGGAATGATAGCAGCAAATTATCAGTGTCATAATTAAAATAATTTAAGAAACAACCAATAAAACAGAAACTGCAAAGAAAACCATAAACAGTTTAAAGTAGAAGCTTTTTCTCCACATACCCTGAGATCTGTTTACAAGAATACATGCCTGTGCAAAGACATGCGTACAAAACATTTAAACAGCACAGCTACAGTGACATGGCCTGAATGCCAGATATCACAGATCCATTTTTTACGGCACTAGTGGTTCTTTTATCAAAAGGAGGCTGACAGTAAAGGGGCCTGAGAAAGAAAGGGAAGATATGCGGCAAAAAAACGCAGAGCGGAGACAAACCTGGGTCAGCCGGGTCGGGATTAAGGCCTCTGTACATGGGCTGTGTGCTACCCCTGTGCCACTACCACATCAATTGGTTCATTTTTACAAGATTTACAGTATTTTCTAGGTAAGGAAACAGACAAATGCGTATTCCTTTTAAATCATTGCACAACTAAAACTTTTAAAAACCTAAACAGGGTGCTGGAAATCAATAAATATAGCACAAAATCCTGGTTTTGTGTGAAATCCAGCTACCCTGAAATAATAATTGGGTGTAGTGTCTAGTAATTCTTGAAGCTCCTAACAAGTTTTTATTTTTTCATGAGCACCTCTCTCAAATTTCTTTCCCAACGTGCTGACCACCGTCACTCAGTCACAACGGAAGTACACAGCCAAAAACTAGCTCTTCACGTTCTGATTGGTCAGCCCGTGGATCATAAATCAGTGAGCCCACATATCACATCAATGGTTACAAAACTACTGGATTTTTTTCAACTCATCATGTGACCTCAGAACAGTAGGCCCTCAACTCTTTGTACCATATCTTTGACCTCTTGATTCTAGAAACACAACATAATCGTTCTTTTTATTCGGATCACAAACATTAGAGGTGCTACTGTATTACATTGGTTTTAGCAAGCATGTTCAATACTTATTCCGTGTGACATTCCACACTATTACACACGATTTAGTGCTTTTCCCCTCTGTTCCCAATTTTCCTTTTAGACTCCATTCTATCTGTCTCCACTTCTTCATCCTGTAGTTCTTAGAGGTTGGCGCCTTGGGTGGCCAATCAGATTTTAAGGGGTCCATTCCCCCAAGCCCCCTCCCCGGCCACTCTAGCTCCGCCCCTGTTTGTGAATGCACAAATAACACCACAAGAATTCAACTTGCAGCAAGGATAATGTTTATCCCCTGTACATACAGTATTTTCTGGACTATCAGTCACAGTTTTTTTCATAGTTTGGCTGATCCTGCAACGTATAGTGAGGTGCGGAGTATGTAACGATTTAAAATGGTAATTCATACTGACCAACATGAACCAAAGAGTAAACATTACCACCTATAGCCACAAGAGGGCTCTCTAGGCTTGTGAAAACTTGCTGTTCCTGTACCCCTTAAAAAATAATGGAAGCATCAGCTTTTAGACAACAAAGACTGAACACATGTTTGTATGTTGTTTTGCTATTTCGGTATCAGTCACGCAGCGGAGCGTTGCGTGGTGCAGCTCGAAAGTGGAGCCCAAATCATGACAGAACCCTGTTATCATGCTGTCTGTGAAGCTAATATTAGCGATCATTAGCTTAGTGGTCCAGGCAGTTTGCAACTTTGCTGATGCCCGTTCAAGAGCTTTACTGACCTTTTTATGTTGCTCTCAAACTTCTGTGTCATACTGCTAGCTTAGCACGTAGCACGGTGATGCTCACGGTCTAATTTCAGCGTAATTTTGACAACTTTCAGTGTAACGGCTGTTACGCTGAGTGATTTATAGTCCAAAAAACACGGTAGACATTGGCTGAGGTATTGCTATTATGAACTGTACGTGCTCTTTTTTATCATATTGACTTGAAAACCGCCTTGGAGTTTTTTCTGCTTAGCTGTTCCTCTCCTAGTTGAAGCCACTAAAGAAGTTACAACTGCCATTAACATTTTACTTTTTTAACAAAGAAAGTACTCCTAGATCAGTGCTTCTGCGTTCTTTTCAGTGCTCTGCGTTCTCTGCTCTGTCTTCTCTAACCCCCAGTCCATCATGGCAGATGGTCAGTTCACACTGAGCCTGGTTCTGGTTCTGCTGGAGGTTTCTTTCTTTTAAAAGGGAGTTTTCCTTTCCACTGTAATTACATGCATGCTTGGTATGAGGGATTGCTGCAAAGTCAATGACACCAAGTGTCCACTGTGGCTACATGCTCACTCAGCAGGAGTCAGTGCGGCAAGTCAGTGACTCGATGCAATCTGCTGGATTTCCTTAGAAAGGAAAACCTTTTGACCAATATCAACAATAAACTGAACTTGATTGCATTGTTTGATAATTAGGATCAAATTGGAACATTCGTACTTGAGTTGGAACCACTTCTTCTTGGATTTAATTAACTTTTTGCCTTGAGATGACATTTATTGTGAATGGTGCTTCACAATAAACAGAAAATAAATTAAATAGAATTTCAAATTAAAGCAAAAACACTACTAAGGACAAAGTATTACAATACATTTATGAACCATTGAATGTGCATGAAAGGGTTAATCTGACCTGCACTGCGAAGGTCCCCAAGACAATGGAGCAGAAGATGGGATTGGCGAAGATGCCGTCAAAGACATTTCTCTCTCCATGGATCTTCCGAGCGTTGATCTCGTTGAAAAGCTGCATGAGGACGAAGGTGTTGAAGATGATTGTGTAGTGCTCAGAGGGAGGGGAGTGGAGCGGTGCATTGCGACCACTGTCGATGTTGAACATGCGCTCGCCTGGTGGGTAAACAGCAGATGAAAGAGAGGTAATAAGAGGAAAGACATTCTGATGCACTTTTTAGAAAATGTGTTTAGCGTTCCGTGTGACAGTTTAGCATCTCAACACTAGTTTAGCTTGCCAAGCTAAGTATAGTAAGGCCCATCTCTAGAGCTCTGTGTAGCTATACACTTCTGATCCAGGGCCTTGATCGACCCCTTGTTTGAACTCCATGGTGTCAGATTTCTTTAATCTTTTGAAGTGGTCTTTGGTTTTTAGCTCTGGACTTTAGCTGCTTTTTCCTTCTTTTCCAGTCCAAAGCTCAACCATTTTCTGATAAATGCTTTTTTGGATATGGGAGTTAAATGCTTGCTAAGTCATTTAACTATCACCTGTGAATCATTCAGCCATAAAAACAGTCCTAAACTAAACAAATGAACCAGTTTTCACTCACACACAATAGGTAGACGACTCTCCATGTGGCTCTACGGTTCCCCAGGAGTGAATGCTGCTTGTCGGGACTTTGATGCAATCAACTGGTTTCCTTATATAGGACATTTTTTGACCAATCTGTATAATCTGACCCAATCTGTATAATATGATTGAACTTGATTTTGTAAAGTGCCTTGAGATGACATATTTCATGATTTGGCGCTATATAAATAAAATTGAATTGAATTGAAGGTAAGTATGCAAATGACCAGTTTTAAATTGGATCTTTAAGTACTTTTTTACTAGCAGCCTGTCACAAAAACACAATTTGCTCCCTTTTCTTTACCTGATTTTGTGAATTTTTTTTTGAAAAAGACAGTTTAACAGAAATAAGATTTTAGATAACAGCTGTTAGCTAAAACGTGGCATATAATTGGTGATCGACTGCACAATCTTTTATCATGCAAGTCCTGTGTCCATATTTGTTCTGTTTCTTAAAAACATGGTTTACAGATACTGATCAAGTGGTGCAAAACCATTTTTACACTCAATGCTAGGAAATGTATTCAGCTAACAGCTCACCTTTGTAGTGCAAAAAAAAATACTAACCTTTGTTTGTGGAACCATTTTATTTATGGCAGATATATAGATGGAAGAGACAAAGAAGAGAAGGAAAGAAATTAGTTTTTGGCAACAGGCTGCTAGATACACAGCACCTGAACGTAGTTCAGTGGTCAGGGGGACAAACTGGGTTACAATGTTTTTAAAAAGCACCTTAATTCTAAGATGGCTTTAGAAAGCCCGGACAACTATTTTTGGAGGCCACTTTAAAAGATCTGACAACATTCTGGCTCCTACAAAGAGTACTCCAACAAAGAGTAGCTTCTCTGCAGTCTTCTGCACTAATAAAGCACATAACTTCGTATTTCTGCTGATTTTCTAGTTGTCCTTGAACATTCTCTCGCCCTTGAAGTGCTATGTACAGAAAAAGTCCTTTATGCTAACTTGAAGAGAACTATAATAAAAACAGCCATGTTGCCCGTAGCTGTTCGTTTGAGCATTCTCAAACAAGTATGAGCAGGCCAATTACCAACAGCAGACATCCGGTGAGTCAGACAACTGCTAAGGCTGACTGTGTATTTGTGTGCGTCTCCACTAGGCCAGAATTATTTTCTGTTGCTTTTTTATTCAAAGCAAAGTGACATTTTCAGTTGCACAAACAATGTCCATGTTTGAACTTGTAAGCATGTCCTTTCGTGGACTAACTTTAGTGTGAGACTCAGGCAGCTGGGGAATTGAAAGCATGAACGCTTTGGCCACTTGCTGTCATATTCACTTATTCCAGGACAACTTTCTATTAACCGCAAGTAGCTTTAGATTTGTTAGGTGTTGATATAGTTAGATGGGATTATTAATTTAGTTAAAGATGCATTATCTGGTTAAATGTCTTCACAAAGACAGTGTGTGTATTTCTGTACCTATGAAGAGCAGAGTGAAGATGATGACCAGCTGGTACACTCCGTGGCCCAGGATATTCTTCATCATAGTGAGAGAGATGAGCGGGTTGTTTCGACCGTAGGGTTTTCGTAGCAACAGGGCTTCAGTCGGGGGCTCGGTGGCCAAAGCAAGGGAGGCAAATGTGTCCATGATCAAATTCACCCAAAGCATCTGCACCGCCTTCAGAGGAGAATCCTGCAGAGACATTTTCATTGAGAGAACTGTGTCACAAATCATACCGCAATGAAAATGGTTCTCAAAGATCTGCGGCTGTCCGTTTTTTTTTTTAACTCTGTCACTTCTTTTTCACTGAGTGCAGGGATACAGCATTTAGTTTTTGCAGATTGCGCTTTCGCTTCCTGCTCCTGAAATATCTGCCACAAAGTCATAGTAAAGTTCTGTTTTTTTACTGTAATGGTAGCAAAAAGAAGCATTGAGGACTCTGGACATTTGACTCTGGAAGAGCCATTTTAGCGTTAAACATGGATGTATGGATGGATGTATGGATGGATGGATGTATGGATTGATGGATGTATGGATGGATGGATGGATGTGTGGATTGATGGATGTATGGATGGATGGATGTATGGATTGATGGATGTATGGATGGATGGATGGATGTGTGGATTGATGGATGTATGGATGGATGGATGTATGGATGTATGTATGGATGTATGGATGTATGTATGTATGTATGTATGTATGGATGGATGGAAATTCATGCAGAACACTGGTTTTACTTTAACCTTTGTTAAGTTGTGTTTTGATTTGTTCGCTTTATCCTGGATGGCCATACACTCACCGGCCACATTATTAGGCACACATTTTAATTTGCTTATGTTCAAAAAAGCTAATGGGTCTATCACATGACAACAACTCACTGCACCTAGACATCTAGATGTGGTAACGATGACATACTGGAGTTCAGATCAAGCATCAGTATGAGGGAGAGAGGGGACTTAAAAGACTTTGAATGTTGCATATCTATCGGTGCCAGATGAACTGGTCTGAGTATTTCAGAAACTGCTGATCTACTAGGATTTTAACACACGACCATCTCAAGTTTTTACAGAGAAAACATCCAGTGAGCAGCAGCTGTGTGAACAAAACAACTTTTTAAAATTCAAGGGAGTGGGCAGAGTGGTTTGAAATGGTAGAAAGGCAACAGCAGCTCAGATAACTACTCGTTACAACCAAGGTACGCAGAGGACCAGCTCTGAATGCACGACACGGTGAACCTTGAGGCAGATGGATTACAGAAGCAGAAGATCCTGTCAGGTATCAACAGGAAACTGTTCACACAGTTCAACAGAGTCACCAAAATTGGACAGTAACAGACTGAAAAATCATGGACTGCTCGGATGAGTCTCAGTTTCCGGTGCAACATTCAGATGGTAGGGGCAAAAACATGAACACATGGATATATCCTGACATGTATAATGCAGTGGCGTAATGCTGTGAGGGACATTTTCTTGGCACCCTTTGTATCACGCATGACCTTAGTACCAACCAAGCATAATTTAAACACCACAGCCTACCCGAGTATTATTACCGACCGTGTGCATCCTTTATATTCATCTTTTGTTGGCTACTTTAATCAGGATGATGCACCATGTCACAAAACTGTTTTTCTTTTGTAAGTTCACTGTCCTCCAAAGGCCTCCACAGTCACCCGATCTCAATTCAACAGAGTACATTTGGGATGTGGTGAAACTGGAGATTCCCATCATGGACAACCTTGCAGCAGCTGTTATGCTGTCATGTCATTATGGACCGAGATCGCAAAGGAACGTTTCTGACACATTGTTAAATCTATGTAACTGAGAAATAAGGCAGTCCTGAAGTCAGAATTATTTTGTTATTGTTTTGGGTTATTGTATTATTGTGTAAGTAAGCATCCAGAATCTTTATTGTCGCCTCGTGTTACTATGGTGAAATGTTTTTTTTTTTGTTGACAGACACTGGCAGGAAGCACATGGATAATATATAGAGGCAGAGGCAACATAGTATTCTCACACTTCATTTATGTATATAAATACAGTATATATATATATATATATATATATATATATATATATATATATATATATATATATATATATATATATATATGCATATTCTGTATTCTATATACTAGTCGGTGTATATAGTGCAGTCAGCTGACTACACTGGCCAAACACACTTCCTGAGAAGCTTAAGAGTAAACACATCGTGAGCATTGAACAAATTGTGAAAATATAAGAAGAAGCATTTTCAATCTTTTTGGGAATTCAACTTAAAAACAAACCAGACAAACCAGGAACTGGAAGATTATACACTGATTATATACTCAGACTCTTTCAAACATAGCTTGTGATGTGTGAAACGTTTGCTCTAACAATATTGATCAAATCTTATTTTGTACCCTCTTTTTAGCTGGATGTATCGTGACATCCCTGCTGCTCTCTGTTATGTTGCTTATGTTGCATATTCAGGTGTTTTAATTGATGCTTTTATGGTTTTACTTGTCATGTTATGGTTTCTGTTAAAAGCCTCTGCCATTTTGATTCATAGTAAAGGCAGAGTCTTCACTGACCTCCAGCGAGTTTTGCATTTGGGTCCTCTGTCTGTCAACACAATATGTATTTAACTTTCATTCAATCAAAAAATAATACACAAGCATGTCTTTAACACATCCATTTATGTCCACTTTGATATTCCCTCTATGGGAATCTCCGCAAGTGTCAGGACATCACTTGCTTACATAAGGCAGTTTTAAAAATGCAATAAAAGCATTTCATGCTTTGCTTTGTCTTAGCAGATATAAGGTGAGTGATGTTTACTGGTGTGACATTTGTGTGTCTGTATAATGTATGAGTGTGTGTGCATGTGTAGGAATGTGTCAGCATGTATGAGTATTTGGAAATGTGTCCACCTGAGTGATGCAGGCCCCGGTGAAGGCCACGATGACAGCCACTACATTGACCGTGAGCTGGAACTGCAGGAACTTGGAGATGCTATCGTAGACATTTCGTCCCCACATCACTGCCTTGACAATGCTGCTGAAGTTGTCATCAGTCAAGATGATGTCGGACGCCTCTTTAGCCACGTCTGTCCCCGCGATACCCTGGCAGAGATTGAGACAGAGGGAGAGGAACACTACTCATGACATGATTCATGCAAGCGTTCAAGCATCCAAATTACTTCGGAGTGCGACTGTCTCCATATCCTGCTGTTCTGCCTCTAAGCGCTGCCAATTGGTTTGAGTAAGAGCATGGACTGTGGAACTGGCAGTGTCAGGGCCATACGTATTTTTGACCATCTTGTGAAAAAAAAAAAAAAGTAATGGGGAAAAAAATCCTTGATCCCTTTCTATCACTGAATGCATCGTCTATCAAAATTCAACAAACAAGCTATTTCAGAACTCTCTTATGGCTGACAGTGACGCGACATGAGTGGAAGATCACTTCAACCAATGCAGACGTCTTTCTCACAAGGCTAACCACTAGTTTACAACTTCACCTGCAAATTAGTTGCGATTCAGAAATGGAACAGAACATTATGGATGTTTTTCCGCTATGTTTTAATGAAATGTGAAAAGCCTATTACATATTTTGCTACATCATAAATATGAAGGTCCCAAACAGCTGCTCCAGTACTATTCTAGACTGCTGGTGTTGATCCAGTGAGTGATTCTGTGATTCAGCAAACCAGGTCCTCAGACAGAGCTGCACATGCATTACTGCTCCTGTTTTGTTTCCATCCAATTCTGGCCGCTGATCCCCACTTCCTCTAAAACTTTTATCAATAAAACACAACCTCATCCTGTGCTGAACTGCTGTGAGGGATGCCACAAGGCTCCTTTCTTGAGCCACTTCTTTTTCTCTCTACCTTTTGTCACAGGGAACAATTTCACAGAAATAGGGGATTTAATTCCATTTATATGCTGATTATTGTCAATTCTATTCCCCCCTCAAGCAGCCTGATGCTCCCTCAGCCGTCATTGACGTCTTAGTGACATCAAATCATGGATGGCTCTTCATTTTTTTGAATTTTGATAAATATAAAACCAATTATTTAGTCCCAAATACTCTACACTGTGCTGATCTCTCTCCTATGACTCCTCATTTGAGGTCTGTTGTCACCAACTTAGGTGAGTTTGACAATGATTCTATTGTTTATTCAGGTGTCGTTTTTACCACCATCCTGTGTTTTACCTGTTGTGCAGCACTCTACCATACCATGTTTATTTAAACATGGTATGGTAGAGTTTTACAAAAACTGGAGATTGTAAAGCAGCTACAAAATTATGATTGGTGCGTCTGTAGATTTTAGATGTATAATGATCATATAAACATTTGTTTGTATAATTCCTATGTTTGTGTACACAATTCTAAATTAAAAAAGCTATAAAACTTACAATTATAAAACACCCGAACTGTTGTCTTCCCTCACTTTGTTGTAAACAAATAAAATAATTTGCTAACAACATAGATTGAGATTAATAACTAAAAAATGTAATCCAAAAATAATGCTTAGTGTTCTTACTGTCACTCTGCTGTGGTGTTTCTACTCACAAACACAAAGACAACTAGCCATTTCCTTCATCCTTATGAAAACAGAAAAAATGTCCATTTCACATTAATTTTGGCCCAACTCGTAAAGAGCCACTTAAAGTTTCCGTTAAAAATACACCGACACAAATGTGAGTATAGTAGGCCTTTAACATCAAATGAAAATTAAAGGTGCATGATAATATACCAGCTTACCATGGCAAAGCCCACATCAGCCTTCTTCAAAGCTGGTCCGTCATTAGTCCCGTCTCCCGTTACTGCGACAACCTGCCTCTGTTCCAGAACAGTGCTGTCAATGATGCCTGCACACATGGAGGAGGGTAAAACAAGCTCAAAATGTTTGTGTGATGTCTAAATGAATTTGTGTTTTGGTGAGCAAACGTCGAGCCTCACCTTTAACCAGTGTGTGCTTGTCCGTGGGAGAAGATCGAGCCAGCACGCGCAGTTTGGGCCAAATTTTATCTATACGCTCCTGTTCAATCTGTAAACGAGACAGAAGTGTATGCGATGAAGATTAACACAAGAGAACTAACTCAGTCGTTTACAAGACATCACTGTTAATCCTGGGCTCTGGGAAAGGAAGCCATGAGGAACAAGGATCAGAGCGAGGCTGCGCTTCCATTCAATCAGAGACCATGATTTACACCTACGTTTTAGGGAGTGCATTTAAATTCACACTCCTTAAAAAAGCAAAGGCCCCGCATTAATCACCTATTCATCCCATTACGCATTCTGCTAGATTCAAATTCTAAAGCTAAAGTAGAGGATGGATGAAAGGATTCTGGATATATGTTGCCTGTTTTTACTCCATACACTGAGTTCTGTGGATTCAGCCGCTTCAGCTCAAAGCTGAAACAGAAATCTTACTATGATGAATATTGCAGATATTTTCCCTCATTTTGCATTACAGTTTCTCAGAGTATGCAGTCTTTCTTTTTTATTAAAGCCTTAGAAATCTTTTCAGTAAAAAAAAAAATGGAGTGTCAAATTTAAGTGCAGTTATACACTATGACATTTGAAAGAAAATCCCTTATGCAGAACTGTTCCTCTAACTTTGCATCATAAACACAAAGCTTTATGAAAAGGATTTTGCATTCATAGGAAAGATATAACAGTCTATCAACGGTCTAATGTCTCCATTTGTTGAGGAGATTGTGATGATTTTAGTCCTGCCATGTTTTTGCTACTCTCGCTCTCCCCTGCAAATGGATGATGGTTCTCACCTGGGCTGTTCCCTATTTAAACACCTGCTCTTCAGCTGCTCTGTGTGAGATCAGCTTCCTTTTCACAGCATTCAGGCATTGTTTCATGAACCAAGTGTACACTGTTCTTTGACCCTGCCTGTCCCTGACCACTGCTTTTGCCTACACCTTACCTTGGAGATACTGTAAAGTGCGTTGAGTTTTTCTTCCTGTATGTTGCTGAATGTTTGCCTGACTCTGACCCTGATTAACCTTAACGGACCCTGGAAACTTCTTGCCTAAGTGATCTTCTGCGCATGACCCTGGACTGTCTATGGACTTCAAGCCTGTTGGATTTTGGATGCCAGTACCCCGCTATCTGTAAACCTCCTCAAGACCCCCACTCTCAATAGGACCCTGTGCTGTTGTAACTGGACTATTAATGTCTGGTAATTCCAGTTTGTCTTCATTGTTTTCTGGTTTGTACTCCAGTCCAGACTCTCATCTCACTTTCTGTGTTCCAGAACCACCAGAGTCTCCCGACTTAAGCTGGATCCCTTCCACACCCACTCATTGTCTTTTATAAAAATAAAAAAAAATAAAATCTTAAACTCAATCATTGTTTTGGCTACATGTTGGGGTCTGGCTCCTTACTAAAAACATGACAGATGTAGCACCTTATGATCCCATTTACAGTGGCTGACCTACGTAACAAGTTAATCAGCATTTTGATACCTTAAATTAAGAGCTGAACCTGAAGTCATCTCTAATCCTTCTTAACTAAACACACTGCTACTTGGCTTTATGTTCTGTAATATTTTGAATTCCTGGTCCAGTTTTCTCCGTTTATGGGACCCCCCTCCCCCCCATTATGGCATTCATAATAAAAGTTAAATCATTAAATCTTCTGCCTGGGCTTTTCTCAGTGCTCTCTATCTAGAAAATCTCACATCTCTATGTTCTGACCCATTTAGAACATAGTGATCACTGCTTATGACTAAAGGCCTTTTCTTTGACTTCTTTTTTAAACTTTTCAAAATGGAGACTCCAACACCCTCAGTCAGCTTTATAACACGAGATACGGTTTGGCCAAAGCTCTTGGTTGGCAACGGCAACATTATACACTAAGAACACGGGCTGGTGACCACAATCAGCCAATTTTCAGCTTGAACAACCATGACTGGTGAATGGCCATCAGAATCTTTTCCCATTCTGTTAACATAATAGCAGGTCACAACCAAAAAGCCCTCTTCCTATCTTGTTACTAAGAGAAGCTGTACCAGATGACATCAGAAGACTTCAGAATCTGTTTAAATGGAACATATTTTCTTTGACGTGTTGTGAAAAGTTTGCAGCTTATTCAGACCTTCAGCAGGCACCAGGAATGCTGGTCTCTTTTATGTTTGAGTCTCCAACCTGTCTGTAATGTCAGCCTTTTAGTGAGACTCAGTGGGGATCTGTATGCTCTCATAAATAAACACACTGATTTAATTTGTTATGCAAATTGAGATTGTTCTTCAAGTGGGATGCTAGGCACTCTAATAGAATAGAGTGATCAACAGTGTTATATGCTGTACCCAGGTAATTGACAAATTGTTCAAATTGCCCTTTTTCAACAACGGTTTGATAATTGCTGTTTTTAGGGAATGGGGGGAAGCACCTGACAGAAGGGATGTGTTTGTTAAGTCAAATCAGACATTATGACAGGTATAACTTTCTTAAAGAAAGCTGTGGGTAAAACATTGAGACAGCAGGAGGAGGAACTTAATTGCTTTACAATTTCCTCTAAGCTTTTGTAGTTTTTGAAGTGCTTTCAAATTTTTCTTGGGCTGCTTTTTCACTGCCTAGAATTGTGGCCATTGAACATCACATATGGACCCTAGAAGTAAAAATTATCCACTAACAATCTATATATATCAGAAGCTAAACACCATCTGGATGTAATTTCTTTAAGAAACAGAAAAAAGCTGAAATGGCACCTGAGAGGTGCTTCATCCCCTAGCTGATCATCTACTACAGCCAAAGAAAATGACTAGTCTTAAAAAGAAATAATATAGAAACTAAGAATGGTTTCAAATGTTTGTATTTAATAAACTGAACTAAATGTCTCAGGGCTAGAACTTAAATGTCCATTCTAATTTGACTAAGTTAAGACCCAAACTTACTTCGCCCTTCTCATTCCTGATTCGCCGATTAAACTCTTTCCCGTCCAGACAGATGAAATCATCTCCAGGGTGTATGATGCCACACTTTGCAGCAATGGCCCTCGCTGTGTTAATGTTGTCACCAGTTACCATGCGCACTGTGATGCCGGCACGCTGACACTTCCGGATGGCTTCCGGCACCTTGAAAAGGTCAGAGGAATTTATTTACGCAGAAACAAAATGTCAATCATAATTCAGACAGATGGTAAACCATATTTTAAAACCACATACCTCAGGTCGTACAGGGTCCTCTATTCCAACCACAGTGATGCAGGTCAGCTCAGTCACTATTTCTGCCTCGTTGTCCCATTCTGGCTCAGGACTTGGTTGCAGATCACGGTAGGCAATGCAGATGGTCCTCAACCCCTCACAAGCCATTGGTTCAATGACCTAGCAGTCAATTATTAAAATCATCAATCATCTCAACTCATCATACTCCTGACTACATACATGATTTGAATTCCAATCTATCTAAGGCAGAAATGAGGTTTGAGGTGTATTTTTGATGGATACAATGTGACGTAGCTGCAGGGAAAGACCCCCAGCTTGCTGCAGACGGCACAGTGTGACACAAAAAGGAGGTGACATAAAGCTGCCACAACGCAAACCAGACTACTGAGCTGGAATCAAGTTGTGGAAGGAGCAGTTATTTTTCTCACGGCACAAGCTGTGTTCATCATGAGCCGAATTTAGATCTGTCCGCCTGTCAGTCATTACGCAATGCTTAGGCTGCAAACTCCAATAAAATGCACAGAAACGTTTGTAGTGCAATAAAGCTGATTGAGCAAAGCCTTTTGATTTGTCACAAGTTTTGTAATACATGTAAGGCTGCGAGGGCTGTTGTCACATTTTTCTTTACATTTGTTTACATTTCATGCAGCAATACAGTGCAAATTTGGATTCCTAAAGTGTTAACGTACAAGACTGAGTCAGCTTGAGTCAAGAGTGCACAAAATTCACTTTAAAAGATTGCTCACTTAGCAGAACTTAATGGCATAGTAAATGTTTGTGACAAAATTGTAAGGTTATCATGACACTTTCAGGATGCAAAAACTCCCTCAGGAGTCTTTGAGCTTTTAGATGTCTGGGTATAGAATAAAAACTACGTATTTATGTTTGAAGCATAAAATGTGAAGGTTTGGGACCAAAATCATGACTTTTGCCTCATAAAACAATATTTACACAAGAGAAGAGGTGAAATTTGTTTAAATAGTGACAAACATCAGAACCTAAGCAGCACATAAACTGGGGGGAAAAAAAGCAATATGCACATGTGTTTTAGAGTAAAATGTTAGCCCCTTTACAGATTTTTTCCATTTTAGATTTTGTGTCACACTCTAATGTTTTGGATCATTGAACAAATTTCAATATAAGACTAAAATAACTTGAGTGAGTGCAAAAAGCAGTTTTTCAAATTCTGAATTACGTGAATAATCAGGTTTTGGAAGGTGCTGTTCAGTTTCACCAGCCACACCTCCACCTGATTACTACCAGCCCTGCAGAATCAATACATCATTAAACAGAACCTGTCTGATGACATGAAGTAGGCTAAACAATCTCCAAAAGCAACACATCATGCACCCATCTACAGAATTCAACCATAGATCAGAAACAAAGGTACTGACATCAAACTAGAAAGGGATTTTAAAGGCTTTTGGACTAAAATGAACAACAGTAAGAGATATTATCCACAAATGGTGAAAACTTGGAAGATTGGCTGGTCAACCAAAATTGCCAAAACATTACAACCACAATCAAGCACTGTAGGCCTCCCCTACTTAAGAGACCAGGCAAAGATGTGATATATGGCGGAGCTTTGAGGTAAAAACCACTGCTGACTAAAATAAACACAAAGACCAGTCTAACAATCTAAAAACCTTTGTAATAGACAAATCTCATAGAGTTGTTGGTCTTAGCCAGATTATTATAGCTGTTGTTAGGTTGTTATGCCTCATTACCATTTTTCACCAAACTATAATGAAATGTGCTCCCACATTTGTATTTGCCACGTTGCTAAGTGCAAGCGAAGAATGTAAGGCTGTTGGCCTTTCTAGGGACTTGATTTAAAAAGAAAAGTGAATTAGTGGCTGCTAAAAAGGCTATAACTCGAAATTGGTTGAGTTTGAAAACAACTACATTAAACGAGTGGATAAATCAGATTCATAATATTTTCAATATGAAAAGGATTACCTTTAAACTGAAGTTGGAGATGGATATATTTGAGGATTACTGGTCAATGTGGTTGACTTATGTGATTGGAAAAAGGCCCGATTTTGTATAATGTCATATTTTTATAATTGCCAATGTGTGTTTTTGTAGTTAACAAAAGTGTAATGAAAAAGTGAAATCTAGTAGAAAATATTCCAGTAATTTAAATTTCATTTAAATTATTTATGTGATCTGCAAGCCTGCCTTAAACAGTTTGCAATCAAAGTTCAGGGAGGGTTTATCAGCCTGGCTCTCACGGTTATTGTTCATTGTTTTCTAGATCTCTACAATTACTTTCTTGGAATATAGAGTAAAGATTACTATTTAGGTATAGCTGTTTGAGTCATGACATATGCTCCCATGAATCAGCCTAACCTGTTTGACCATCTCATCTCTGTCGCGTGGGCGAAAGGTGCGAGACTCTCCGTTGGAATCCAGGATGTAGGAGCACCTGAGGGTGAAAACGAAGGACATCATCTTATACACAATATGGAAACTTTTCACTAAGTTTGACCACAATCTGAGTCTTCTTTTATTTAGAGTCTCGTGTCAGCCTGCAGCTCCTTCACACGCTTCCCACTACAGCACTTTAAATAATCTCCATGACCATATGACACGTTGTTTGTCCAACCACAGTCAGAACATTTTTCAGATCTATCGTTAACGGCTGTTGTGCTGCGCGGTTTCAGAACTGTCTCGTTGCTGTGTTGTTTGAAAAAAAAAAAAAATCAATGAAAGTGAGTTTTAAATACAGCTGTAAACAAAATAACCACTCACTTCTTCAGCAGGATCTCTGAGGCTCCTTTGCTGTAGAGGCGGAAGGTACCGTCAGGCAGCTTGATCACCGTACTCATAGATTTACGCACTGAGTTGAACGTGTACACCTGAGATAAAGAAAGAGACGTTTGATAAAGAATCACACAAACTAAAGCTGCGCAATACATTCGATTGCAATCATCCCATCATAAGTCAATATCCATGTGTTTACAGTCATATCTGCAGAGGACTGTTTGGATGTAATATATTTCAAGTGCCATGTGTTCATCTTCGTCATGCCAACAGTATATTTGGGTCTGTTGGATGGAGCTTCACTGCCCGTGACGCCCACACTGGATGCATGTTTTTGGTGGCTGAGATGCTAAAGCTCCCATCCTGTGGTGGGGGCATTGTGGTGAAGGAAAAGATCCTGGTAATGTGGGTTAATCGATGTCACAATTGCAATATTCAGCAAAGTATCGTAATCCTGATATCGTGCAGCCATAATACAAACTGATTCAAAAATCCCACAATGAGACTTTAGAAAAAAAAGTTCAAATCTATAGAAAACATGTTTCCTTAAGAGAAAAAAACTGTTTAAAGTTTAACTTTATCTATTATTTATCTTTGTTAGTTTACTGTGTATCTTGCACCTTTGTTATCATAACGCAAACGTAAAACTGTATAGAATTTCAGATTTTTTACCTTGTATAGTTTCTCCTCAGGGATCTGCTCTCTTACAGGGACGTAGTCCCGCTGAAGGTCTAAGACAAATCCCAGCAGGCCACACTCTGTTTTGTTGCCCACCTGCTTAGCTAGACCCCCCTCCACATCCGGGGGCTGTTGAAGAGCACGTTTGATGCAAATTGGGATCACAGAGGAAGAGAGACACGCAAGAGGGAAAAACAAGATCGGTGAAGCAGCAAATGATTAAAAGAAGCGTTATTCCCAAGATTATTAATACAGTTTGAAAAATATGTTTCAATCTTACTTATACTAAGAGACCTAACTCCCTGCAAAACGATGTGATTTTTTTCCCCGAGGGTTACTCACTAAGATCTTGGAGGTGTAGGCGCTGTTGATGGCGATGGCATTGACTAACAGATCCAGCGTCCGAGCGTTGACCTGCCCAGGGTCTGGGACCACACGATGGTGCACATCACCTGAAAAAATATTCACACCTTCATCACTTTGGACAACAAACCCTACATATACACTCAACGGTCAGTTTATAAGGGGCACCTGTTTAATTGTCCAAATAATAAATCAGCCATTGACATGGCAGCAACTCCATATATTTAGGCACCTCAATGTGGTGAAAAAGACAAGCTGCAGTCCACAAAAAAAGCATCGAAATGGAGAAATAATGGGACTTAACTGGCTTTGAATGTAGCATGGTGCCAGACAAAGTGGTCTGACTATTTTAAAAAAAAACTGCTGTTCCAGTGGGATATTTACACACAATCACCTCACAGGTTTGGAGAGGATAGTCCGAGAAAGAGAAACTATCCTGCAAGCAGTTGTGTGAGGAGAATGGCCCGACCGATGATGATAAAAACACAACATCACCTCAGATAATCACTCATTACTACCACGGTGTGGACACAACACACTGAACCTTGAACCAGAGGGGCTACAGCAGCAGAGGAGCACACCGGGTAGCAGGCACTCCTATCAGCTGAAACACTACACGTTTTTAACATGCAGCCATTGCTATGTCCCAGACTCTATTTATCATTGGCTGTCAGTAACATGCCTTTGCAGTTTAGTCGGTGATCAGTTCATATCACCCGCCTGTGTCCAAGATTTGGCTCAAAACATCTCCTGTTCGACCGCAACTGAGGTCGGGACCGGTCAGTTGCCTTCTCACACTTGAAGACTCCAGTCTTCATCCCCTCTCACACCAACAGATTTTTGTGCTAAACAACAGCAGTTTGGAAAAACGTTGTGTAGTCTGATGAGTCTCATTTAGGCTGCAACATTTAGATGGCAGGATGAGAATTTGGCATTAACCGCACGAAACAGCACGGACCAATCTCCCTTGTATAAACTGTTCAGGCTGGTGATGGTTCAGAGGAGAACGGACAGACTGGTGGGAGATGATAGAAAGGCAACAAAAACTCTCAAATAACCACTCATTACAGCCAAGGGATGCAGAAAACCCTCTCCGAACATGCAACATGCTGAACCCTGAAGCAGATGTTTGTGCAGTTCCTCAATCATCCAAGTCATGGCAACTGACAACATGACAACAGGCTAAAATCAAAGGCAACAATGCAGGCCACTGTCCACTATGGCCACATGCTTGTCCGCGAGGAGTGAATGCTGCCTATCAAGACTCGATGCAACCTGCTGGGTTTCCTGAGATAGAAAACGTCTTAACCAATCTGTCTGTATCATTCTACTGAATTGACTTTGTACAGTGCCTTGTGTTGTGAATTGGAGCCTTATAAATAAAAAAAAGTTCAACTGAATTACTTCTTGAAGGGAATCAAACACAGTTTTTGTGACTCAGACATCCCCCACACTGCCTCCTCTCATCATCCTCAACAATGCAGTTTCTGCTGTGGATCATTTCCTCAGGTCAGGAACCACCCTTTCCAGGGACCTGGGATGGTCCTCCCACATAGACACTACTGAGAAGAAGGCCCAGCAGAGACTGGACTTTCTGCCTCTCCTCCATCCAGGACTTGTACAGATCTAGGGTCAGGAAATGGTCAGCTAACGTCTCTCCAGACCTCATAAACCTCCAACACACACTGTTTATTCTTCTACTTTACGCATTTGCACTGATGCAATCATGTATTCCTATTTGGTTAAATTGTATATATTCATATTTACAAGTAAAATAGTTATATTGACCTTTTTTGTATAATGTACATAAAATGTCTTCATTGAGAGCAAAGTGGAACTGAAGTCTAATTCCTCGCTTTATGAAACAACTTGGAGATTAAACCTGTTTACTGTGCACCCCTGGTAATAGAAAGAGATGCAGGAAAAAACTGTAGAAAATCCAACCTTTCCTTTCAACACTTATTCAGAGGGGGAAAACGATGTTAAGAAATCCTTGTTTACATAATCAGTGGTAACAGAGGTGTTGCCACCCCTACTACTACGATACTCAAGCCACTCTATAAAGTAAGAGAGAGAGCATAGCATTTAAAGGCAGATGAGTGTTGATCTTCATAGGTCAGATAACAGCTAAAAGAAAACGTGCCCATACTGTAGGAGTATACTTCAAATGTTTAAAACAACTGGAACAGAGATAAGGCTGGACAATGACCCAAGCTTATCTCGCTACCACACAAAATCAGGAGGATATTAATGGAGGTAAGAAAATCTCCAAATGTCACAACAAACAGTGGCATCTTAGGGTCAAGTCTCCATGACAACCATTAAATAGATCAAGTGAAAAATCATTTTCTGACTCACCCCAGGAAACAAAAACAGATCTAACGAAGATAGTTTTTAGGCAACAAACAGCTTTAAACTCCAGGTGTGAAACGTGAAAAACAAAGGATGAATAACTTACGTAGAAAAGCCCCTCAGATCTGTTAAGTATGGTGGCAGCTCTGTGATGGTGTGGGCCTGTGTATTTTTTTAAATGTTAATGTTTAAATAATAATCCACAGCTCCACTGCTAAAATGTGTCAAATAGGTCATTGTTACAGTTTCCTTGCATATTTGGATAAATCAAACCAGATATGGTTACCCAGATGAAAAAACATTTGTCCATGGCCATCTCAGTGCCCAGACCTAAAGGCTATAGAACATCTGTGTTGAGCTAGAGAAGGGAGCTTAAGAAAACTCTGGATGATCTATAGATCTTGGAGAAGGAGAATTTATCTTCTCTCTATGCCCCAACCTTGTCACATGTCATAGGCTTAGATCACAAAGTGGTAGAAAGTTGTTGATCAACAGGGCATTAGTTTGTGTTTGATTTAAGTACAGCAATAAAATATGCTGTTACAGTCCTGTTGATGGGAGACAAAATGTCCACTGGCACATATTTTTTTGCCACTTTGAGTGTTGCTTGAACAGTCATGCATATTGCATATTTACTCACACTTGTGTAATTTGTCACCTGGGATGGAAGTAGCATTCCCTGTAAACAATCGGTTCTCTCCATCAACGATGTCTTAGTCACGTTTTTCTCCTTTCAGACCTAGAGGTACGATCCAGAACTACTTCTGTTCAGAGTGTAGCCCGTGTTTACATCCTGGTTTCTCAGCCAATCTTACGAGATTTCCCAGGGTTTAACAACACATTGCACATCATTTGGTATTTTATGTTGGCAAAAGAGCTGCAGTCTGCAAACATGGAATCCAGTAAGAGAAGCGGACCAGAAACAGAACAGAACAACATAATGGACCTATCCTGTAGAAGTAAAAATTCAGAAGGGTTTTACACCATTTAACGACGGCATATTAGACTGTTGTGTTTGGCAAGCTGTCGTACCGATTTAAGCCACGAGGGGCCAGTATTACTTATAGCTTGAATATTATTATTTTTTTTACCTGAATCTGCCATATTATATTATCAATAATTGTGCAATACATCCTCTGGTTGTAGTTTTTACTTCTATTTTGCCTTCCTGATAAGCTCTGTTGCTTTAGAACTAAATGTGCCTTCAGAACTAGATTAGATTTGCTTGTTTTTTCATTACTGATCTAGTTTATAACTGTGTTTTTGCAACTGCCATGCTCAAATTTCCTCATTTTGGTACAATAAAGGACAATCTTATCTTATTTTAAGGCTACAGTTGAAACCAGAAGTTAACATACACTATATAAAAGTTAACATATACTTTTTTTCCTCACTGTCAGACATTAAATCTGAGTAACCTTTTCCTATTTTAGGTCTGTTAGAATGACCAAAATTCTTTTTTTTTTTTTGCTAAACAGCAAAATAACAAGAGGATTGTTTTTGAGAATAATTTATTACTTTCTTCATATTCAGAAGTTTACATACACAAAGATCACTATGCCTTTAAACAATTTGCGGATGCCGAGATGATGTCATGTCTTTGGAATCTTCTGTCAGGTTTACTGACCACATCTAAATTGAACTGTTTGGCCATAATGACCATCATTACACCTGGAGGAAGAACGGGAAGCTTTCAAGTCCAAGAACACCATCCCAACTGTGAAATACGGGGGTGGCATCATCATGCTGTGGGCTTGTTTTGCTGCAGGAGGGACTGGTGCACATCACTAAATAGATGGCATCATGAGCAAAGAACATTATGTGGAAATTCTGACACAGCATCTCAAGACATCAGCAAGAAAGTTGAAGCTTGGGCGCAGATTCCACCCGAAGCATACAGCCAAAACTGGTTACAAAGTGTTTTAAGGATAACAAAAGACATGGTGGAACTGAGTCTTTTGGCCCTCCTCATATTTACTAGGGTCGGCAATTTTTCCGGAAGTTTCCCCAAGTCCCTTTTTGAATAACTGTGCATACACAGGATTGTCTTACCTTGCTCTTCCACTCTTCTGGGGAGTCGCATGAAAAATCTCCCTAATCCACTCTGGTCTTATTTCTTTCTACTGAGGCCTTCCTCTGCTCATAAACATGAACGCGGTTTGCTTCTTGTGACTGTCAGCCATGTTCAAAGTCTACAGTGAGAGCAGCGGAGCTACAATAAACAGGTAAGCTAACCTAGCCACTAAACAGGTCAGCTAACCTAGCCACTAAGCTAACCGGATACATAAACACTAGAAGTGCGCATGTGCAGCCAGCAAGCAGAAACTCAGAAGGAAAGAGCACGGACACTGGCGTTACGTGACCGCGTCGGAATCAACCAATGGATAAGGTGATTCCCCTGGAACCTGAGGGCCAGAGGAGGGTGCATATAGGTGAGAGCAGGAACAAAACTCTGATATATCCCTGCCCTTCAGACTGAACGGCAAAGATTGGTTAGAGTTTTTACAGGCCTGCACCTCCCACAGAGAAGGATCTTTTTAGCCTCTTTTTCTGAATATATAATGTATTCACTACTTTCAGGATGGAAGGACGATTTTACGCAGTGCAACAAAAAGTGTTTCTGAACAGGATTTCCTACTACAGCTTTAATGCTACACTGCCAGACAGGGCACGATAAAAAAATAATAAAAATAAATTAAACTTAAATAAAGGAAGAAATACAAATAATGTTTTTATA